>NC_052065.1:115705690-116027186 GCF_903992535.2 Arvicola amphibius
GAACTAGAGAGAAACCAACATCTGGCATTAGAAAATTTCCTGAATGCAGAATGGAGGAGCTGATCTAAGGAGGAGTTGATTTAAGCGTGCTCCTACCCTGGCTTCCTATCGCTTACAAATGACCAGCTTTTCCTGAGTCTCTGTCATCTTCTGCAGTAGTGTATCGCTACTTCTCAGTTTCTGTTTGGGTCTGAGGGTGGACTGGCTTTGTTGATGTCTGTCTATTGTGAGGTCACATTTGGACAATGTCTTCTGCCTTTTGGCACCTATATTATCTGGATGGCTATCTTTCATATGCCTATTTGTCTCAGATTGAATGAGTTTCTGTATATGAGGTGAGAGAGAGAGAGAGAGAGAGAGAGAGAGAGAGAGAGAGAGAGAGATGCTTTTCTGTATGTGTAGACCTCTGTGTCTATATAAATGGTTAATATCAGCTTTATTTCTGCCTTTACTGCTTTTCCTTACAAGAGCAGTGGAGACTTGATGAAAGTCAGGGAGAATTTTATGTAATATTTTAAGGGATTTTTTTATTTTATGTGTATGAATATTTGCCTGCATGTATGTATATGAACCACTTGCATGCCTGGTGCCCATGGCGTCTAGAACAGAGCATCATGCCTCCTGTAACTGTAGTTACAGAAGCTTGGGTACTTCCATTGGGTAGTGGGAACTGAACATGGTTCCAATGGAAAAGCAGCAGGTACTCTTATCTGCAGAGTCATCTTTCCAAACACAAGGGAGAGAGCCTTCTAAACAATAGTGGAGACCTAACCATTTTTTAAGATCAGTCCTGAGCATCACATTGAAATTTATATGTGCCCTGTAATCAAAGGGGGGAAAGAAGAACCAAATTGGGGGAAACACTTTTCATCCCTCTAAAGATGTTTCTTCTTCCACATATCTCAGGGTCCTTCATTTACTATTTTTACCATCTCTTATCTCCATGCCTTTCCTTTTTATTGTCTCTTTATATTTGATGATTCTATTTTTCTATTTATCGTTCCCCTATTTTTCTAGTTTCTCATCTTTCTCTTCTTTGGATACTGCCTGCTTTTCTTCCAGACTTACATTTTCATATATAAACTCATTTTCTTCCCATACTCCACCATCATTACAAAATTTCTCTCTGAGACTGTTCTTTTTTTCCTTCCTTTTTTTTCCTTTTAATTCCTCTTGAATCTTCTTTTAGGATTTCTCTTTCACTTTAATCCTTGCATTATTCATGTTTTTCCTGTTGTGTTTCATTTTATTTATTTTTTTATCACTTTGCTCTTTATTTTATCCTTATCTTCCACTATTGTGCCAGGAATGTTATGTTAAGGTGTGTTACTTTTGTTTATGTTCTATTTGTTTAACTCTGTGAAGCTGTGATACTTTGCCTGTCTAGAACACCCGATGGTTCACCTGAACGGCCAACAGTGCGACAAGAGAAAGGATAGGCAGGGCTGGCAGGCAGACAGAATAATAGGAGAAATCTGAGAGAAGGGATTCTGAGTAGTAGCCCAAGAAAGAGGAGGACATCAGGGGCCAGTCATCTAGCTACACAGTAATCCACAGAGGAAGAGTAAGATTTACAGAAGAGAAAAGCCCAGAGACAAAAGGTAGATGGGATAACATGAGTTAAGGAAAAGCAGGCAACAAACAAACCAAGCTAAAGTCGGGCGTTTATAACTAAGAATTCACCTCCATGTGTGGTTCATTTGGGAGCTGGGTGGCAGGCCCCCCAAAAGAGCAAATAACATCATACTACTTTACTATTCCTTTACTTTTGTTTCTTTTTGCTGTCCATTCCTTTCATCTCTCTTTGAGGAGTTTCTAAGTATATCAGAATGCCAGGCTCAAACATGCTTCAAACATCAGGAGAGGTCAGGAATTACTCATGTGTACCCTGGGCTTAGCTGTGGGTGGGTAAGTTCATTGCCTGTCTTCTCATAGGTGGGTGGCATTGTTGCTGCTGTGGGAACCTAAACTCTCCATGCTTATTCCCTGCCCCCAAGGAACCCATCTGCACAGTCATTGTGAGACTCTAGTCATTGCTTACATTCCCTGCACGTCCCTTGCAGAGCGATGAGCCCCCAGGTGCCATGGGAGAATTCATCAGTGTCCGACAGGGCTAACGATTTACTCCTGAGAAATAATCCATAGCCGGATAATGGATCACCCACTACTCCCCGAGACCATTTGTCTTGGCACTTAAATGGCACCAGAATCCAGGGACAGAGCCAGGACTCTATCCCAGGTTCATTGGTAGATGAAAAGGCTGGAATAATAATGTTAAGGATTATGATGAGAACACTTTGCATTTGTGTGGTGCTTTTAAGATCCACAAATTTGGAGGAGATTAACCTTTCTTGAACTGTGAATCTCACTACACTGGACCCTGTTTGCAGATTCAGAAGCAGGGGACTTTAAGTGACTCCCTGGAGTCCTCCAGGTAGATACTGGCAAAAAAAAAATGTGAGGAAAATTATTTTCTGACTTCTTGAAACTGTTCCTCTGACTACTACATGGCTTCCCAATTCTTAGCTCTTACTGTTTGTATATGAGAAAGGAAGCCAGTATCAAGCTAGTGCTTTATGAACGTGCACAGGTTTGAATCTTGACTCCGTATTAGCTATCTGTGTGGTCTTTGGCGGTTGCTTAGTCACTCAGAACCTCAATGTCCTTCTCCATGAAATGGGGATCTTAAGAAACCTTCATAGGACTACTGTGGGGACAAACAGAAATGATTCATGTAAGATGTTTACTGTAGTGCCTGGCTCAATGTAAAATCTCCATGAGTGTTAGCTATGGTTATTACTACTGCCTATCTCTTTGCAAGATGCTAAACCGACTCATACAAATGCATAAGAAAATTGGTCTGGAGGAGGGCAGGAGATAATTGCTGAAGCCATCTGTGGGGGAAGGGACTTGGGAGACTGAATTATAATGGTAGAAGGAGCTAAGGCTTCTGCACGCTCTGGAAACAGGAAAAGGAAAGGAAGAAGGCTGGGGGCTTGCATTTAAGACCTCGACTATGTTTGAGATCCTAAATGTGCAGCAGGATCAATTGCTGACTTTAAATTACACTCAATTAAAATTCTTCTCTAGCCTTAGCTGTCCCTGTTTCCCTGAGTTGGTTCCCATTTCCCCAGACTGGACAGGATGCTGTTTGGGGTGGAATGCTAACGCCCAAAAAAAAAAAAAAAAAGATCGAAAAACAGCACAAACTAAAAAAATAACAAAATCTTGTGCAGAAGCCTTTTGTGCAAATAGAAGTTCACTGTCCAAGTATAAGGTTATTAATATTCCTTATAATAACAGTGACACAATCTGTGAAGTTCATTGTATGGAATGTGGCTGCTAGAAGTTGACACATCATTTAGGTAGATAGAAACATCCCCAGAGTTCATCTGCTTGCAGCATCTCAGCTCATAGTCATTCACCCCTTTTTCTTGGACCTCACTCTCCCAAAGTCACACACATAATTTAGCCTTCAGTGAAATGATTCTGACGCTATGAGGCTCCCTGGAGAATGGATGCTGTGCGGAGGTGGGGAGTGTGGGCTTCTGACTTCTAGCTGCAGGGAGACGAGAAATTGATACGTCTCCTAAACACCAAGGGCTCACTTCTTTTGGAGATAAGGGCTTTATCAAAGCGTGATGGTTTATTAATAATCCTCTCAAGTGAAGAGAGACTCATGCTTATCAGTTGTCATATATTTAGTAAGAACTCTCTGTGGAGGCATCTAAAGACATTTGGAAGAGCTCATGATGAGGCTGAGGAGGTAGACCTTAGACATATGAAGATTGTAGACAATGCAAAGCAGTCTCCTCCACAAGATATGTGAGCACCCAGGAGAAAGTAGGAAATATAGTCAGGAGACTTGATGTCACATAGTCATTCTGACCCTTGAGTTCTCTATGCTTTTAGGAAGGCAGCCTAGTATCAATGAAAGAACATTGACTTTGGGATAAGATCAACTTGACTTAAAATTTCAAATACTTCACAAACTAGGGGGTCCTTGAACAAGTTACTTCATTCCTATGAGGTGCAATTATCTTATGCATATATTAAGGCATAATAGCCCCTACCTCATAAGATTATGTTCATTATTAAATGAAAACACACACGTAAAGCTCTAAGCATAATGCTTGGTGCATGGGAAGCACTCAATCACTGGTTCCTACAACTGCAATATGCAAGGAGAAAGGCAAGGATTGTTTGGAAATAGAAAGGTTTTATTTTCCCTTCCAGCTCTTTATATGCCTGACAGTAAATTTCATAGGAACGCACACCAAAAAATAACTTATGTAAATAATAATTATAATATCACTCTATAATACCTTTTGTATGCCTCCTTAATATTGCTCACTAGATTTTCTATAATCAAATTTACAGAACAATGAAATAGCAGAGGAGGCAAATTATATGCTCCTTGTGATCTTGGACTCCTTTCTGAGTTTCAGTTTTCCCATCTGTAGAATGTAGCTAAGAACACGTACTTCACGGGGCTTTCTGAAAATTTAATTAAGATGTGTATTAAAACACTTGGCATAGAATGGGCTGAAAATGAATGCCTGCTCTGTTTCTCCACTTGCACTGGCAAAAACTGGGAATAAGACAAAACCACCTGCGTGGGGATATTATGAGTATGGAGTCAAATAAATATACAGAAAATGCTTCTAAATTGTAAAACTCCACTAATAGCCTTTATGGAACATTTCTTATGTATCATATAATTAGAAAATGTTAGTTAGGTAATCATTAATGGTCTTCTCTATTTAGTACATTATTTTAGGTTCTCAGAATGATCTAGAAAGACAAGGGTCAACAGAGAGGTGAGCTTCTCCATAAAAGATTCGAAAATTAGGGACAGGACTCTGAGGGATGATTCATTTAGGGTACCAGAGAAGGCTATAGAAGTGGAAGAGGAGATCTACAGTGTCTTCAGAGACAAGGGAAAAGGGATTTTTCATGAATACAGAGTCACAGTGAGGGCTTTTGCAGAGGAGGCAAGTCAAATTAAGGATAGAGCTATAGCCTCTAGGATTGGGTCTCCAAACGAACATTGGCAACTTCACTAAGAAGAATAAAGTTTGCATGTGTGTGTTGGGGGGTTGTGGTAAAAGCCATCTTCTTGTGTATGGGGAAGTGGGCATGAGGAAATGCTGGCAGAGTACTTTATGGGTATTTGGGGCTGAGGCTGGGAGAAGACTAGATAAGACATGGAAGGAGACTGAGAAGAGGAAGATGTTGCTGTCTTAGTGGCATGATGAAAAACATATAGAAAAAGAGAAAACAAATCAACAGGCACGAGCAGGATGGTTTGTAGCAGAAAGACTCTTAGAGGTGACGCCTGGGATGTTCTACTAAGAGAAGAGAAAGACTGTTGTCTCATAAGTAGAAAAGGACCCGGGGTAGCAAACAGTGCCACGTGGCCAAGCGAGCTGAGAACTGACAAGGAGTCACAGCCTCTAGAATTGGGAAACAGCTACAAAGGCCTTTAATAGCTGAAGTGTAGTAGGAAGAGGTAAAATAGTGAAGAGGTTGCAGAAACCAAACATTAAAAAAGATCCAGAGACCTAGAAGTAGGTTTCAAAAGGGCAGAAAGAAAAGTACTTTGTGAAGAGAGTTGAGATATACATGGGCAGAGGGGGGGAGTCTGTAAGGAGAGGATAAACGTAAAAGGTGAGAGGCTTCTTGGTGGTTGAGATAACAGCACCAAGAGAACTGATTTCAGAATATCCATGGTGAAGGCTGGACACAAAAAGGCTTCCTTCTTCCTGTGGGATGAGGATGAAGGATCAAAAGCATAGCTTGTGTCTTTAGTCCTTGAACCTGGACACTATCCCTGAGATCCCATCCTTGAGTTCATGGTATATAGTTTATCTTAGTATCAATGACAAGGATGGAGAGGCAGTTTTTTCTTTTTTCTTTTTTTTTGGGGGGGGGGGGTTCGAGACAGGGTTTCTCTGCAGCTTTTTTAGAGCCTGTCCTGGAACTAGCTCTTGTAGACCAGGCTGGCCTCGAACTCACAGAGATCCGCCTGCCTCTGCCTCCCGAGTGCTGGGATTAAAGGCGTGCGCCACCACCGCCCGGCTGGAGAGGCAGTTTTGATGACAACCAAGTGTGATGTGAAGGATAATTTGGTGAATCCCTCTATTTCCCTATGGTGGTGGTAGTAAGCTGTGGTTCCGATCTCAGAGTGCCAGATCACAGAGCATGTCCCACTGTGGATGTGTAAACCTACAGTGCATGTTCCATACCCATGCCACACAGTCTCTTCTTTCTCCCTCTCTGAAATTTCTGGCCCTCGGCGCCCACAGTCACTTACAGATGACTTAACTGTTTCTTTCATTTTTTTAAAGGTATTGGGGCCTAGAGTTTTGAGATCTAGCCAAATGCATCCTCCCCTGAAGGAAAGAAAGATGAGATTCCTGCATATAACCAGCTCCAGCTCTTTGATATACACACACGGCATGCTAGATATGTATGGCACATGGTCTTCTTTCCATTTGATCTGGCTCAGTTATAGCCGCTCTGCTCCAGCATGGCTGCTGCCTGTTTTATGCAGGTTCTTCTTCAACGGCACCATCCTACCTTGCTTCTTACTTTCTAGTCTAGCAAATTTCCTGGGCTCTGCAAGGTATAACAGTGGGGCAATTATAACCCCTGGGTACGTGAAAGTAAGAAAGGGTGCTAGACACCCAAAGTCAGGTAAGAGGGCCTTAGGTAGGTACCAGATCCAAAGAAGATTAAATAACATTAAAAAGCAGGATCCTTAGCATCTCTTTTATATTGGACCAGCTCTCGAGTAGGTTCACGTACTATCTGTGGTGCCCAGAATGTGGAGTTATGAGGAGAGAAGAGAAAGTGCCTCACTAGCAAGTTCTGCATCTCTCTTTAAGGCTCCAGTTATCTCAGAATTGAGTTATAGTAGAGAAAGGCTTATTTGCATTGACAAATGGCAATTAATGGAGGGGATGATTAAAAGCTAGAGAAGCTACAGACCCTGAAATGTCAGTGCTTGGTGTGCAAAAGAATTTCTCCATCAAATTTTCTTCTCCCCATTCCTCCTCCTGCCTTCACTTCCCTCCTCTTTCTGTATCTCTCCCTTCTTCTCTCGTTCTTTCCTCCTGCTTTATCCACCCACCCCCACTGGCATTTACTGATGTGATTTCTCGTGGTCTACAGTCAAATGCCATTAATCCCACAGACATAGGAGAGTCCAGCTAAGCTGTCCCATGAACCTATCTTGTAAGCAGTCAGAACAGGAGAAGCAGCAGGCAGACAGCTCCCCACCCCGCCCCTCAAGGGTAATGGCTATTAAACCAATGAACCAGAGTGGCTGCCCCTAAAGTAATGAATAAATCATTGGGGTTCAAGAGAAGTAGAAAACTCCCCAGCAAACAGTGCTCAGGACATTTGCCATGACGTCCTCTGCCTTGAATGCCCATGGTACGCCAGCCACACAGGGGAGCACTGATTGCTCTCAAGGTGCCGCTCCCAGATTCCGCCTGGGCCGTCTCAGTTTCAGAGGGAGCTCATTCATTCCAATGGGATGTGACAGGTGCCATCTTCAGGCGCCTGGCTCTGCTCCCAGCAGCAGGGACTGTTGCTGCCGGCAAATTCCCCAAGTGCTGTGCTTGTCTGAGAGCGAGTCCTGAGGTGGGGAAATGACCTTTGGAGAACTCGGGAACTCAAGGTGGGATGGCAGTGTGCTGTTAGAAAAGGAGCCAATGGCTAGAAGGTTGGACAGCTGGCTTCTAGTTTCATTTTATCTACGAAATTGCTAGATGAAGTTGGGTAAGTCACTTCCCTTTTCTAGATTTCTGTGCTGCCCCCTGTGGTGTGAGGTTATACTAGATTATCTCTAAAGACACTCTCAGCATTAATAAATCCTGAAACTGAAAAAAAAATCTCTATCTCTAGATTTAGAATTTCTTTTGGGATTCCTTCTCTTCAATTTTGCTGACTTGCCATCAAATCTCTCACTCCCAAATGATCACTTAGTGCTTGTTAACCTTGCATTCAAGTTCCTCCTAAGAAGCAGAGTCCTCATAGATTAGGTCCAACCTTTTTCCTCCTGTTGAGCCAATTCTGCCTTTGGGGCTGGACCATCCTAATGGAGTGCTCTGGGTGGGGGATGAGCTAAGACTGGAACTTAGGTTGGTGAGGCAGCTGCCTAAAAGAAAGGTTCCTTCAGCTCTGTACTTTCATATATTTTTATGTCGAAATAATGGCACAATAAATAATTGTTTGGAATATTAAAGTGTTGATTTCATGGAAACTGAAAGCAAAGTGGTGTTACCAGAGGCTGGGATTAAATATTACAGTGCATGTGTATTTCAAAATATCACGTGGTACCCTACCAATAAGTACATGTTTTAATATTACTGTGTACCAGTCAAAGGCAAATTGAAACTGAAAAATGCTTGTGCATACCTCCATATTAATAACTGTCCCCCATTGGGAAGTATATTGCACTTGAATTATGCTCCTAAACATTTTGGAATGCATCTAAGAATAAGGAAATTTGTAGTTGGGAAGACTGTCAGGCTTCCTAAGGGCTTTTGAACTCTCAGAAAGGGGAATGTCTCCAGTCTCTGACACTGGAGGTATATACAGTGGAAAGACAGTCAGTATATAATATGTAGATTTAGGTTTGCATATGAATAGCATATGAGAAGGAGACACAGTCAACAGCCCAAGTATAAGTTTAAAATAAAAGGCTTTGTCTTGGACAAGTCTATCTTACTTGATTTATAGTTTCTTCATCTGTACATCAGGGGTTATGTTAATCTCTCCTTCACCAGCTTTCCAAACTTCCCAAAAGCTGTATGAGACTCAGGTGCAAAAACAGAGCCGAGAGCACTGTGTAAGCTGCTGAAGCACATAAGGGCCATTGATTTGCGGAGATGAGCTTCAGAGTTAGTGGGGGTAAGGCGCTTCTCTGGCCACAGGTCTGGAGGACTCTGGTACACTGAAGTGGATACTTCCCTTGCTCATCCCCAAAACACTTGTAACTAGAAGCCACAGAATTTTCTAGATGAAAAAAAACCTCTGTAGTTTGTATCTTTTACAGTCTTTCAAGGGTGTGAGCATACATTGTAGTTCAACCTAGTTCTTTTTATGTAATGCCATTTGCTCTTATTGATTGTGGCAAAAAAATAAACAATCACCTCCCCACTTTTTCTTCTTTGTGACAAAGTTCTATGTCTCCCCAGTTTGTACTATTCTTCCTGCCCTACCCTATTGAAACTTACAGAGTCAGAATTCTTTCATCCTGCCTACCCCCTCACTTAAAGAACAAAATGCTTTAAAAAATTAAGTGAACATTTGGGATTTTTAACTTGATTTTATCTTTTCATTCAACCTGAGGGGTATGTGTGTGGGAGATGCACTTGTCAACTAAAAGCAATTTCTCTGCCTCCTTGGGGACTGAGGCGTAATCGTGGCTCTGTCTTTCTGATGTCAGGATGAAACTTGCATTTTCTTGAGTGGTGTCAGCACACTGACAGACAGCTCCTGGGATCTAGCAAGGCATACTGGCAAAGAACAGGTGGGAGGGGGCAAGAGAACTGGAGACTGGTCTTAGCTCATCTTTCTTCTCCGGGGTGACTTTAGATTACTTAGTTTACCACCCTTTCATAACTTAAAAACACAAGAACAAATCGCTCCATTTCTATATTACAAAGGTTAGTAGTGGACTTTGTCAGGCAGTGATAAAACAATAGGGTGGGAATTCCATGGAAGCGGTATATTCTAGAATGCAATGAAAAGGCTGGAAAGAAAGATTCAGTTTTCCTTGTACAATTCTACCTAATGGATAAGAAAGACAAGACAATCTGAGGCTCAGGTTCCACAGAATTTCCTTGTGATTTCATGGACAGAGTAATCATGCACTCAGATAGACTTCCTATGCAGAAAAGCAGGGAGGCACAATCTTGAAGTCCTTGGTACTGGGGTCTCCTTCATTGAGTATGTATGATTGCCATATGGACATTCTGGTAAGTCTTCTCCAAACAGGATGTGTTGGGAAGCAGAGTTTCTAATCCACCATCCTTTCCATAAGTCCATAGGTAGAAAGAAGACTTCGTTATCTCCCCAGCAGGATTCAATGGGAGAGGGTGGTGGTAGGACTCACCCCATTTCATAGAAGGTCACATTTATTCACCTGATTATGTAGCATGGTATTTCAGCCTCACTCCTGATGTTTGAACTTCAGACATTCCATTCTTTCTACGATGCTTCACCTCCCTCTTCCTTAGTCCAAAGAACCCAGCACATAGGATGTTCAAATGAAAAACCTGACCAGAATACATGAGGATTCTCAGAAATTTCAGATAGATGATCTGTGTGGAGTGTGCTCATTTTGAATATACCCTGACTATAAAGTTAAGTTTTAAGCATAAGTCCAATTTTTTATAGTATATATTTATCCATTTTCCCCAAAAGGAGTTAAGTTAAAGTGATCAGTGTCCCCAGATCGCTACCCAAAGGTTTCTTGCAGCTTTGGTGCAATGGGAAGAGAGTGGTAGAGGCTATGCAGGGGAAGATCTTTTTCCTTGGTACTACACATTTTCCAATTTTAGTGACCATAAAAAAAACTCCAATGAGTAACTTGCGAAATATATATTTTCTGGTTGTTATGCCCAGAATATTTTTGTTTGTTTGTTTGTTCATTTGTTTTGCAAGGTAGATTTCCTGGGGATTAATAGAATAAAGGGTGTCTCACAGGACTAGAACATTATTATTTTGTGATAGAGTCTCATTTAGCTGCCTATACTGGCCTGGAATTTGTGACTCCATGTTTCGATTTCCTGAGTAGCTGGGATAGAGGTGTGTGTCACCATGCTTGGGCCAGGAATTCTTATTCAGCAGAACTGGAGGGCTAGCAAGGAATGAGTGTGCAGTGTTATGGCACCTTCCAATTGATGCTTCTTTGCCACAACACCATACCCTGAGAAGCAATGACCAATGACAAGCTGTAAAGGCCTTTGAGTATTACGGTTGTATAATTGCTCGCCCGAGTAACAAGTTCTTTTGTACTCCAGGGAAGAAATGTCTGAAGTTTCCCAGGTCAAGAAGTCCCCAGAATGACTTCATCACTGTGGCTAAAGATCTTACAGTAGACTATGACCTACTTTAGGAGCAGCGTTCATGGCCGAGACAGCTAACAGTCAAGCTTTATGCCTTGAACTGGACAGAGATGCCCAGTGTGTCCTTCATTAGCATACACTTAGGAATGAGGAGTTGCAGGTCCTTGCCAGTAGGCTCCTGACTCCTTCATGGGGTTTTTAAGAACTCCTGTGCACAAGAAAAGATGCCCTGACTGGATATGTGCCCCCAAACAGGAAGTGAGTCCTGCATTTTACTCATAAACCAATTTCTTCAGCTTTTTCCCAGTCCCCAAAGTGACCAGTACCACTAGGACAACCCCAAACTACAGTCCCAAGTCATTAGTATAACTGGCTTAGTCCTTTGTTCAGCAGAGATATTATTGTCTGGTTTTTTTGAGCAGAGTTCTCTAACTCTAGAAAATAATGTTGTTTATTAAAGAAAAATTGGAAAATTCTGCAATATGAAAATAATAAAACAGTTAAAATTGTCCATAATTGCATTCCCTAAATACAATCATGATTAAGATTCTCATGTGCTACCTCTTGGCTTTTTTTTCTACATATAGACATATTATTTATTTGCACTGTCTGGATTATAGTGTTCACACATTTTGTATCCTGACTTATTTTCACTCAAAATATCATAAATGTATTTTCAGATATTATATAAGCTTTCAAATTATATATTTAAAAATAATTGTGTAATAATTCATCCATTGAACCAGAATTATTTGCCCAGCTAAGTATCTGGCACCTAGAGGACATTTGGTAAATATTTGTTGAATAAATTAGGAGATTGATGGATGAATACACCGCCCTATTATGTGACAGTTAGCTAAAGATAAATGTTTTCAGATGGAACTTTATTATTTTCTTTTTAGAATCATGAACTCCATCTTTCCCTTTCTCCCTTTACCCTTAAATGTGGAGATGCTTTGATTTGCCTGGGGCTTGTTAATAATTATCAATATCCACTCTTTACATATGACCAAAGCAAGATGTTGAACAACTCTCTCAAGATTACATACCTAGCACATACCAGCTGCATTTCCCATCGAGGTTTGTGATTACGCTGGCATTTTTTCCTTGACCACATCACACTTCTTAAAAAACAACAACGAAACAAAAAATTAAACAGAACACAAACAAACCAAAAATAACCAGAGAGAAGGATCACTTTCTGGGTTTAGACTTCAGTTTGAGATATTCTGAAAGCAAGACATTCAGTTTCCAAAGACTAGAATGGGAACAGGTAGGCAGGTAGCCTTTTTGCCATGAGCGAGTCAAACAAAATTTCATTTAGTTGAATTTTTTTTAAGGAGGGAATCTGTTGGGGCCATTAAAGAGGCTGCTGCTGGATGAGCTCAGAGAGGAGGTCAGGTCAAAATCCAGAACCTGAAGGTGAACTTCTCTAGGTGGCAGACGTGTTTGGCTTAGGGTGAGTGAGTATTTGCACAGTAGAAATTGGTAAAGGGGCAGATATGGTGAATGTTTGCTGTCTTTGATTACCTTGAAAAGATATCAGACACTGGAAATCATTTAGAAAACGGTGCAAAGGATGAGGGGTGCCATGTTTCCCAGAAAGAAAGAAAAATGAGCTGAGGCCCTTTAAATTGTAGCTAGAGCTCTACTTTGCTAGGAATTGCATGACTGAGTACAGGTGATCTTTCCATTTTATGCACCCTTTGGGCACATTAACACTAATATCAGTGGTTAGCCAAGCAAATGTAATAACTACCCTCCTCAAAGAACCTGTGATTGCAGCTCCCACTCTTCAGGCCCATAAACTAACTGTTGGAATAGGATTTTTATTTCTTAACACCGTCTCCCTGCATTTTGACTGACAGAGCACCATTTTCCCAGGGGGGTGGGAATCCTGGGTGCAGGGTCACATCTGTCCATCTGGCAATGAAGAACAGAGCTTAGAAATTAACGTGGGTCTTTGGGCTTGAAGGGAAAATGGAAGCTGGCGTTAGAAATTCTTCTTGCCCTGTGTATTCTGCAACATGGTCCATCTCTGGTGGCAATGTCCACCTCAGGATTGGGGTGGGGTAGAACTGGTTTACCTCCACCAGGAGTTCGAAATATCGAGCCCCCTGCAGCACATGCCTTGCATATGTATATAAAAATTAAATACAAAGCCTTAAGAAAAGTGCAAAGAAATCTAATATAGTACCACCCCTCACGGAAATATCATATATCAAATTCTTCCTAAAAATAAATGTTGGTGCCCCTCCTATGTCAGTGCTCTAACAAAAGCATAGGCCACCGTTGTAAGTTAGAGGCAACTGAAGGTACCCCACATTTATTAGTACTCGACATTTAAGGCAGGTAGGAATCAAATTCCTTAAAACAAAATTTCGCAGTGAAACATTGCTTCCTTTCCTGGGAAAAATCTCAAGACCAGGACTATAATATTCCTCTCAGATTCTTCCTGGGGGAAACAAAACAAAACAAAACAAAACAAAACAAAACATCTCTCCTATTTACATTCTGGGTCTTCTATATGTGCTTTAAAATCTCTCTAGGATCTGGTGCTACACTAGCTGAGGCTAGGATTCTCCCAAAATGGGTGAGGGGAGTGGTAGACAGGAGCGGGAAATGTTCCCAAGAATTAGGACCTCATTTAAATTCCAGATTGGGGAGAGGGCAGTGCTAATTTCCTCTGAGACTGGGCTTCCTGACAGCCGAGATGACCTTCACTAAAACATGGGTTTCTAGGGGCTGGGATAAAGTCTCACCCTCAGATCTGAGGTTCCCTGGGACAGGTGCACCATGTTGTCCTCAAACGGAGCTTCTGGAAACAGGCCTGATTTTAAATGTTCCACCAAGGACACCTGGGGGTCCAGGAAAGACGTTCACTCCTTCTCAGATTTGGGGCTCATCGGGGCTAAGATGCCTTTACCCCTCAAAATGTGAGCTCCCAGACGGTAGGGGCACGGTACTGTCCTCAGAGTCACAGCTTCTCTGGACAGGAGATGTGTCTTGGACTCTCTCTGCGTGGGGGAAGGGGGCTGCAGGGCCAGAGGCCCTCCCCTCTGGCGGGAGGGGGCCTCCCATGAGGCCCTGCCCCTTTTGTGACATGTTTGAGGTGTCCGGTGACCAAGATTCTCAGAGCTGGGTGCAGGGTGCGGCCAGGGCGTGGTCACCGGGGGCTACTTAGAGCAGTCCTTTCGGGGAGACTGCACGGAGGTTAGCTGCGAGGCTGCCGGGCACTCAGCACCGATTATGGCGTGGATGCTGGACTGCCTTTTCGCATCGGCCTTTGAGCCCCGCCCCCGCCGTGGTGAGTGAGGCCCACCTTGTGGCAGGGCTGGGGCGTTCAGCAGGGGGCTGCCGGGGGCTGCAGCCCCGGCTGGGTGCCCTAGGGCTTGGTTCCCCACCCCCTCTTGCCTCCTTTCCCTCTTGCTTTTAGCTAATTGTTCTTGGCTCAAGGGACTGCCCCGTCGAGGACCCGCATAAATCACCAGCTTTGCCGGGAACTCAGAGCAATCGCACTAATGGCTAGCAGGACGCGGGGCGAGCATGGGGGAGGAGTCCCTGGCTCTACGCTCAGGGCCAGCAAGCCGTCCCGCAACTCAGGACTTTAAAGGTCCCAGGAAGACCTTCTCTTGCAGGGAAGCCAGAATCCAGGGACCCTGACTTAGAGGTAGGGTTTCCTTTTGCCTTAAAGCTTGACTCCATTGCCCCAATATCAATTAAAGAATAGCAGCCCTGGCCCCTTCAAGTCGTCTAATTCAACCCCTTCATTTAAGAGATGATGACATTGAAGCCCAGACAAGGGAAAGGCCTGCCCAAGGTCATCCACAGAGTGGCAGCCAATCTGGAACAGTTTAGGCTCTGCTAACTGCTTATTGCCCCAGAGTGCTCAGTCGAGGAGGCCTGGGGCCTTTATTCTGGGTCTTTCCTTGGGTTCTCTTACCCCCATGGAATGGAGGGCATAAATATGCAAACTTGACAGCTCCTGTGTAAGCTGTGGGTCCCATTTCATTCTTCCGGAAATGCCGTCTACAAAGTAGATTTGGCAAATTTCTTTTCTTTTTGAAAGTTTCAGGAGGCTGATGCGTTATTTTGGAGATTTCCTAGGAATCGTCCTCCCCAATCCACACTGTCCTTCACTTCCCTTTGACAAGCCCCACCCACTTCATGCTGCCACCTGCCCCCTCGGCCACCTGTTTTTCCATAGTCTCCAACTCCAAAATCTATATTGGTGAGAATGCGTCATTGGTCACCAGCCATAGACCAAACCTGGAGTTGTCTCTTTGCTCTGCCCCCTCACAGCAAGGGAGGGAAGGCAGCAAGAGGAGGGGCCAAAGAAACTTAATTCATCAGAGATCTGATTTTAGTTCTTGCCAACCCCAGCAGCCTGCTGACAACCATCCCAGTAGTCTAGTTTCCTGCTAGGAGATTCAAACATCTTAGCCAGTTCAAGTACAGCCTCTGACAGGTCATAAGTTCTCTGAACTAAGAATGGATCTGCATCCACTGAAGGTTAAAGTTTTTCTTTTCTGTGTCTTTAAAGTGTGCAATCCTGGTGAAAGAAAAAAAGAAAGAAAGAAGGAAGGAAGGAAGGAAGGAAGGAAGGAAGGAAGGAAGGAAGGAAGAAAGAAAGAAAGAAAGAAGAAAAGAAAGAATCTGGGTGTAGTGGCATTAGCTTGTTAAAGCCAGAACTAGAAATGCTGAAGTAGGAGGATTGAGAGTTCAAGGTCCACCTAGGCTAAGCAGTAAGTTCGAGGCCAGTGTAGGCTATAATAAGATGAGGGAAGAATGGAGAAGGGGAAAAATAGAAAGAGGGGGAAGGAAGGAGGGCACGAGGGAGGGAAGGAAGGAGACTTATACCTTAAGCCTTAAGTCTTGAACACCCTCGAAGGCTGTTGTGTAACTTCAATGGCATCAAGGTTATGAAGGCTCCTTTTTATGGGAAGAGGTCAGTTTCACACAAGAAATTCCACTCCCATCATACAACAAGGTCTCTCATAATCAAAGAGTAATTTATGTCTTGGGGGTTTCTACTCGGGACTCTGGAATGGAACATTGTCAGCCCTCTCCACCCTACCACTTAGTCCCGTTCTCATCTTGTTCGAATACCCCCAATTTCTTCATTGGTTTAACATTGACAGGGTCCACCTCTAGCTGCTCCTCTTGGAACATGCACCAAGTTATAAATGTCAACAACCAGACAAAAAGAGGATTTCTAGCTGTGGCCTGAAATATAGCCCTGCATGGCTGACTCACCCTCTTCTGGAAGCCTACACTGCACCCAAAGCACACATGTACATAGCCATAAACATATATGTGTGTACATATCCCAAATCCACGCATACCCCCGCACAAAGCATGAACAAACATAAATGCCCTATACATGGATTGCATAATTCCCATACAACATAATACTACTCACATCATGCACACATGCGCCATCCACACATCCCATGCAAATTCTACCCAGTTGATAGAAAGACTATTCATACTGCCATGATTTTCAAGTAAAGCTACTTTAAAAAATTAAGGAAACGCAAATTCTTTTCACAGTGCCCATTCTCTGTTTAGTCAGTGTTTAAACACAAGTACAAGACTTTCTGTTTGCTGCTGCATTTCCAACTGTTGAGGTCTGTCCATCAAATGCTCCCACAGCACAGCGTTGCCTACGCCAGGTCTATTACCTACACAATAACAGTTAATATATGTAAAGTGCTACCTAAATGCTGGGCCTTTGAGCTCAGCTTTACATGCATGCTCTCACTTAGTCACACAACATCACTTTTAAATATAAAATAAAGGTTAGGGTACAAATTTTGACCAGGTAAGAGTATATTCTATTGCACCCCCACTGGGAAAAACTGCAGCAGCAACTGTAACTGAGGAGTTATTTGGGAGTGGAATAACTGTTGACATTCTATGGCATTATAATTGCCCTGGGCTCCTCTTTCCAAATGCCTTTTAAAAATCCGTAGACATCAGAGATGCCCAGAGATCGAGCAGAAGGCAGGATGTATTCTAAACAGTTCCTTTGTCAGAGCAATATTCTGAGGTTGGCCGTGTCAGTGGACAATTATGTGAAGGCCTTTGGAAAGGATGTCGCTAAGATCTGGGAGGCATGGGGTGGGGACAGAAAGGCCTTCTTTATGAAAAAAGGGGGAAAGGGACAACATCATTGTCCCATTTGAATTTCTCTTCCCAGTTCACTCTTGGCTTAAGATTTGGCCTTAAGCAATGGGATTTCCATACAGCAGTCAAAACTCTGAAACTGGACAGATCCCGAGGTCCACTTCACGTACAAATTTAATCTTTTCTTAGAGATAATACCTAATTGGTTTGTTGAAGCCAGGCCTAATTGGGCTATAGCAAGATTATTTTCCTGAGCAATTCTCAATGAGATAGTCCACTCCTCCGGCCAGGGGATCAGATAAATATGCAACTCCCTAAGGACATGACTTCCCCAAATTCCTTTGTGAAGGACTTCTTTACACCTCAAGATGTTTTCCCATAGGGGAAAAAAGTATGAGGCTAGAGCTAAGCTTACCAGGTCGAACCACATACTAGTTACCATGAGGATGAATTGCAGAATTTGTGTGATGAAAGCTGGCAGAAATAATCCGTTTGCAAATGTACCCCAGGCTCCAGCAGCAGAGCTGACATTCATCAAGCTTAAATATCAAATGACAGAAGAGCACATTGAACGTTGGGAGATCAGGACACCAGGTCCCTGAGGGTGATTATGGCAACTGTGAAATCAACATCGTTCCTTTGTTTTCACACTTAGCTAGTAAGACAACCTAAATGACCAACAATAGCGCAATGGCTAAATAAACTTCATGACATATCTACCTGTTAGTATAGAACCATAAAATTGGGTCTGTGAAGAACACATAATAACATGGAAAACAGAACAATCAAAGCTGTCACAAGTACGTTTGGGAAAAACGAGAAGAAAATTCACAGCAGGTAAACTGGGAGATTCCATACCAGTAGCAAAAGAGTACTTGGGTTTTTTTTTCCACTGTTTTCTTAAATCTGCATAAAATTTATCCTTACATTATTCTTTAACTTTTAAAAGGTTATACAAATGGGTAATCAAAGAGCTAAGAGATGCAATCAATTTATACACTAAACTTAAATTCCATTATAAATAGCTCAATCTAAACATTTTTCCCTTCGTAGTTTTGCTTAAATATAATGACTACATCAAATCAGCTGATCATTATCTTCCTGGTGATTGTGAAATGTCCCCTATCGCTGGGTGAGAAAAAGGCACAGCTGGTTGGAGTCCTAGGCATCCTAGGCCTGATCCTACAGTGTTGGCACAAGTCTGTTACTTTACTTCTCTTAAAGTGACAGGCCTACATCATTGGGTTATTAATGACAGTAATACTTATCAGTATTGTTGCTCATGAAATTACATTAAATGATTTTTATGCTTCAGGTATCAAAAGATATATGCTTTGTTTCTTCTCCAAATATTTATCAACAAGCAGGCACTTTACATAAACTACCTCTTTTTATCTCCAGAACAACTCTCCAAGGTAGTATTATCCCTAGTTAAAAGAAAAAGCCAGGAAAGTTCTATAATTTACTCATTTTAACACAATGACTGAGAAAAAATTACAATCTCTTTTGGTCTAACTAAAAAATTGAGTGAAAGTAGAAGAGGTTGTAATTACAAAAGCTGACATATAGCAGATATGTTCAAAGTATTATGTCATTGGTGATGCCTTGCCTAGCGTCCAAATTCTGGGCTTTGAACTATCTGATGGCTTATGGATTCTTTTCTGTGCAAAAGTGTCCATTTCAATGGGGAGATGCAGTCCAAAAGCCACCTGTGTCCTGCGAGCTGGGGCTGTGAGTCACCAGGACACGATTTCTGTTGCCTTTTGGCAGTAGCATTTGTTCTCACATGCGTGCGCAGAAGTGGTAGATGGGCTGTTTGATGAGCCTTGGCAGAGCATGTCACGTCTCAGATACACCTCTTGAGAAGCCGCAGCTTCCTCAGACGGGCAGGCAGTACCCAGTAACCCATAGGTCCCTGCTTAATAAGAAAACCCATGCAACTCTATGGAGGGAACATGCAGGACACTTGGGTAAAGGAGAGGGTGGGATTTAAAGCATCGTTCAAAGACAAAGGCCATCAAGAGCCTGGCCACTCGGAGCTCTGGCCCCCATGAATAGTAGTACTTTTCTCATCTTTTGTAGTTTTGGTCTCTCCCTAGAATGATGCTCACCCAGGCCATCCCCACCCCCATCTCTTAACCTTACTTTCCACTCAAGTGTAGCTAACTTTAGCTTGTTGTAACTTGCTTTGGTCTCTAGAGGGAGGCAATAGCATCAGGGAGGAATGGGGCACAGAATAAGGTCTTGTCCCATGTCACCACTTTTGACAAAGGGGAGAGTTAGTTTTCCTTTAACTGGAAACAAATACTTAATACAGACTTAATTTTGATTCTGCCATATCTCTCAGAGAACACGATCCCCCCAACTTCCTCTTACCCTTGAGGTTTGCTAGAACTTAGGAACTCTTCTTGATTTTCAGGGTAGAGATGAGGGAAAAATATGAAAAAAATTGTAAGGCACTCTTGGTAAGAAATTCTCTCCCCCCCCCTCTCTCTCTCCTATTTGGGAGGGAAGATTGGGGCTAGGGGGTTGGGGAAGTCTGAACATGTAGCAAAAGGTTTCAGACGAGCATGATGTCTCAAACCTAGGTCTCATTAACCCTGCCAGGAGAAGGTGCAGAGTGAGAATAGGACTTAATGGGGCTGCATTCAAGACATCATTCTTAAAGAAGAGGGGGCGTTTCAAGTGTGTAATGAGAAACATTGTCAGCTTAGTCAGTGACACTGCACCCTGAACCTCCTGGTTGAGATAGTCTGTGCTCCATGAGAATGTGGGGGTTGGAGAAGGGAGTTCATTAACCTGTTCTTGAACACTGGTTTAGAGAGGCAGGCTTTTGGCAGGTACTCTCTATGGTCCAGCTCCTTTTGTCGTCTAAGCAATTCTAAGGCAGCCTTTGCAAGTGGGGAAACTGAGGCTTAGCGGGACAAAGTAACCCTCCCAAGACCACACAACAAATGTGACCTAGCTGGAATCCAACTTCAAAACTCTCTTACTCCAATATCTGTGATTTTTTTTTCCTCAGCTCCCACAGAAAAGACAAAAGTCCCGATGCTCAATGGCATTGTTTTCATGGAGGAAATTAAGATTTCTATCCTCAGTAAGATTCACATTTTATTGCCTTCAGTCTGTAGATCCTTATTTTTTAGAATGAAGGCAAACAAATCTCAGTTTCTGTTAAAATCTGGAGGCACTAAGGCACTTTCATCTTTACAATAGTCCATTTAGTCCCCATTCTGTAGGGACACACTTCCCATCCTCCAAAGTAGCTATATTTAAGATAGAGGAAATAGAAAGAAATTGGTGTGGTGTGGTGTGGTGTGTGTGTGTGTGTTTCAACAATGGTGGCAGTGGTTCTGGTAGCCCCATCTTATCTCATTATTTAATACCCTTTGACCCAGAAGTACATCTTAGAACCCCCCTAAACCTGCAGCCTTTAGCTTCTTCAGAGTTTGTTCCCATTTCATAGGCATAAACACTGAGCCAAAAAGGTCTGTGTGGATGCAAGTGGTTTACCTGGATTTAGACATGCCATACAGTGTGTGTGTGTGTGTGTGTGTGTGTGTGTGTGTATTAGGAATGGGACACAGGAAGAGAATCTTCTAGAAAGAAGAGGACACAGCTGGTTGGCAGTGAGGAAGCAGAAACAAAGCTGGTGTGTTCAGAAGGGGAGAGAAGGGTGCCAGACTGTCCTGTACAGGGTTGAATGCCTAAGATCAGGTGCTGAGAGAGATGAAATTTGTTGGAGCTTCTTGTACAATGGTACAAGTAAGTGTAGTGTAAGTGTAGTGAAATCAAAGGTTTCAGGTGGTCTCTGTCCTGGTTATCTCAGACCTTCTACCTCTAGTCTTTTTCTACCCCCAAAGAAGCCTTTCTGTATACCTAATACTTTAAGCAATGCTTTTCCTGCCCCGCCCTACCCAGGATGAGGTGCTGACCCAGGCCCAGCTGGGAGGCAGCTTTATGGATGTTCCTACTGCTTTTCATCCACACACAAGGCTCATTTGTGCCAGTTGAAAGGGCACAATAATAACAGTGGCAATTTAAATCGTGCTTCTCACTTTCCCCCCTGAAAAGTGGCAAAGTGACTCACCACCATTGAATTGTCCCTCCCTCTCCACCCCCTGACCTCTTTGCAGCAGTCCTGGATGGTTCCCTGGGGGCTCGGTTGGGAGCCAGTGCTTCCAGCTATCCTTTGACTGGGACTAGGCTGACACCCCCCCCCCCATAAATGTGTTCTCCCAAATGCAATGTATTGTTTTAATTAGAATTTCTCAGATGAAGCCAATTGGAAGGCAGTAGAGCAGCATGAGCCTCGTTAGGCAAGTACAGTGTCCCCCAAGCATGAATAAAACATAATAGGGCCCATTCAGTAACCATTTGGGGGGGTTCTACTTGTTTTTCTATGTGCAGTTTGATATGGAGTATGCTTGGAATTGGCTGCATAGAAGCTTCTGTTGAGGTTGCCATAAGAACAAGTCTAGGGAGTCATGAAAGAGTCCCATACTTCTTCCTCATCCCTCACCTCCATTCCCCCCTCATTTTCAATTCTGCCATGCAATGACCAAGGGGGAAAAAAACGCTCATTCTCGGTTTTCTTTCAGCACCAACCTAAGGAGAGCTCCTAGAACCAGAGCTGGTGAGGTCCAATTAGGTGGAGAAGGATTCAGCGGTCTGAGAGACAAAGTACTTATGCTCTTGGTACTATCACAAAACTCAAAAGAAAGAAGCCCTAGGAAATGATGCTGTTTGATAAAGACATTTGACAAAGACTCTAGCAGAGTACGTTTTATTGAAGTTGCCTGCTAGAGTCGAATGATTTCAGGGAGCAGGGCAGACCTGAGTTCAAATACCTCCTGTGCATCCTATGATCTGCATGACGTTGGGGGAAATGACTTAACTACTCTGAGTCTGATTTCTGAAGTATAAAATAGTGATAATTATAGCTCTATTTACCTCACAGCCTCATTGTGAGGACTGTAGGAGATAATACAATAATAACACTCATGCCTGCTACACAGGAAGTGGTTAATAAATTAAAACACTATAATGATGATTATTATCATTCCTTTTATATACCAGGTAGTCTCTGTAGCAACCCCACACTTGAAAGTGTCTAATAAATGCAGTTAGGTATGCCCATGAAGAGTTTAATTGTGATAGCACAGAGGAGGAAGCCCTCAACTAGGAGGGAGGGGTAGAAAAAAAACAGAGAAACTTTTGTGATTCTTGAGTTAAGTCTTAAAAAAATAAGTAGGTGTTTGTCATTAGGCCCAGGGGGAAAGGGCTTCCAGGCAACTGAATCTGCCCACACAAAGTCAAAGAGGTGTGAAACAGCCAGGCCTTGAACAAATAGTTGTGCTCAGCTGGAGACAAACTGGGACCTCCTGGTGGGGTGATGGTGACATGGGTCAGTGACCAACAATCTTTCCAGATTACTCCCACCAGCCCCTGCACCGCGCATTAGGCGCCCTACCTGGCCAAATCTCGTGCTCCTGCGAAGCCCTCCTCCTCGTTCTCTAAGCAGCAGGTAAGTTCACATCCTGCCTCAGCGGACCGGGACCTGTCAGGCACAGCGATGGCAAAGCTGACCTCCACGGAGGAGACCAAGCCCGTGGGCGCCCCTGCTGGGGTCGCCAGCCCATATCTCCTTTCTTGTCCCAATCTTGGTGCAATGTACACACACACACACACACACACACACACACACACACATACACACCACCACCACCACCACCATGCAAAAGATCACCAGGGTTCTTTTAAATAACCTTGTCCTTTCACACACTGCACCCATACACTCCCATGATCTCTCTCCAAGACACACCGTATTCAACCCTCTGTGCAAGCATATTAACTGGACACACACGTTCAAACCACATACTTGAACATGTCAATTAAAATACACAATAAAAACCCCCACATGCACAATTCTTTGAACACAAGCACCTCAGTACACTTAGAGGTTCCTTGATCACAAATGCACACTCTGCACACCACAATAAAGACTACCTGTAAAACCACACTGACATAGTACATCTAAGTAAGCACACACCAAATATACACATGCACACAAGGTTCTGCAGAGACACACACTGTTAACCTACATACACTCACCACAGCAGAGCCACAGACCCCGGCAGGATTACACAGGGAACACACCTATATCCAGACCGCACCCTCATAGTCACTCGACAGTCAGGCAAAATCATACATCCTATAAGCATGCACACACAAACAGCACAACCACATGCCTCCTTCTGTCAGAGAGCAAAGACACACCAAACACTTGGGTTAAAACATGCACCTCACCCCATCCCCTGCACACATACGCCTGGACACACGCGAACACATACACAGACCGGTGCGCGCACACACGCGTACATGCATACATACATACACATACAGCCCGCGCCCCCTCCTTCTCTCAGGGCGGAAGAGAAGGGGGCGAGGAATGGAGGCGGGGAAGAAAGGAGGGAGGATGGGCTTGCAAGGCGGAGCGGGCACAGAGGCTCTTTTCCCTTTGACCTGAGGGTGTTGCCCCTCTGTCCCAGGTCAAGACAGTGAGTTGGGTCCAGGTATGGTCCAGTCGGAACCCAGGAAAACAGGAAAGTCCCGGGATTTCGCCAGCAGGCGCGATCACTCTGCGAGGACCCTGACTCAGATAGTGGTCGACCCTGCTGGAGGCTCCTCCTCCCAGGACCCTCCCCCTGTCCCATCTACTTGACCTCTGCCCCTCCCCCAGGGTGTGCTACTTCTTTTTTTTAACATCTAGGAGCGGACTTCTTAGGAGTGTGGGACTTTATTGGTTTCAAAAAGTAAAGAGTTGAGATTTGCATAGAAGCTTTTTTTTCCGAAACCCCTAGCTTCTAGCTCGAAGACTTCTCTTAATGGAGAGCTCATTATTTCGCATAGCAACAGATTTACTACACAAAAGGCAATGGCAATTAGAAAACACTGACTCCGTGCTGGACACACAGTAGGAATCTGTAAAAGACCCCCCCCCCCCTTTAATGTCAGCAAATCAGGCAGGGCTATTTGCAGCCTAGCACCAGCGAGCCTGTGTCTGCAGTCATGCAGCCAGGGCTCGCTCGCGCTCTCTCTCTCTCTCTCTCTCTCTCTCTCTCTCTCTCTCTCTCTCTCTCTCTCTCTCTCTCTCCCTCCCTCCCTCCCTCCCTCTTTCCCTCCCTCCCCCCTCCTTTCCCCTCCTCTCTCCCTCTCTCCCTCCTCCCTCCTTTCCCCTCCTCCCTCCCTCTCTCCCTCCTCCCTCATTTCCCCTCCTCTCTCCCTCTCTCTCTCCCTCCCTTCCCCTCCTCCCCTTCCTTCCTCTCCTCTCTCCCTTCCTCCCCTCCCTCCCTCCCTCCCTCTCTCTCCCTCCCCCCCTCTCTCTTTCTCTCTTCTTAGCACTCAAGCTTTGTGCTCCCTACACATAGCAACCTCGGACTTGGAACAACTGGCGGCAGGGGGCAGCCGAGTGGCTGAAGGTGGTTTTCACTTTCCTGCATCTTAGTCTCCGTGGGGAACTCCAAGGTCCCATCCTGCTGTTGTCAGCAGGCTAACGAGGTCATTTCACAGCTTTCCACGGACTGCTTAGGCTCCCGTTTTTTGCTTGCGTGCTCTTTCTGTGGAGATGGACCACAGGCAAGGGAAATGGAGGAAGACAAAGTTTTCCCTTCCCAATACGCGATACCCAGAGCCGAGCTGCATAAAGTTCTGTGCAAAGCTGGCGGGGTTTCCAAGTGGCCAATAGTTCGAACTCTCAAGCTGCCACTTTGTAGATGACTACTTTGCAAGTCGCTGGCTTAAGAAGCAGGGTAGTTGGGGCCTTAACATATAAAAGACGTCTTCTTCCTTCTGGGACCCTTATCAAAAATATAAAGATATGTGGACTTGAGGACAGGAATCAGAACAGTTTTGTGGGACTTGGCCACCAGTTGATGCCCTTCAGCCAGGTCAGAAGGGCAGTGGGTGGTGGACAGGGGTTCAGCCAACTTCCAATTTCTTAAGCAGTGGTCTGTGTTGAAGGGAAATGCCGGCATGGATGACTTACTGATGTCACTCCCCAACCATAAGAAACTCCTAGTCACAGCTCCAGTTCTTGACGTTGCCCGTTGCCCTGTCACGGGAACTTCCTACCCCTCTTGCATACTCCCCCCCAAGAGGTACATTAAAATTCATAAATTTGTAGTGAACACTCACTGGGTGCTAGGGATATCTCTCATTGCCTAGCACAGTGCTAGGAACACAGCCCCCTCTAATGCAGAAGAGACATGGCAACAGACTTGGAGGTTCAAAAAATATTATAGAGAACACAGAAGCGGTCCTCTAATATTGGCACTACAGGCACGGTAGAGATAGAGGGTAGTGACTTTGGGCAAGGGGTTATTCTATTCCTCCTTAAAGCCCTTCATCTCTTAAGTCTGACTGGAAGGGTTTTTTCTTCAATGCAGTGGAGGCTTCTGCAATCAATTAAGGAGAAAGCCTCTTTCCTGGAGGGCAGAGGCCTTAGCTAGCCAAAGGGTGAGTCACCACCTAGGAGTTGGGCAGCAGAGTTGGTGCTGAACTGGCAATGAATCAGTCCAAGATAACACACAGCGATTATCCGAATAGTGATGAGAAGGGGCGATCAGACAGGAGCCTGAGCCTCAGTCCCCCGAGGCTGAGACTAAGTGATAGAGGAACTACATTTGTATGCACAGAGTCAACTCCTAACTAGCCTCCCTACTCTCCAAGAAATCCCCAAGGATAGTTCTGACAGCGTTTTTTAGAGAAGAAAATAGAATGTAAAGCACTCATCTAGGGCCAGGGGTGTGTGAGGAAGAGCAGGGTTCACATCTGATTCTACTATCTGGTGATCTTGGGCAAGCTCTTTTTCCTCTCAGGGCTTCCGTACTAAGGTAAGTGCTCAGGATTTGCAGATGTTCTTTGCTCAATTTTCTACAAAGCACTGTGAGGGTAAACCTGTATTCTCTCCTCTTTTGCACTTGAGAAAGTGGAGGCCAGGCCTAGTAACATCCACTGCTGTACCTATTTAATACTTCAGATGGTCTCTGTGTACTGATGTTACCACAGCAATCATTGTAATTTACACCAGCAACTTGCCAGTCCTCTGCTGAAATTGGCTTCCTATGAATTCAGGTTCAAAGCAAGCCTTCCTGCTGCCTTCCAAAACTAATATGTTGCTGGTCACTTAAGTGTTGCTTTCTTTCCCTCTCTGATAATATCCCCTCCTTCCCAAATACTAGTCTTTCTCTATCATGCCAGTCTAAACTTCCACCTTAAAAGGCAAGCACCATTAGCAGAGGTCTACATTGGTGGTGATACAATGGCCTAACTTCCTCAAGACCCCCCCCCCGACAAGTCCCCAGTACTACCCAAAGCAAACACTAGTAGAAAGATATACCCCAATATCAGCCCCTTATCACAAGGAAGAAAGGAATTGTCTGCAGGATGCTGCAGTGAGGATGAGGGATAATGCTGCCAGGGCCAGAAGGAGGGGCTGTAGAAAACTCTAGAGAGGGAGACAGAGAGAGAATGAGAATGAGGATGAATATGCCAGGGACAATTGGACCAGCCTCAAGTGCTCCCTCCCTCCTTTTCTCCATCTCCTGGTCTGATGCTCTAGAATGTATAAAGGGGAGGCACCAAGCCCATTTCCAAGAGAGGGAGGCAGCCTCTCCTTCAATGGAAAGCAAACTCATCCTGAGCCTTCCAATTATACTTCTGAGTGGGGTAAGATTTATTTAATTTTAGGGGGAGCAGGGGGAGAGTTCAAGATCATTCTGGTGGTAGTGATGGTGGTACTTGAACCCCAAACAGCAACACATACATCCAAAACCAGAAGCTTGTTCTCTCTCTCTCTCTCTCTCTCTCTCTCTCTCTCTCTCTCTCTCTCTCTCTCCAGTGCTCTACTGTATCCTCTTGCATCCCCCTCTTCCTTGCCCCCTTTCTGAAGAGAAATTTTCCACCAAGCTTCTGGATTTCTCTTCTAATCTGCATTCTTCAGAGTCATGTGTCTTATTTAGCCTTTGGGGAAGTAAGACTACATCTTCCTCGACATTCTTTGTAGCCATGGTATACCCAGAATGCGCAGCTGCTAACTTTTCCTTCCTCCTTTCATTCTTCTTTCTTTTGCCTGGATTCTGTTTCTGCCTCCTTTTGTTTCTTTTCTTGCTGGGCTCCTATATAGTCTTTAACATTATGGATGCTCACCTTCTCTATTCTTTTACCTTTTAAAAACCATGTTCTCCCATTCTCCGTTGACTTGACCCAAGAGAGCAAGAAATTCAGTTGCTAGGGGAAGACAATGTGCACTGGAAGTTCCTCTCATTTGAGAGTTTGCACCATAGTGCAAATATCAGAGGAGAATATTGGAGATACACCATCCTATCATTTTCTATAAGTTGTTGCCTGATATAATGTTGATTTGTAGATGTGATTGGTTGGCTACAGATTAGAAAAGGGCAGTTTTGGAAGACGTTTTAGATGCATGGTCTTGTAGCTTTCCAGGGTGTATAGACATGCAAAAACAATAAGAAGGAATGAAGATAATAGTAATGTGGTGGGGAAAGTTACTGAGATCATTGCCATCCAGGTAGGCAGAGGACTTTGAGAAAACCACTACTGTTTGCTTCAGTTGCTCACTGAACTTTGGACAAACTGACCTTTTTAGAGTGGGGACCTTGGACAGGAGTGGGAAACATGGAGCTGGCAAAGTGAGGCAAGGTGTGGTGGGTGGTGGTCTTTACACAGCCCTGGCATGCAAAGAGACCACAAAGGATGTTCCCTGTTCACAGAAGTAAGGTAAAAAAGGAATAAATGTACATTATCAAGTAGGGTGCCAAACTGGGAGGGAACCAAGAGGTATGGACCCTCACCTTGGCTCTAGAACTAATTAGCTCAGTGTTTGGAAGTACATTTATTAACCGTCTAAACCCCACTTCTGCCTTTCCTTCATCTGTAATGTGAGACTGTGAAGCATGACCAGGAGAGGGGGTTTTTGGAAAGCTCGGGGGTCTCGTAGGGCTGAGTAGTAAAGATGAGATTGTTTTAAATAAGAGGAGAAAAGATTGTGGGGTATGTGGAAAAACAGTGGGAGTAGCCCAGGGAATTCAGCAAACAGGTATGCCTAAGGCACAAAGCTGGCTGCTGTGTAGAAAATTGCTATGAATCAGCCCCTATCCCACCGCTGAAAGCTGTACACAGAGTGGGGGAATCGGAGTGGCAGAGCGGAGCGCTCACAGCGCCTGCAGCTCCTCTCAGGACTAGCAGCGGTCGCTTTGCCAGGCTGACTAGCAGGTCTCCAAGTCTCTTATTCCTTGGCCGGACCAGAAGAGTCGCCAAGAGGTAGAGCAGGGGCTCGACATTAGGTGCCTGAGTGGGGCCTTATGAGGGATGGCGAGGGGGGGGGGGTGAGGGTCCTTTCACTGGAGGGTCCGACGTGTGGGAGGGAGAGGAGAGCAGAGAACGTTGAACCTGTTGCCAACATTCTTCGGTAAGGGCACGAGGGGAGTTCTGCGGAAAGAGGAATTTTTTTTCAGTTCTCACTGGGTAGGTGACGGTGGTGGGGCAGCGGAAAGTAGTTTTGGGCGCCGGAGGGTCTTGGTTTAACTTTTCAGAATAAGCGCTCCCACGAGCTACATGGGGGCGGGACACGCGCTGCGAAGTCAAACTCACTCTGAAGGCCTTGCTCTCCTGCGCAGTGGCTCCCACAGGCTGAGGATAACCCCTTGATTCCTTGCTTTGAGGGTACAGAGTTTGCGCTGACCTTCCACCCGCCCGCCCCTCCTCCCCGCCCCCGCTGCAGCTGGGACCCAGCTTGCATAAGACAACGAAGGAGACCAATATAATACCCCTATCTATAGGCGCCAGGAATACACTGAGGAGTGGAGGGGAGCTCTCTTTTGAGTAGGAGGTATGGCATCCGCACTGCGACCCTCTGTCCTGGAGTTCATTAAGTCCTTACTTAGAATAATCAAGGACTCTGGAATCAGAGGGCTCTATCTCTACAGTGCTGGTTAGGTAAACAAGACAATGATAAATAATGCCAGCTTTGGCCGCAAGCTGTCAAGAAAGAACTCTTGTTTGTTGTCCTTCATAAAGAGGGGATAATCCCAACCCACCTCCTTTCCAGGGGTTGTTGTAAGAGGAAAATGACGTGATTCATTTGTTCACGAATCATAGATACCTGTCTTAATTATGAGCTTTATGTTCTTGCAAACCCTTAGACTTTATAATCCCATGATTCACCCAATGAACACTTATTGAACACCTACTGTGTGCCAGGGTCTAGACATAAATGACACTTAGAAAGCTTTTGAGAAAATGAGAAGCATGAGGCAAATTAAGCATTCATTATTTTTTACGACCCATTGATAGAACATCTTATTTTTTTGCCTCTTCTGCTACCATTTAATAGAAATAGCAACTAGAAGGGGGGGGGATGGCACAGCTTGTATGGCAGCACTATTCTGCACCCTGACACACACTGCAGATAATAGTGAGAAAATCTGCATCTTGTTGTATTTGATGGCGCATTGCCTTGTTTACACTATCCTTTGGGATGTTCATAGCATAAAGATTGCCCTTCACCACCCTGAGCTGGAATTGTTCCTTTAAAGTCCATAAAATTTTAAAAGGACATTCCACATTCTATGGAATGACGATTGTACTTATTGTACAAAGATGCTGTAATTTCTGGCGGCTGCCTGCCTTCTATATGATTTCCTCTGGCTTTTTGGAATTAGCCTTTGATTATGTATGCATTCTTGAGAGTTCATTATCTAGCAAGGCAAAATCTTGCAGCCGTTGAGAGGATTGTTAGATGGGCTAGTAGAAAATGTCCTGAGACTAAGAAATGGGTTCATGTTCAGTCTCTAAGTCTCAGCTTTTTGAAATGCAGAAAAGAGGTTTTGGACGAGGTGGCAGCTAAGTTTCACTACAGTTCTCATAGTACACTATGCTTAAAACAGATTTTTAAATACAGAGCTTTTCTTGAGATATTTAACAATATTCTCTTCAGTTTATGAGCTTCTGTCGTGGCATGATGGGCCAACTACATGGACTGAAGGGTGCTGTCCTCAGATTTCATTATCTTGGGGCATCACCACCTCATGGGCTAAAATGAGTCATTTTGTTCACTGCATCTGCAGCCTTTGCTGAAATGGAGGTTATGGGATAACAACTTAAAGGCTAACTCATTAATGCTTGAGATGAATGAGGTAATGTGTCAGCAGACCAAATTGGTACCCAGATCTGTTCAGCTAGAGCTCTGTATCTCTTTCCCAGGGTTGTGATGTAATAACGGGGGATTTTTTTCCCATTGTCACTGCCTGTCCACATTTGAATAACGTAAATGCAATACCTTCTGGGCACCCAGCCCCATGCTCTATCAATTTCTCAAACTCCAAGGAGCAAAATTCTAATGATGCCACAAGGTGCTTAATTAATAGAGATTCGGACCACAGAGTCAGTGTGATCCCTGTTTTTATTTTCCATCCATGTTTACTAGTGAGAGCTAGACAAATCCTAACTATTTGATGGGAGCAATGGAGTAAATTAGGCTCCCAAGTTGTGAAGGCTGTGGATTTATGGTTAGCTGAAAGCATTTCTGTCCTCTCTGTGTTGAAGTGGTTGACCTTTCCAATGTTAATTTGTTTCTCCATCTGTGCCATGCTTTTCAGGAGGACATAGAGAACAGTTTTGATGCCACCCAAGGGTGCTTCCCCCACCATTTGTATTGCTCAATACTTGATTTCTCCCTCTGTACTCTGTTCAGAATCTCCTGCTTGATATCTGCTAATTTCTGAATTCCTTCACTGATGTAAATGATATTATATGGTCTTTTGTTGATAACATGGTTAAACTGGATGGTCTGAAAGAGAAATACATTTGAGGACATGGTTGTAGTTTACTCATCTGAATAACAGCATTTGTAATATTTAATTATGCAGTTATTTTCTCTGACTCTTGTAAGATGATTAAAAATGCTTAAGGTTGAAGAGTGAAGAAGACAGAGCTTTTTCTAATAGATCCCTATATCTCTTTATCTGTGCTAATTTAATTCAAACTTAATAGAAATTGAGCAGAGTAGATTAGTCAATGCATCAATACAAATTCTTATTTTATGTAATCATTTTTGCAGCCTGATAGTTTTAGACAGATTCGAGCCCTCTGCAATGAATCTTTTATACTACATGTTTATTTAAAAAATTACTGCTACTAACCACAGACACACTATTAATTTAACATGTAACTGTTGAAAAGCAATCTATATTATTTCCCCATTTTACAGAGCAGATCACCAAGGCTCAGAATCCAACTGGCTTTCCTATGCTTATACAGCTAAGGAATAAGAAAGCTTGGCGTTGGCTCTTACTTTATTGCCTACTACAGGTGTTTGTGTTAAGAAATTATTTTTGCAAATATCTTGGATTCTTTGCTTTCAAATTCTTCATTGGGTATCTTTTTGATCTCATGGTTGTTTCAATGACTATGAGTTCAAAATGGCATGCTGAAAGGGGGGAGGAGAAGACACTATGCAAGAGAGATCTCTTGGTACTTTGTTCCCTGTGGTGAGTCTCCTTTTGTGTTCAGCTTGGCAAGTCAGGATTGAGGGCAAGTAGATTGGTTAAACCAAAAAAAAAAAACAATAAAAAACAAACAAACAACCCCCCCCTTGTTTTCATGCCCGTTTCTTAGTGCTAAAGCCTGTTTATCTCTTTCTTGTGTTTCCTCTTTGCTTCTTTTGGGGGCATTCTGGTCTTGCTAGCTCTGCTACAGTCTCTGGGCTTACTTGGAATCTGAGAGGGTTGAGGGTACATAAGATGGAGTCAGTTTTGTTGGCAATACGGCAGACTATGACTGTTGTTAAGTTCAGCCCTGTATGCTCAAGCAGAGAGGCAATGACAAACGGTTTATTGTAAGGCCTTTGATTTCCTTTGGAATTGTAAGCATCTAGGCTGACTCATCTCTCCAAGGCTCTCCCTCTCTCTCTCTCTCCCTCTCCTTTTCAGGTTGATGATGATTTGAGGTTTCACTGTTTGTTCTCACCTTTTTTTGAGGATGGGAGGGATTTATTTTCATCTTGTATTTTTTGGGGAAAGAACCAGCTCTGCTCTTTGCGTGAACAGCTCTGGTAAGCATCAGGAAGAAATAGCTGCAACTCTAAGAGAGGTACAAAGATGTTTGGACTGGAATAAGGGTGTGGGGGGGACTGGGATGTTAGAAATTTGAAACCAAAGCTAGACAGTGTGACAAGATGAGACTCTCATTTCATAGTGTTTAGGTTTGTTGTTGTTGGTGGGGCTTGCTAGAAGTTCAGTCTGAATTGCACTTAAATGCAAGTGCCTTTGGTTTAAATGGTCACTTTGGATTGTTATTTGGTGGTCCAGCTTAGGTTCATACCTTGGGTTCAGGGTATGTGCTTTGTAGTTGAAGGAGCTTTAGAATCTGTGGGCTTTCATCTTGGCTTCATCTCAAAGCCAAGAAACAGCCTTCATTCTTTCTCAGGCTGGATCTCAGTTATCCAGCAGACATTTCTGGTATCTATGGCTTGCTATTAAGGTAAGTGGGTAAAAGAGAATTTTGTTGATAAAACTTAAGAAGTATGTTTTCTTCATAGACTCTATAGGTCATTTATTTAGACTACTGTATGATAAATACTCTACTCTGTCAACAGTCATGTAATCTGATCTTTGAATTTTAAGTTGCCCTCAGGATAATATATAGAACATATTTGTAAACCCCCATATGAGAAGAAAGCTTAGAAAAATGGTATGAGGTTACTTTCTTTTGTCAAAAGGCTTAGTTCCCCATGTCCCAAATTACTTTCTCTGACTGAAATTAGCCTTAAACGCATCCACACAAACCATAAATGTGGAAGCTATTTTAAACTTTCCCTTTCCATTCAAATTAATTTTGCCCCAAATCTTGTCATTTCCATGCAGGATATCTGATATATGTAACCAATCCTTTGCCCCTTAGCTGATTTACTTGCTTCAGGCTTTCTACTCAAACTAAAGGTTTCATGGCTCTTTGTGATTTTTCAGTTACAGATATGACTCTGTCACTTCCTGCTTAAAACCCTATAGTGGTACCCTATTACCTGGAGAAAAAAAGTCCACCTTTTTAACATGGCATTATAGGGCCTTTCATGATTTATCTTCTTCCAGCTTCTGTATATTGCTTTAAGTAGATATCAATCTTTCTTTCATCTCTTTGTCTTTGCACAAACTGTTATCTTTCTGTCTCTGTCTCTCTCTGTCTCTGTCTTTCTGTTTTCTTCCCCCTCCCCTTGACCCTGTCTCCAGGCAGACTTAGGTATTTTCTCCTTTCTGTTCTCACAGTTCTTTGTTTATACCTTTTGCCAGCTGCCTTATCAAAAGGTTTTATAAACTGTTGCTAGCCTGTCTATAGCTTTTACTGCACTGTACAATCTTTTATGAAAGGAGCAGTATTACAGTGGGCAGTAAATACAGATTTGTTTTTTTGTTTTAATAAATGACTGAAAGAAAAAAATGGGTAACAGAGGATGTGAGAAAAGATGCTATGTAGGGTCCAGGGAGGGCTCCACTGAGGGGTGTGAAGCCTGAGTATAGCATCAGTTAGGGCCATGGAGGAAGGGCATCTACAAACATTTTTGTCATTACATTAAGACAAACTTCACTGTGATCAGTAATTCTGTCTAGAGTCTCACTAGAGATGATCTAGAGATGAAGTTTGTTTTCATAAAATTTGATTCCCCTCCCCCAGGGAATGCAACACAATCAGATTTATTAAATGAGAAAAAGTAAAAGCAAACAAAATACTGCCACTAAAGACTATTTGTTAGAATTTAGGGGTGTTTGTTTTAGTGTTTTATGCATGTTTTTATTTACATAGAAGTGATAATAACTTCTGCATTTTGTATTTGTTGTTGAAAATCTCTTTATAAGCATCAATATATGGTTACATCATTTTCCATACTATTTATTACATAACCTATATAACTAATCTCATTACTGGGCTAGTTTTCTTTTATTGGATGGTTCATTTGTATATGATGTTTCCTGTCTGTAGCAAGATTTCATTAGAATAGATTCCTAGAAGGGAAATCACTAGGTCAAAAGGTTTGGGGAGAAAATTTGGCTTCAGATCCAGTTTGTCTTCTGAAAGAGTTATTTAAACTTAAAATGCTCCCAGCTTGGGTAGATGCCTCCTCTATATCTAACCCAGACAGCTTTATGCATCATTATAAAAAGAAAATTAGCAGTGCTCTAATTAGTTAATAGAAAATATCATGTTTTATTGTTGTATCAAAGTGCTTTGAAAAAAATACAAGATTACTTGGTTTTTAAAAACCTGTTTTCTTTATTTTTGTTAGTTTTTTTCCTCTTTTCTGGACTGCCTATCAGCTCAGAGCTGGTTTTTTTTTTTCAAGTTGCTTTTTCTTCTGCTCCCTCTGAATAAGCTACTAGAGACAGCCCTGCTTGAATGTGAAGCCGCCTCCCAGTTTTCCCTCCCTCTTTACCTCCCCCTCACAGTTCTCTTCACTAGGTCCAGTGACAGTTGCATGATACAGTCTTGGTTTTCAACCGATCCCAGAATGGGTGGCTGCATCTCTTTTCTGAAGGTAGCAAGGGCGCACTGCCCCAAAATCATTCTTTTTTTGCTGTTGCTGTCTGTATTCATTTATTTAGTGAGCGTCCTGGGAGGAGCCCCAGGACAGAACCGGGACCGCAAAATGGACATGGTATCCATACACAGCCTCTCCGAGCTGGAGCGCCTGAAGCTGCAAGAGACTGCTTACCATGAACTCCTGGCCAGAAATTTCCTCTCTGAATTCAAGCCGGATAGAGGTGAGCTACACCCGGATTGTGGCGTCCTCGCTTTCGGCGAGTAGACCCCCGGGCGGGATGGCGCGGGTTGGAGGTCCTTCCTGGAGGGTAGGGGGGGGTATCTCATAACGGGACAAGTCTCCTGACCCCCCAGGAAAGGAGAAAAATGAGTTCAAAACTATTCGTTGAATTTCAGAAGAGAACCCAAAAATTAGTTAAGTAGAGTCAAAGCCCGGGGTTTTGAGGGGGACGGTAAGCCCGGTAAGACCGAGGACAGGTGAAGACACTGGGCTCACCAGGTGTAGTGGGAAAATCGGGCAAAAAGGGACCTAGGCTCAAAGAGGAGACTTTAAAAGAGGACTGGGACGAGAAGAGACTGCACGGTGGAGAGAGACAGAGACAGAGACAGTGGGAAAGAGGCAGAGAGAGACACGCGCCAACCCCGGCAAAGAGCTGGAAGGCGCTGCGGGCTTGGGATTGGCGGCGGTGCGCTCTGAGCGCAAACCAGCTCTGCTGGCTGCGGGGAAGTCAGGGGACCAGGCACAGGACCGGATCCTAGCGCTTGGGAGATCTCAGGGGTGCGCTCAGATTTGACTGCAGGCTATAGGGGAGGTGGGAGATGTGGGAGATGTTCGCGATGCTCAAGGGGCTCTCCGTTAAGACTGGGAAGTGCAGGGGTGTGAGTCAGGTTAGCCAGGCGCGGCGCGCACCTCTGGCGCAGCCTGAACTGGGTGAAGCAAAAAGGCAAGGAGACCCCGCTGGTAGTCATCACTGCGGGGGTTTGGAGCAGAGAAACAGCCAGGTATCGCCGATTCTCTCAAGGCAGCACAAGGAGTCAATGGCAAATTTGCGCGTGAGCGCTTCCGCAGTAACTTGGCGACCCTCACCCGTGGTGGCGCTGCAGGCAGAGCCCCTCCCCTCGCCTGTTGCATGATCTGAGCGCCTCTGAGCTTTTGAATTTACGTTTTAAGTGTTGTGCTGAGAAATTATTAGTTCATAACACGATGCATCCAGCTCATTAAACTGTTTAGGTTAAAATTTTGCAATCTTACATGTGCTAGGTAGGACAAGTCATGTTGTCAAGAGGGGAAACAGGCTGGGTGAAAGGAAAAACACTTTTATTGGGCTGGACAGCTTCCCACTCCACCTCCCCACACTGCAGATCAATTCATTGCGATGTTTTAGTTACTTATCACTTCCTATATGATGTGAATGTATATGTCTTTTCTTTTTTTCCTTTTCATAGCTCTACCCACTGACCATCCAAACACCCTGGAGAAGTGGCTTCTGCTTCTGAGAGGACAGGAGAGGGGTGAGGGGGCTTTTTTTCTTTTCCTTAGGAAATAAATAAAAGACAAATCCGCCCCCCCCCCGGTCGTGTGTACCTGCATACTGTATTCTTGCTGATGCTCATTGCTTCTGAAGACTCTTCCCTTTTCGTCCCAGAACCCCCCCCCCCCCAGAGGGTTACATCAGGAAATGGAGGAATAGCTGCTAGCTCCTGCCTTAGCTTCCCTGTGGATGTACCCCCAGATAGATCTCCCTCATTGCTTCAAGGTGGTCAAACACTGGCAAGATATAGGCAAGGATGAGACCTTCAGCTACGTAGGGGTAGCTGAGTAATGTTGAGTCATCTTTAACTATTTCAGAGTCTTGCTTCCTAGGGAGGGGCGCTGTGGGCCTCGGGGGAGGGGTTGATTATTGATGAGTGGTAGGAAGAGTACTATAAGCCCATGTAGCCCACCCAATACAACTGCTGCGGGTCTTTGACGTTTCTCATTCTTTCCCAGCCGCGTCTCTCAAGACCTTTGGCATCCGCCTGGAAGAGACGCTGGTCAATGAAATTACCCGCCGCAAGCACCTTGAACTGATGGCTGCAATGGAGGCTGAAAATGCCACAGGTTCCCGCCATCATCGGGGAGACGTGGTGCAAAGGATGTTTGGACGCATGCGGCGCATTTTCAATGGCAGGAGGAATGCGCCCACCCTGCCTATAGCGTTTACTCGCCGTGGTCGTCGAGTGAGTTCAATCTTAGAGGTTTCAGGCAGGGGCCCATTGTGGAGAGGAGTCAAAAGCTTGTGTCCTCATGGTGTGTAGACTGAACAGAAATAGAAGGGGTGGGCTTGTCTTACCACAGAGAGATTATCAGGTTCTGAATGACAGGCAGCACTCAGGAAGGTCCCAATGAATGGCGCTTCTCCTCCATTTTAAGATAATCTGGATTTTCCCACAGGGTGCAATGTCTGTGGATAGCCTGGCTGAACTGCAGGACGGGGCCTTGCTGATGCGGACTCTACAGCTCTCCAATCTTTCATTTCCTATCGGGCAGCGCCTTCTGGGATCCAAAAGGAAGATGAGCCTCAACCCAATTGTTCAACAAGTCCCCCAGGTTGTTGAGACTTGCTGCAGGTTCATTGAGGAACATGGTAAGGAAGCCATACACAGTTAAATCAAGGAAGGCGACAACTAAAGGAAAAGGGAAGAATGTTCTAGAAAGGGAGAGAGAGAAGCAAAAGGATGGAGGGCTTGAATAGCCTTCCCCTCATGTCACTGAAAGTTGGGCAGCAACTGCTAAAGGAGAAAAAGGGAAGCAATTGGAAAACAGAGGTCATAGATGCTTAGAACTCTGATCTTTTCTTTCAGGATTAAACGCTGTGGGGATTTTCACCGTTGAGTTCTCTGTGCAAAAAGTGCTTGAGGTAAACTGACTGTATTTGCATGTTTGTTCTTTAGGTAAGAAAAGGAAGAGAGGAATAAGGGCTCTCTCATAGACATAGGGTAGTGGCATGGTTGACAGGGGGAGTAAGATCTTCTTTACAGAGCCCTAGATACACGACATTGCCAGCTGTCTTCGCTGAAGCCTTTCACTTCTTGAATAACTGTCCAAGACCAAGCCTATGGTGGGCAAGGCAGACTTTTCACATCGTCTTTCCCCCCTTTAGCTCCGAGAGTTATTTGACAATGGTCTGGATATTGAGCTGAATGCCAGCGTGAATGTGCATGATGTGGCTGCACTCCTCAAGGATTTTTTCTATGAAATGAAGGACTCCCTGCTGCCTGAAGATCTGTACGTGTCCTTCCTCCTGACTGCAAGTGAGTCTTCTGCCCCCCTTCCATTGCTGGTGCAAGTAAAAGAAGCAATACACAAATCTAGGGAGCATAATAAGAGAACTCAGTCTATAGGAGCTTCGTGAATCTAGGGTAGAATGAACATCAGAATATACATACCTCTCCAGAATACACATTCATTATTTGTTAATGAAAATAAAAGTAAATAAAAAACCCTCTCAAGTTTTTTTTTTCTGTGCCTGTTGCTGTTCCCTTACGAATCTATTGCTTGGAAATTTCTCTTAAGCTTCTGGAAGTTGTTAATTGTGCCCTCTCAGGGCAAAGAAGAACCAGGCTCTATAGAGATTTGTGTTTGACTTTCAGGTTGAGAAGGGCACTTATTTTCAGAGACCCTGATCTCAGTCAGATGTCTTGGAAGGAAGCAAAAGCATGTTTCCTGGGTACTGCCTCCACAATCACCAACAACCATGAGGCAGAAATGTGTCACTTTTGATATCAGGCTGCTGCCAAGACTAGCCCACTGAGCCACCCTCATTTTCTTTCCTATAGCTCTGAAGCCCCAGGATCAGATTTCTGCCCTGCAACTGCTGGTTTACCTGATGCCGCCCTGCCACAGCGATACCCTTGAACGTCTACTGAAGGCACTGCACAAAATCACTGAGCACTCTGAAGACTCCATTGGCGCTGATGGACAGCTGGTAAAAATTTGTTGGAAAGGATAGTGAAATAATTGGTTGTAAAGTGGGTAAAGAGAGAAAACCAACAATAAAAATATACATTATCCGGGCAGCTTCTAGTGCTACCACAAGGTTGATCACACTTCCTTACCTAGGTTCCAGGTAACCGAATGACTTCCACCAACTTGGCCTTGGTGTTTGCAACTACTCTCCTGAAGAAGGGGAAGCTGGCCATGGCGGAATCCAGGAAGATAAAGCTGGGGATTAGTGACTATGTTGCATCTGTCCATGTGGTCCGTGCCATGATTGATCACTGGGATATCCTCTTCCAGGTAAGCAGAGTTTTAAAATATACTTATTCTACATATTCCTCTTCTATTCACAGGATAAGGGAGAGTTCTATATGTATAACTAAGCCCTCTATTCCAGAAATTCCTTCCACATTTGCTTATCACATTGCCTTCAGTCCCAAACACCTAATAAAGATGAGTAAAAATGAGAAGGAATATGCAGTTAAGGTTACTATTTTTACCTCCAGGTGCCCCCCCATATTCAGAAACAGGTTGCTAGGCGTGTGTGGAAGTTCAGCCCTGAAGCACTGGATTTTATCAGACGCCGGAATCTGAGGAAGATCCAGTGAGTGTGGTTTTAACTTCTGGGTTGTTTATGTTTAGCCTATAGGACTTACAGCACCATACCATCTTGATTTTAATCAACTTTGGGACCAACATACTAACTTTTTCAAATTTCTTCCCATTTAGGAGCGCTCGCATAAAGAAGGAAGAGGATGCTATGCTTTCTGATCCAGTGGAAAATGCTACTGAAGCCCTGGCTGCTGTCCTTGCCCAGAGCCAGCCCTTTGATGAAGGTCAGTTTCCTTCTAGAGATCAGATCTCTTCAAAAAGTCATGCCCTTCCCAATGGTCAGTCCCTTGCAGAAGGCTAGGCCCTTCCAGAGGACCAGGTCCTTGCTGAAGATGAGCCCCTTGAGGAAGGAAAGTGAATCCTCTGAGAATAATATGTCTGTAAATGAAAAGTTAGTATTTGAATATTTCAGGGAGGGAGTAGTTTGGGGGAAAGTTCTAGGTCTTGAAATCCCACATTACCTAGATATTCATGGCCCACATCTTGAGGGCATATGAGAGCTTGATGAAGAAGATGATGGTGAGGATGAGGAAGGTGCTGGTAAGGATGATGAAGACATCCTAAATTTTGATGGCCTACCTCCCATTGATATTCTAGAACTTGATGAAATCCCAGAACTCATTGAGATCCCAAACTTTGAAGAATTACCTTGTTTTGATGTGGTTCCAGATCCTCAAGAAGCCCCAGATGTGCAGGATGTCTTGAACTCTGGAGAGAACCTGGACTATGACTTTGATTATGGACCATATTACAACTACTATCTGGACCTTGCAGAGGTTCCCTATCTTGATGTAATTCCAAACGAGGAAGATGCCAAATCAGACGCTGATGAAATCCCAGGTAATGATGAAACCCCAGACAGTAATGAAGTCCCAGATAATATAAATGCCCCAAGTAATGATGAACATGTTAAATGAGAGTGAATTTACTTGCTCTGCCTTTTTGCCTTCTATCGTATTTCAAATTCAAAACTAGGTGTTGGTGCGTTAGGTTGTGTGCAAAGTATGAAGTCCAGAAACATAAGAAGTTAACATTACTACTATTTTCCAGGTTCCTCTGTGGATCCCACTGTGCCTCCCACCACTGCCAGTTCCCATGACAATGAGGAAGGAGCGGGTAAACCCCCCAAGGCGAAGAAAGGCCGTGGGTCCCGGGAGAAGAGGGGCAAATCTGGCAAAGGCTTCTTTCCTTAGATGTTTTCCATCCCTTAAGGTGCCGGACAGGGGAAAGGGGAGGGGGTAGACCTGGAATGCCACAGGAAACATTCGGGAGTCTTGAAGACAAAGCCTTGAGGATAAGAAGGAGTTCCACCTGATGCTCGGGTCAGGATGGGAATTCCAAATACACTGCCAGCCCCATTTCTGGGGATGCTTGGTATCTTCAGCTGGTAAAAGCAGAGATAGTTCTGTGTCATGCCCAGGCTCCCTGGGGCTACCTAACTTCTCTTTTACCCCTGATCCAGGCTTTCCCTCACTACACCCCCCTCCTTTAATTGATGTTACATTTGTGATAAACATCTGTCCCAGAGAAGCTCACAAATCTCGAGGTGCTTTCCCTACCCCCACCCCAGGGGATTGCATGTTTTTCCTGACTTTCCTACCCTCTTCCCCAGAGCTCACTGGAAAGGCCCTCAAGAGGTGTGTTGGAGCGTTAGGTCAGCCTACAGACAGCTGACAAACAATTAATGTTAAACTGTGTCACACCAACTCATAGCCGTGTCTCCACAGCAACTCTCCACCACCTCAGGATTTCCCCCCTCAAATTATTTAGACCAATGGCTCGTCAAACAGCCACTCTCACAATTCTGTGCAGTGTTGCTCATGATATGGGAAACCTCAAGTGTAAGCCTAACTAGCTTTTCCTGGGTCAAAAGTTAGAGGAAAAAAAAATAGATTTTAGTCCTGGACATGTTTTAAAGACAGCAAGTGTTCACACCCTCGTTGTCAGTAAAACAGCTAGCTAGGCACAGACACATAGTTCCAAGTAGTCAATGTCACCTGATTACAAACTTTCTTACCTATCGTCTCTGTATTTCCTCTATGCAAGACGGTACAAATTTGGGGACTTGCTCTAGTAAAACACAGATATGGGTTATGTATGACATCCAAATTATAACTGATATTTATGGCTAACAACTGCTAAGGTCCTTAGAATGAAGAATGTCTTGTATTGAGGGATAGAAACTGATCACACAATGGATAACAACCACAGAGCTCGAAGATTTGTGATTGTTAAAACTTCTCTGGCATTTCATCATTAATAAACATCTGTATTGTGTCAGCAGCATATTCATTGTGTACAGTGTGTTTTTATCTCTTAGAATTTTGGGGATGAGGTGGGAAGCTCTAAGTGGTGATCTAAATGGAAAAATAAGATAAAGAAGAGCAATAAAGGGGAGGGGTTGATATGAAATAAAAACAAGGAGATGACAATATAAAAAGGAGAGAGGATAGGGAATAAAAAGGAGGAGTGAATGATATGGGAAGGAGAAGGGGTGATGGGAAATAAGGAAGAGAAGATGACATGGGATAAAGAGAACGATGGGAGATAAACAGGGTATGACATGAAATAAAGGGAAAGATGATGTTGGATGAAGAGGAGGAATGATATGGGATAAGGGAGATGGGTGATGGGGAATAAAGAGGAGATGGCATGAAATAAAGGGGAGAGAGAATGGTTAATAAAGAAGAAGGGATTGTATGGGATAAAGACTCAGAGGTGGTGAAGAATAAAGAAGAGGGGATGACATGGCATAATAGGGAAGGATGATGGATAATAAAAAGGAGGGGATGACATGGTATAAGTGGAAGGGATGATTGTAGATAAAAAGAAAGGAATGGCATGGGATAAAGGGGATAGATGACAGTGGATAAGGAAGAGGGTATGATATGGGTAAGGAGGAAAGAAGATTAAAAAAGAAGATGGAATGACATGGGATTGGGGTGATCAGGAATAAGGAAGAGGGACATAAAAGGGAAGGATGGTGGGGAATAAAATGGAAGGAAGACTGGCAACAAAGGAGAGGGGATGACAGGATACTGGGGAGGGTTGATAAAGATGAGACTATGGCATGGGCTAAAAAGAAAAGATGGTTGATAAAGAGAAAGGGATGAAATGGGTTAAGGGGGCATAAGGAGGGTACAGCATGGGATAAAGGGAATAGATAATAGTGTATGAAGAGAAGGGAATGATATAGGATAAGGTGGAAGGGTGGTGGGGAACAGAAGGGAGATGGTATGGGATAAAGGGGAGGCATGATTGTAGTGGAGGGGCTGCGGGCCGGCTTCCTGCCGCCAGGCTCCCAGCCACCAGCTAGCCCCCGAAATCACAACTCACAAATTGTATTCTTTTAAATACTGCCTTGCCCATTATTTTCAGCCTCTTACTCACATCTTGATTAACCCATATCTAATAATCTGTGTAGCACCATGAAGTGGTGCCTTACCGTTTAGTTTCTAGCATACATCCATCTTGGGCTGGAGCTTCATCGCGTCTGGCTTCTCTCTGAGGAGAGGCACGGTGGTCTGTCTAACTTAGGAGAGGCGTAGCATCTTACTGATCCTTCTACCTCACTTCCTCTTCCTGTTCTGTCTACTCCACCCACCTAAGGGGCGGTCTATCAAATGGGCCAGGCAGTTTCTTTATTGGCCAATGAAATCAACTCAAACAGAAGACTCTCCCACACATGATGGTGGGTAAAGAAGACAGGATGATATAGGGTAAAAAGGAGAGGTGATGGAAAATAAGATGGGTTGACATGGGGCAATGGGGTGATCAGGAATAAGGAAGAGGGGGTGATGGCATAAGAAAAGGAAGATGGGGAAAAGAGGAGAGGGTGACATAGGATAAGGGGGAGGGGTGATTATGCATACAGATTAAGGGATGGCATGACAAAAGAGGGTAATGTGAAATAAAGAGGAGGGGATGATGTGGGATAATGAGGAAGAATGATGCAATAAAGAAGAGATGACACAAGTTAAGGAGAAAGAATAATGATGACTAAAGAAGAGAAGATTAAACAAAGGGGGAAATAATGGAGAAAAAAGAAGAAGAGATGACATGGGATAAGAGGGAGAAGTGTAGAGTAAATATGAGGGTATGATGTGAGAAAAAGAGGGAGATGATTGTGAATAAAGAGGGGAGTTGGAACCTAGGTGCCCCTCAATAGAAGAATGGATAAAGAAGGTATGGCACACATACACTTTAGAGTTCTACTCAGCGGTAAAAAACAATGACATCTTGAATTTTGCATGCAAATGTATGGAAATAGAAAACACTTTACTGAGTGAGGTAACCCAGACCCCAAAAGAGGAATATGGTATGTACTCATTCATAAGTGGATTCTAGCCATAAATAAAGGACATAGAGCCTATAATTTGTGATCCTAGAGAAGCTAAATAAGAAGATGAACCCAAAGAAAAACATTGTTATCATCCTGGATATTGGAAATTGACAAAATTGCTGGGCAGGGGGTGGGAGCACAGGGATGGGGATAAGGGGAGATGGGGGAGAGAAGGGAGAAGGAGAGGATGGGGAGAGCTTGAGGGAATGGGATGTTTGGGTTGGAGGAAGGGTGGATGTGGGAGCAGAAAAGTATATATCTTAATTAAGGGAGCCATGTGAGAGTTGGCAAGAGACTGGACTCTAGAGGGGATCCCAGGTGTCCAAGGAGATGTCCCCAGCTTGTTCCTTGGGCATCCGAGGAAAGAGTGCCTGAACTGGCCTTGTCCTATAGCCACACTGATGATTATCTTGCCTATCACCATAGAACCTTCATCTGGTGATGGATGGAGATAGAGACAGAGACCCACATTGGAGCACTGGACTGAGCTCCCAAGGTCCTAAAGAGGAGCCAAAGGAGGGATAACATGAGCAAGGAAGTCAGGACCGCGAGGGGTGCATTCACCCACTGAGATGGTGGGACAAATCTAATGGGAGATCACCAAGACCAGTTGGAATGGGACTGATGGAGCATGTGATCAAACTGGACTCTTTGAATGTGGCTGACGGTGGAGGCTGACTGAGAAGCCAAGGACAATCGCACTGGGCTTTGATTCTACTGCATGGATGGGCTCTGTGGGAACTTTGTCAGTTTGGATGCACATCTTCCTAGACCTGGATTGGGGGGAGGACCTTGGACTTCCTACAGGGCAGGGAACCTGACTGCTCTTCGGATCCCCCCTCTTTCTCCTTTCCCCAATTACTTTTTTTTTTTTTTTTTGGTTTTTCGAGACAGGGTTTCTCTGTAGCTTTGGAGCCTGTCCTGGAACTAGCTCTTGTAGACCAGGCTGGTCTCGAACTCCCCAATTACTTTTAAATCCAATTAATTCCTTCTGAAAACCAGGGCCTCTTTAAGTATTATTGTTACACACACAAACGCACACGCACACATACACACACACATGATCTGTTAGGTTTATTTAGTGTCATTTATTTCTTTTAATAGAGGTTTATAGACAACAGTCATGTAACAAGGATTTCTAGTATAATAATAAACTTTGTAATAATTATAATGATAGTTAATACATGTGGAATTATTCCAAAGTATCTGGTATCATTACAAGTTTTACATGCATTTATTTAACTTAATAGTCACACTAATTCCAGGTGATACACGTTATTGCCATATTCCTAAAATTGAAACAGAGAGAGGTTAAATAACCTGCCCAAATACATAGGTATAAGTATAGTCCACCTTCCAAACTGGGTTGGTTAAATACTAGATTCTATTGGCCCAGGCAATGGGGGGGGGGTTTCTCAATTTCAGTAAGTAATCTTTGGGTTCTTTTTCCCCAAATATGTCCCTCCACATAGAATAAGCTGCTCAACAAAAATAATGCTATTTCTAACACCAGGTACCACAGATATTAACACTAATTTATCTCAACCTTTCTGTTTTGTTAATGGTAATACCAACGCTGTCTTACTCAAGGCCAGAAGTCTGGGGAGAAGACTCAATTCCACAGCTTGGTGGGTGTAAAGATATGACTCACAAAGTTTTTACTTGCGTTACTGCTTACTCAAATAAGAAAAATCTACCAAACAATCAAAAATATCCAGATAATTAATAAAAAAGCAAATCACTTTGATATAATCCCTTTACTTTCTGAATTCCCTAAAATGAGGATTTCTTATGTTCTTCCCTGTCAGACTACTAACTGAGGAACTGTAGCTGCATTGGCATAAACATAGACATTTTTATAAACCTTATTATAAAGACCAGCACACAGATTCCCTTGATATTCCAAATTCTGTGCTCAACCTGAGTGGCATAACAGACACCACTCATATACCTTGACTTCTCCAATCTATAGATTTCAGTATTTCAACCATACCCAGTCACTTGAAACCTCTAGGTATGGATGTACCTCTAATGAGCTGAGCTCCAATCCCTCTGAGACCCAAGTCTTCCAACAATATTTGAGTCCCCCAACATTTGCTTTTGGTATGGAATATGGAGCACAGGGGCCCGATGTCCCCTCTTTCACTTATTTCCTATCTAAACAGGATCTTGGGGAAAATCGATTTAGAGGTTGATGTGGCATTCCTCTCTGTATGCTGAACTATATTTTATTACCATTGGTTAATAAAGAAGCTGCTTTGGTCTATGGGAGGGCAGAATATAGAAAGGCAGGAATTCCAAGGAGAGATAGAGGAGGAAAGAAGGCAGAGTCAGGGAGAACCCATGTAGGTGCCAAAGGAGACAGATGCCTTACTGGTAAGCCACAGCCTCATGGCAAAATGCAGAATAATAGAAATGGGTTAATTTAAGATGTAAGAGCTATCTAGGAATATGCCTATGTCATTGGCCAAACAGTGTTGTAATTAATATAGTTTCTGTGTAATTATTCAGGTCTGGGCAGCCTGGTAAATAAAGTAGAGCCTCTGGTTAAAAAATGGCACCAACGTGGGAGAACTGCACCCACATAAAACCTGAGAGAGCTTGGGAAGGATTTCTAGACACAAAAGAACGTAGTTAAACACAGCTTCTCCTTAGCAGCATTTTCTTGGGTGGGCTCTGTTTGCTACAGGCAAGCAGAGGTGTGGCTCCTTTAAGAGCAGGTTTCTGTTTTTTATTTTTTATTTTTTATTATATATATATATATATATATATATATTTGGTTTTTCGAGACAGGGTTTCTCTGTGGCTTTGGAGCCTGTCCTGGAACTAGCTCTTGTAGACCAGGCTGGTCTCAAACTCACAGAGATCCGCCTGCCTCTGCCTCCCGAGTGCTGGGATTAAAGGCGTGCGCCACCACCGCCCGGCCAAGAGCAGGTTTTCTGACTCAGCATTAGCAGCAAAAACTGTACAGGTTCTTTAAGAGCTAGCTTTCTGGTTCATGCTGGTATCATGAAGGACTCTGGCCCTTTTGATAGGTTTGGCTACAGAGCACTGAAATAAGGCTTGTGAGCAGAGTGCTACAAATTGCTTTATGGCAACATAGACCTACTGTGTCCCTCAGGCTGGGGTGATGAACATGACTTGCAGAGGTGGTGAACATACCTCTACCATGTTGGACTGGGCAGAGGCAACAGGAAAAGCCACAGCATTGTTCTTAGCCATGCCTGCTTAGCATATCAAAAAAGGAAAAAAAGGGAACTCTCCTGGTCAGAAAAGGATCACAGATTGACAATAAGAAAGATTCCAATGAAAAAGACCTCTGAATAAGTCACAGTGTTGGATAAATGTATATGGGCTTAAGAGAAAGAGAAGAAAGAGTACAGTCATAGATTAAAGGAGTAAAGATAATAAAATAAATATTAAAAAATAATTGAGTAAACAATTATATCACGTAAAGATGGAATGTAAACAGAGAGTCTGGATCATGCATGTTATTGTATTTTTTCAGCTTTTGATTTCAGAGAGACATTTGAATCTGGGGGCTGCTAAGGAAAACAAGCGTATATTTTAAAGATATCTTGACTTCAAAATTTGAGTCGAAGGTTATGTTACTTTGAAAAAGAGGTTCTGCTTTTGTTTCCACGGAGGATGAGAACCTGTGGAGTCCTTCTAAGCTAATGTGGTTTGATGGAACAAGACCCCTGAAAGGTCTCTGTGAATCCTAAAAATACTTTACTCAACAAACAGCAGGAAGCAGTTTGGAGAAAACTACTACAACATTCCCAAAATGATTGTTTATGAATGTTTGTTTTCATTTAAAGGGTGTTGATTATAAGTGGTTAATGGTCATACTAACTCTCTGAAAAATGTGGAGGTGAGAGTATGATATAGAGACAAATTTAAGGTCTTTTTTTGCACTGTGTATGTGTATTTTTTGCTCTTCTTTAAGTTATTATGATTTTACAGTTCATTTAGAAATGTAATATATAATTAAAACTTATAGATTAATAGTCATTTATAATAGTCAAACTTGCAGTCATGTTAGATTTTTTTTAGATAAAGAAATATATTTCAGTTAGATAATCTTCAACACTTCAAAGACCTAGAGAATATGGCATTTAAAATATTTTAAGATCTTAGACTTTTCTTGACTGTGAGACATGTTTGCTTCTGGCAGCCCAGTTACTTCAGAAAGGTTGATGGGCATTGAAGAAACTTATTATGGAATTTGCCTTCAATGTGACAAGGCTAGCCACTTGTGCAAAAAACTGCTATTTCCTGGACTGCTTGATGATATGCTGTATGAACTGGACATGCAGGACCCACAGAAAAATGACTACTGAACTTGCCTAAAGAAGGTGAGAAAGTCTTTCAGGGTTTTTGCTTCATAAAATAGTCTGCTAGACATTCTGCAAGACACAGAAGAAAGTGACTGACAAACTGCCAATATAAGTGAAACAGCCTTTCAAATGTCCTGCTTCATGGAAAAGTCTGCCAATAGGCTGAAGATGGATGCTGTAATGTTACAGAAGAACTTTGGGTGACTGTCCAGGCTGCAGGATGTCTCTGTCAAGTCTAGAATTTTGGAAGTTGCTTACAATGCAGTTCTGTTTACTTAGTTAATATTATATCCTTCTGGGGTCTTTCAAGAGTTGAAGACAGATAGTTATAGTTTTCCTTAGTTATGATAAAAGATAAATTAGATATAAAACTTTAGACTTACGCCGGGCGGCGGTGGCGCACGCCTTTAATCCCAGCACTCGGGAGGCAGAGGCAGGCGGATCTCTGTGAGTTCGAGACCAGCCTGGTCTACAAGAGCTAGTTCCAGGACAGGCTCCAAAGCTACAGAGAAACCCTGTCTCGAAAAACAAACAAACAAAAAAAAAACTTTAGACTCACAAAGATAGAATAAATGATTGAGTATTTTCCTTAATTTGCCAAATAGTAAATGGAATAAATATTGCAACTATAATTTTTGCTTGATAACTGTTTTTTATATGTAATTTTACTATGTTAAAATTTAAAAAGTTAAAACCTTCCTTTTTATTTAGACAGAAAAGGGGAAGTGATATGGGATTTCCTTCTGTACATGTGTTGCTTTTATTGGTTAATGAATAAAGTTGTTTTTGTCAATGGCAGGTCAGTATATAGCCAGGTAGGAAATCTGAATAGAGATAGAGAGAGAAAGTAGGCAGAGTCAGGGAGATACCATGTAGCTGCCAAAGGAGACAGATGCCAGATCCTTACCAGTAAGCCACAGCCTGGTGCTGCTACATGGATTAATAGAAATGAATTAATTTAAGTTTAAGAGTTAGTTAATAGGAAGCCTGAGCTAATAGAAAAAGCAGAGTTAGAATTAATATAGTTTCTGCGTGATTTTTTTTCTTTTGTGTAGCCAGGAAACAAATGAGCAGGCTCAGCCTACAGGTTGTGTTAAAAATGTAGGTGAGTAAACCAGGGTAAAACAATAAGAAACATTGTTTCTGCTTCCAGGTTCCTGCTTTGAGTTCCTGCACTGGCTTCCTAGATCTATAACCTGTAAGCTGAAATAAACCCTTTCTTCTTTTAAGATGTTTTTGGTCATGTTTATCATAACAACAGAAAACCATTGAGGACATATAGAGATTTTGAGCAGATAATGTGTTTTCATTTCTCTGGAATAAATGCTCAGATATAAAGTTGTAAGCCCTAGATAATAAGGTGTTAAAATCTATAAGCAGCCAGCCAATTGGTTTTCAGAGCTAATACATGACTTTCTATATCCCAACTAGCAATGCATGAGTGATATGATTGCTCTGCAGATTTTCAGCATTTGATGTTGTTGCTCTTTATTTTACTCTCTAATATTTGTGTATTTGACAAAATCAGTTAGTTGAGTCTTTTGGAGATACTGTCTTTATTTTTTATTCCAATGTACTGTGCCTGCTGCTCTACCAACTACATATTGTGTTGCTTGTTGTAGCTTTACACTGTGCCTTTATACTGAGCAGTGCAAGTTGTCTGACTTTATATTTAATATTGGCTTGGTCATTTCAATGCTCATTCACATTCCAGAATAAATAAGTGTATAAATTACATTTATACATGTCCTTCATGTTTAATGCCGCATTGTAATCGATATAAGAAATTTCAATTGTTCATTGACAAAATATATAGGAAAGCAGCAAATTGCTGTATGTTGACATTCTATTCTGTATATTTGAAATACTAGTTTATTTGTTAATATGCAAACAGCTGAGATCTTGATTGGCTTGCTTGGGATAGCACTGAATGAGTAGATAAAGTTGGGAAGAATTGGTATCACTCACACTAATTGATGAACACATATTTGCATGGTCTTATATTCATTTCTTTTATCAGTGCTCTCAATTTCTGTTGCACACACATATTTATACATTTATTTATTTATTTATTTATATTAAAATTTCCGCCTCCTCCCCGCCTCCCATTTACACTCCTCCCCCTCCACTCCTCCTCCCTCTCCTATCCAGAGAGCAGTAAGGGTTCCCTGCCCTGTGGGAAGTCAAAGTTCCTCCACCTTCCATCCAGGTCCAAACAAAGGTGAGCATCCAAACAGGCCAGCCCCCCCCCCCCAAAGCCAGTATGCGTAGTAGGATCCAAATCCAGTGTCATTGTCCTTGGCTTCTCAGCAGCCCTCATTGTCCGCCATGTTCAGGGAGTCCGGTTTTATCCCATGCTTTTTCAGTCCCAGTCCAACTGGCCTTGGTGACCTCCCATTAGATCAGCCCCACCATCTCAGTCGGTGGGTGTACACCCCGCGGTCCTGACTTCCTTGCTCATGTTCTCCCTCCTTCTGCTCCTCATTTGGACCTTGGGAACTCCATCCGGTGTACCAATGTGGGGCTCTGTCTCTATCTCCATCCATCGCCAGATGAAGGTTCCCTCACGGTCCTGACTTTCTTTCTCATGTTCTCCCTCCTTCTGCTCCTCGTCAGGACCTTGGGAGCTCAGTCCGGTGCACCAGACATTTATTTTTTTTTTACTGCTGTTAGAAATGGTGTTGCACATGAAAACTCCACTTGTTCATTGAGAATATATAGGATAGCAGTGAATTTCTGTATATAGACAGTCTATTCTGTACATTTGAAACACTAGTTTGTTCAAGGAGTCTTTGTCTTTCTTGACTTTTTTCTTTGAATTTTTCTCTTTTTGTTAGGTTTATTGGAGTTTTCTATATAGACAATGATTATTTTAGGGGGAAATCATGTAGTTTAACACTTTTAAATATGATATTGGATGGAATTTTTCTTTATGATTTTTTCATGTTGAATGACTTTCCTTCTACTCTTAGTTTATGGATTTGACCATGAGTGGGAATTTAGTTTTCTTAAGAAATTATTTGTTTATGAAACCATATAATTTTTCTGCTTTAGCTTTGAATGTGAAGGATTATAATAACCCATTTTCAAGTATTGAACTAGCCTTGCTAATATGAGGTCAATTGCGCTTATTAATGGTGTATAATTATTCTATATACATTGTTATATATAATTTGATTTTGTTGTCAAATTTGTAGTTCATTTTCATAAAATATTTTTTCTGCAGTTTCCTTTCTGATAATATTCTACTCTGATTTTGGTATGAAAGTAATTCTAGCCTTATAGAATAGTGGTATCTGGGTTGCTGTTTTCTGGGAAATGATTGTGGCAAATTGATAATTATCATCCTTTAAATATCTGAAAGAACTCACAGGTGAAACTAAGAGAGACCAATATGTCATTTATAGAAGACTTCAAGTTATTAACTTAACACATATAGGAATATTTGGTCTATCGGCTTCTATTCAGTCAATATTCTTTTTCTTTGAGTTTTAGTAAAGTTATAAAATGTGCTAGTACAAGTTTAATTTAGTTATTTCTTTGTTATTCTATTACTAAACGTGGAACCAGCAATGGTAACTTCTATTTTATTTCTGATATTAGAAATTTGTGTATTTAATCTTATTGTTGGTGAGCTTTGTTACCGAATTTTCATTATTATTTGTTTTCAAAGATTTGGACAATGGAATGAATGAAGGAAATAGGGACAGCATTAACTGGAAATGGTAGAGGAAGTGTAATATAGACGGAGAGGGCTGCAAATAACACCAAGGATGTTTGAGAAAGCCAGAGGAAAGAACATTATTTTATAAGTTTAGTTTTTATAATGTAGTTATGCCTTATTCCGTGTGAGGTTATAATCTCTCCCTAAGACACAAATTATCTAAAATAAACCCAGTGCCAGGCATGGGAAGTCTCTTTTTAAGTTGTTGGTTTGTGGGGTTCAAGAGGCTACATAAACAAGAAAGACTGTTACTGTTGCCCTTAGTGCATCCTAGAATTTGAAGGTAATACTCTGCTGCTGACAATACCACAAAATTCTGAAACAGGGCTTGGAAGAATAGGACTGGTACGGACCTGGAAATGGAAGCCTCTTCTCTGAGGATTACCTCTTATACTATCAGAAGATGCTATGCAAGCTTCTAAGAGGGAAAAGCAGTCAAAAGCCCTACCCAACTGTAAATCCTACATACTATAGCAACTACCAGCCTGGTACGATATCTCTAATTGCTCAATAGTGTCATCTTTATCTTGGGAGTAAACAATAGCTATCTAATTGCACTTATGGTCTTCTCAATAGGAGGGAATTCATGCCCTACTGCTATCATTTGCCAACTGTGTATAATTTCTTACTGAATTGTAAATACGAACATTTATACTCACCAGAATGCAAAGCTCTTACTCTTCATTGAAGAAACTTCTTTCTGCAGCAGAGACCATTACAGAAATTTACAACTGGTCAAACGCAGAGAACAGCTGGCAGCCCCAACTGATCCATCTACAATGCAACCTCTAAACCTAAGGTTCAAGAAAAATCATGGAAAGGGAATGAGAAAGTTTGTAAGAGCCAGAAGACCAGGTTGTCTCCTGCTAGATAGTGTCTTCTAGACATTTTACAGAGATGCAGCAACCATGAAATCTCAGCATAATGACAGCATCAGTTGACAAGCTGATGTAGATAAAGGAACCTTCATAAGGCCTCACCCCTAGATAAAGAGGCTTCTAAGTGAGGAAGAATATTTTCTAGGAACAGGAATCCTAATAGCCAATCAACCTTTGTCTCTCTCTCTCTCTCTCTCTCTCTCTCTCTCTCTCTCTCTCTCTCTCTCTCTCTCTCTCTCTCTCTCTCTCTCTCTCTCTCTCTCTGTGTGTGTGTGTGTGTGTAATGTTACAAAACTAATTGTAAAAATAGATGAGTTATGGAATTAACATAGATGTCCAACAGTAGAGGAATGGATAAAGAAAACTTGGTTTAGACCCACAATTTTTTGTTTTTCCATGAAGAACAAAGCTATGTTGTTTGTAGGCAAATGATTTTACGTGAACTAGACCAGCCTCTGAAAGGCAAGAATGTTTTTGCTCTCATTCGTGGCTCCAAGATTTCATATCTATATTAAATTATATATTCACATATAACATAAAAGTAGAAACAAACTGTCTAGGGAAACAAAGGGGACAAATGAGAGGGATAATTGAAAAGGAGGAAGAATGGGAGGGAGACTATGCTCAATATATATGCTCTATATACTTGAATGAAAATGTGCTTATGTAACACAGAATCATTCACAATGAATGCAAACAATGAAAAAAGAAAGTAGTTGGAGATTGGAGAGGAGCTCTATGAAACCCTGTGTTCCAGACAGCACATTGCTGCTTCAGCCATAAACATATAGCAATTTGGATACCTGCACCAGACTTCTATAACAGTAGCAAAAATGGAAAAAGGCATTGGGAATCGGAGGAAAGCTAGTCAGGAAGAAGAAGGGAGTAATCAAGAGGAGCAGAGGGAAAATAGTGGGAGATACATGTAATCGCAAAGCATTCTATATTCTAATAAAACTTTCAAAATAAAAACAATGAAAAAGAGCTGCCTTTGTTTTAATTGATTTTTCTCTCTTACTTCCCTACTATTACTGTCAGTTTGTGCACAATTATTAAAATTAATTTTTAAGTTAGTATGAAAAATAATGGGTTTCATTATGATGTTTTGAAATTCACATATCGCTTTACTTTGTTCTTATTTATATCCCTTCACTACCCTCCCCCAACCAACCTTTTCCCCCTCATGTTGGTCCCCTTCGTTCCCTCAAATAGGCCCCCTTCTCAAGTCATGTGACCTTATTCTATTTTCCATGCATCATCTCCCTCCCATCTTCATTAAACTTCTTAGTTCCCTCTGATTTGATTTTTCAAATTAGTTAATTTCTTCTGATTGCTTTAGTTGTTCATTTGACAGTTTCCTAAGGTTGAAGCTTGCACTCTTCATCTTGGACCTGCATAGTTTTCTAGTGTATCTGTTTAGTGTGGTCTGTATTCCTTTTAGCTTGCTGTTGTTGTTTGTCACAAGTTTTTATAAATAGAATTTTCCTTTTTAATAAATTAAAAGTGTTTAAAATTATCTTAAGATTTGTTTATTGGCCCACTAGTTATGCAAAAATGAATTTTCAATTTCCAAATATTTGAGACTCTGGGCTATCTTTTTTTATGGATTTCTAGTTTAATTCCATCACCATCTAAGTGTGTGACTTCAATTACTTTAAATTTGGTAAGGTGTTTTTGGTCTAAAAATCATTTTAATATCACTCATAAGTTGATAGCAAAATTGAAATGAAGTTACAGATATTTCTCACATACCTTTTACCACATGGGTGTAGAACCTTTCCGATTATCAATATTTTCTACCAGGGTAGTATATTTTGTTGTAAGGCATGAACTTGTGTGGATCCATCACTACCACTCAAAGGCTATTATTTACATTACTGCTTATTTTTGGTATTATACATTTTGTGAGTTTGGACTATTATTTAATGAATAACATGCATCCTTCATGATGGTGTTATCTAGGGTGTATTCACAGCCTTAAAATTTCTTTGTGTTCTGCCATCTCTTAATCCTTGTACTTATTAATTTCCACTGATGCTTTTCTTTTTTTATCTTCATAGTTTGTCAGAAAACCATATTATTGAAAATATACAGCATATGCCCTTTCTAGAATAGTTTCTTTCACTTAGTAAAAACATTTCCATCGGGTCTTTTCATGGATTGATGGCTCAATTCCTTTTAACATTCAATCATATTCTTCTGTCTAGATGAACCACAATTTATCTTTTCATCTATAGAAGCACACCTTTGTTTTATGCCCCAGATATGGTTTATCTTGATAAATGTTCCATGTGTATTTGAGAAGAATGTGAATTGTGTCTAATAGGCCAAGTTCACTAATAGTGCAATTGAGAAAATTTTTTCTTTACTGATTTTCTGTCTGCTTAATCTATCTTTATCAGTAATGACATTCCCTGTTCCAGAATCAGTCTTGTTTAAGTATAGCAGTTCTAGTGTTATATCTGTCCTCATATCTTCTTCTTTTAACCTACTTATCTTTACCAGCAGAGTTTTGCTTAAACACAAGTCAGTTCTTATTGGTCTTTAGTGCTGCACTTTGATCAGTGACATTTAGGATTGTTGTTGTTATATTTAGATTATTTTTTTTTTTACCATATTTTTGTTTTCTATTGGTTGTAAGAGGTACTTTTCTGTTCTTAATGGAGCATTTTACATGATTCATTTTTAGCTCACCCATTAGAGTATCAATTATACATATATAATCTCAGAAAACGTTCAGAGATTGTACTAAACCTTACTACGTGGATTTTAATTAATTTATGTCTACTTAAATTTTTTTCAAATTCCTCCCTTTGGTCCATTAATGCAATATTGTTTTATTTTAATTATCCATATGTTAATATTACCTCATGTGTCATTACTATGCATAATTTAATAAAAATTTTAAGAGGAGTAGGGACTGAAGTGATAGCTCAGTGGGAAAGCACACTTACTGTATTTGCAGTTCCCAACACCGGCATGAAAGTTCACAGCCATCTGAAACTCCGGTTCTTAAGGATCCTACACCCTTTTCTAAGTTCTGAAGGCATATATGTGTTACACATATAAACATACAGGCAAAACACTCATACACATAATATAAAAATAAATCTTTTTTTTAAGTTAGAGTATTTGAAGTTGTGAGAGAAAGTGTAATAATGGTAGGTATGAACAAAACATACTGTGTTCAAGTATGAAATTTCCAAACAATAAAGAAAAAGAAAAACAAGTTAAATTTTAGATAATCTAAGGATAACAAAACTAACCCACCATTCTTTTAAAATAGGGGGAGGTTGCATTTCTGACTGTATTATTTTTCTTCTATCTTAGGATACCTTTAACTATTTCATGTAAAAAGGTACTCCTGGAACAAAATGCTTCTCTGCTTCATCCTAGGAACTCTTCTTTCCCTTTCCTTTGGAGAGATAATTTTATTAAGTATTGAATTCAGTGTTGGCAGATCTTTCCCTCACTCTCTTTCATAACTTCTGATAAGAAGCCCACTGTGTTTCTGGGTCTGGATTACCTCACTCAAAATAATGTTTTCTAGCTTCATCCATTTACCTACAAAATTCAAGATGTCATTAATTTTTTTCTGCTTTGTCGTACTCCATTGTGTAAATGTACCACTTTTTCCTTCATAGGTGGTTTTTGAACATAAAGCAAAGAAAACCAGCCTACAAACCATAATCCCAGAGAACTTAGACAATGATGAAGACACTAAGAGAGACTTACATAGATCTAATCTACATGGGAAGTAGAAAGACAAGATCTCCTGAGTAAAATGGGAGCATGGGGATGTTGGGAGAGGGTTGAAGCAGGGAGGAAAGAGGCAGGGAAGGGAGAAGAGAAAAATGTAGAGCTCAATAAAAATCAATAAAAAATAAAAAAGAATAAAAAATAAAAAAAAACACTGTGATTCCTACTTGTGTTTTTTTTTTTTTTTTACAAAGTGGCATTGCGTCTGGCTTCTTAGAAAACTATATTATTATCTGTGCTTTTCTGTACATGAATATGATATATTTATTTGAATATTTTAAATACTTGATTTGCTCACTGTATTCTGAGATTCCTAGATTCGTGGCTTGGTGTCTAATGTTGATTTTTGAAAGTTACCTGCTATGAGTATTTCCAATATTTCTTCTTCATTCTTTTTTATTTATCTTTTTGGGTAATCATTTACATATAACCTATCCTGTGGATATTTCTCACAGTTCTTGATGTTCTTAGCTTTTATTGCTTTCTCTCCTTGATCTAAGGTTTGGAAAATGTCTCTGGACCTACCTATAAGATTACTTATCAGCTCCTGAGCTCTGTTGATTGCACTAATGAACCTATTAATAGCATTTGCTTTTCTCTTTAGTGTTTTTCATTTTAAAGAGCATTTAAAACATTCCTGATTCGAATTCCCTTCACTCTGATTATATTACTCATCTACTCCTACATGTTGCTTGCTTTTTCATTAAATCCTGTAATATACTTGTTTTAAAATTTCTCTCTGAAAAGTCCTAAATCAATAGTACATAGAAGTCTTGTTCTGATGTCTATGCTTCTGTGCTTTTTCTTTTGGAGAACTTTATAATTTTTGTTGAAAACTCAATATATATTTGGTATTAGGAATTAAGGTAACTAAGCCTCTAGTTGAGAATTCATATTCATCTTACAGGAATTGGATTGTATTTAATCCCTTCCATAATTATAGGTGCCCTGACCTTCCACTTGTTCTAGTGGTCTTGCTTTTATTTCCCAAGTTGATGTTGTACTTTGCTCAGTTTTTCTGTGAAGGATAGTCTGTATCTTCCAGCTCTTTCAGCTGGAATCCATTAATATACTGAAGTCTGACATGGTATTAAGGTGTGAAGGGGGGCGCTAAAATTTTACTTAGCCCATCTTAATCATGCAAAAAATTGGGGTTCATGGTGACATTTTTTTGTGCGTGTGTATAACATACTTTATTCTTATTCACCCCTTATTGCTCCCTCTCATCCTTGCAGGAGGTAATTTATAATCTTCTGATTAAATCTATTTTTAATGGACCTGTGCTTCTGAGATGTGATCTTTTTCAAAGGGTTTTTATAGTAAGAGATTTTTCTATTCTGTTCATTATTGATTTCCTTTCCTGAAAATGTTTCTGATCAGTTTCCTTAAAATTCTCACCCTTCAGCCAGGTGTGGTGGGTAAATCATACCTATAACATCCCACTACTTTGAAAGTGGAGGTAGGAGGATTTCTGGGAATTCAAGTCTACTGTAGGTTACATAAGAGATCAACCTGGGCTACAGACTACGATCCTGTCTTCACAACAACAATAAAATCTCCAAAACATCAAAAGCTAAACTTTGTATCTTTGGAATGGTATTCCTTTATGTAAAACAGGAAGGTTAGAGGGCACTGGAGATTTGAGGAGTCCTGGGACAAAGTTTCAGAATTATTGTAAATGGCTGTAAGAAACCTGGAAAAGTAGATTTATTGTACAGAATGTTCTAGATATATTTCAGAATGGTGACTTTTCTAGTCTTTCTTCCATAGTTATCAGATTTTTTCTTTGGATTCTGTAACCTCTCGGTGAAACCCTGGTAGGATTCCTAAGTGGAAAACGTTGTTTGAATGAAAATAGCCTCTATACTTCATATATTTGAATTCTTAGCCCTTAGTTGGTGACTGGTTGGGAAAGGGTTAGGTGGGGGTCTGGCCTTGGAAGAGATACGTCACTGGAGATAGCATTTGAGGTCTTAAAATCCCATACCCAATCAGTCTTGTCTTCCGTGCCTCCAACTTGTGCCTCCACCATGCTCCTGCTGTGGTGGTCATGGATTCAGTCTCCAAAACTACAAACAAGGCCCCAGTTAAATACTTGCTTTTATAAGTTGCTTTGGTCAAGGTGTCTCTTCATAACAACATAATGTAACTAAGACAGAAAGTTTATAAGTTTATAAAACTGTGGGGAATTCGTAAGCTGTGACATCCCCTAGTTTCCCATACTCATAATACACACTCATCTCATAAATGTTCCAAAATTACCATTTCAATATTTCTACTACCCTATGCCCCCAGTGGTTTCTACCCTAGTAAAGCAGATTGCAATTGCTGTATACTTTAAGTGCATCTCTTCCTCCAGTTGTGGTTTAGTAGTTTATACTAGTACCTTAGATATCTAATGAATCCAGGAAACGTTACTTTTTTCAATATTTTTATTTCTAATGAGAATATAAAATAATGACTTTATTATGCTATATTTTTGTTTCTCCTCTACTCCTTTATCCATTCCCTGTGCTCCCATGCTCATATATCCCTAGTTTCCAGTTCTTTCTTTTTTATTAATTCTCTGAGAGTTTTTTATGTATTTTGATGATATTCACCCCACTTAGCTTTTCCTGTTTCCAAACCATTCCCAACCCACTCAGATTTGTAGCCTTTTCCTTTAATTCATCAAGACCACTTTTTTGTGGCCCAAATATTCTTGAATATATGATATTAGAGAAAATTGTCACTTATACTCCCAGCAGAGAAAAATTGCAAATAGCTTCATAGCAAGGCATAGAATTTCTCTTTTCTTTTAAAAATGTATTATTAATTTATTTACTTTATTTTTTCTCATTTTTTTATTAGAGATTTCCATCTCCTCCCCTTCCCTCCCCTCCCTTCCACCCATACCCCCACTCCACCCCTCTCCAAGACAAAGAGCCATCAGGGTTCCCTTCACTATGTTAAGTCCAAGGTCCTCCCAGCTCCCCCTAAGTCCAGGAAGGTGAGCAACCAAACTGACAAGGCTCACAGTGAGCCCGTCCATGCTGTAGAGTTCATGCTCATCGCCGTTGTCCTTGGTTTCTCAGTCCTCCTCCACCGTCAGCCACATTCAGAGAGTCCGGTTTGGTCCCCTGTTCCATCAGTCCCATTCCAACTGGACTTGGTGGTCTCCCGTTAGATCTGTCCCACCGTCTCAATGGGCAAATGCACTCCTCACGGTCCTGACTTCCTTGCTCATGATCTCCCTCCTTTTGCTCCTCATCAGGACCTTGGGAGCTCAGTCCGGTGCTCCTATGTGGGGTTCTGTCATTTTCTCCATCCAATGCCAGGTGAAGGTTCGATGGTGATATGCAAGATATTCATGAGTATGGCAATAGGATTTGGACATTTCTGGCACCCTCTCCTCAGCTGCCCAAGGAACTAACTGGGGGCGTCTTCCTGGACACCTGGGAACCCCTCTAGAGTCAAGTCTCTGCCAACCCTAGAATGGCTCCCTTTAACTAAGATATATAATTCCTTGTTCCCATATCCACCCTTCCTATATCCCAACCATCCTATTCCCCCAAGCTCTTCCCATCCTCCACTTCACACTTTTCTCTCCCCATCCCCCCTCCCCCATCCCACCCCACCCCCATGTTCCCATTTTTTGTCCGGCAATCTTGTCTACTTCCAGTATCCAGGAGGATAACTATATGTTTTTCTTTGGGTTCACCTTCTTATATAGCTTCTCTAGGATTTTTTACGAATTATAGGCTTGATGTCCTTTATTTATGGCTAGAAACCAATTATGAGTGAGTACATCCCATGTTCATCTTTTTGGGCCTGGGTTACCTCACTCAGGATGGTGTTTTCTATTTCCATCCATTTGCATGCAAAATTCAAGATGTCATTGTTTTTTACCGCCGAGTAGTACTCTAATATGTATATATTCCACACTTTCTTCGTCCATTCTTCCACTGAAGGGCATCTAGGTTGTTTCCAGGATCTGGCTATTACAAATAATGCTGCTATAAACATAGTTGAATAAATGCTTTTGTAATATGATTGGGCATCTCTTGGGTAAATTCCCAAGAGTGGGATTGCTGGGACCTCCTTAGCAATCAGGGAAATGCAAATCAAAACAACGTTGAGATACCATCTTACACCTGTCAGAATGGCTAAAATCAAAAACACCAATGATAGCCTTTGCTGGAGAGCATGTGGAGTAAGGGGTACACTCATCCATTGCTGGTGGGAATGCAAACTTGTGCAACCACTTTGGAAAGCAGTTTGGAGGTTTCTCAGGAAATTTGGGATCAACCTACCCCAGGACCCAGCAATCCCACTCTTGGGAATTATTTACTTTATTTATTTTACTGGCCAACCAGTTTCTCCTCCCTTCACTCCTCCTGTTCCCTCCCACTCTCTCTCTTCTACCTACCCCACCCCATCCATCTGCTTCTCCTCTGGGGTATTCAGAATGGGTAAGGCCTCCCATGGGAGCCAACAAAGCATGTTATATCAAGTTGAGGCATGACCAACCTCCTCCCCATCACATCAAGGCTGGGCAAGGCATCCCACCATAGAGCATAGGTTCCAAAGAGTCAACTCATGTACCAGGGACAGATCCTGGTCCCAATGCTAGGGGCCCCACAAAAGACCAAGCTACACAACTGTCACCCACATGCAAAGGGCCTAGGTCCTTCCCATGCTGCTTCCCTAGCTGTTGGTCCAGCGTCCTTGAGCTCCCAAAGGCTTAGGCCAACTGTCTCTGTGGGTTTCCCTGTCATCATCCTTACTCCACTTTGTTCATATAATCCCTCTTCCAGCCCACTTTAACCTAACTCCCAGAGCTCAGTCCAGTGCCTGGCTGTGGATCACTGTATCTGCTGCCATCAGTTACTGGATGTAGAGTCTATGGTGAAAATTAGGGTAGTCGCTAATCTGATTATAGGGGAAAGCCAGTTCAGGCACCCTCTCCAACATTTCTAGGAGCCTTATCTGGGGTCATCTGTGTCAGTTCGTGCGAGTTCCCTGACACCAGGTTTCTCCCTAACCTTATAATTGCCCCCTCTCTATCAAGATATCTTTCATTACTCTCCTCCCTTCTCTAGCCCCCAACTTAACAATCCTGATCCCTCATGCTCCCACCCCTCCATCCCGTTCCCTCTATCCCCATCCCCAGTTTACACTGGACATCACATCTATTTGCTCTTCCCAGGAAGATCCATTCATCTCTGTTAGGGTCTTCCTTGTTACCTAGCTTCTCTGGGCTGAAGATAGTAAAGGCAGAGTATTTCATTCTTAACTCCAGTCCATGCTGGAATGTGATCTGATTTTTACTTGCTCTTTTGCACGATGTCACAAATATTGTAAGTTTATAGCTGTTTTGTTTGAATAAGAATGATCCCTATATATTGGTATGTTTGAGTGCTTAGTCATCATGGAGTGCAGATACATAACGTTACCTTTGAAAGTTTGTGTGTTTTCAGAGAAAGGGGACCAGATACCAATGAAAATGTGTGGCCCAGGTGATTCAACCTTCAGAGTGCTTCTGTTTCAGTTTCCTCAGAGTTCTGCATTCAGAACAACCTCAAAACTGTTAGCTGAGTTGGCTCAACCTCACAGACTCTTCTAGCCAGGACTACAGGTAAGCCCTGAACTTTTCCATTACACAGACTGGATAGCAAATGTTACAGCTGGTTTTCTTAGGACTTAACAATTATTTCATTTTTTCTCAGGGTCCCCTGGGTATGTTATTGTCTCCAGAAAACAGGAAGCAGTCTAGAGAATGCAATGACCACATTCCCAAGAGGTGGTTTTTGGTGATTCAGTGGGTTATGGACATTTGTCATCGTTTGGTTGGGATATAGGAATACAGGGTAAAAAGACAACTATCCATTTCAAATATTTTATAGTGGTATGGACTTTTGTATATTGATACAAATTTAAGGTTATTTTTGTTATACCATATATGTGTTTTACTCTTGTTTAAAGTATTTTACCTATGCAGCTCATTTAAAAATTTAATATGAAGTTCTAGTCCTTGCAAGTTATTATTACAAACTGTTTAGGATAATTAAGAAATGTATCTTAGTGTTTAGTAATTTACAACAATTAAACTTGTAGTCATAGTCTAAAAACATAATTTGGGGTTGGTAATACAAGTTAGGAAAGAAAGTAAATTAGGTATACAACTTTGAACTTACCAAGATAGAGTAGACAATGAAGTATTTTCTCTGAATTTGCCAAATACAAATGAACTGGATATTGTAAATGCACTTCTTACTTGATAAAAGTTCTTATTGTATACATTTGTACTATGTTAAAGCTAATTTTTTTCCCTTTTATTTAGACAAAAGGGGTGAAATGTTGCAGAATATATGTTTATCTATGCAAAGATATGTTGCATTTATTTAACTATATAAAAGGTATGACATTCATTTATGTTGCAGAACATTTGTTTAACTATGTAAAGATGTGTTGTATTGTTTGCTTATGTAAAGATGTATTGCTGTTTTACCTTGCCTGCTTAAGGCACCCGATTGTTCAATTTAAAAAGTTATAGGTGGGACTTCCAGGGAGGCAGAGTATGTAAGAGAAGGAATTTAGGCTAGGGGGAACAAAGAAAAAGAGTTGCCCAGGGAGACTCTAGCTAGATGCCAGAGGCTAGACTGACAGATTAAGAAAAGGCAGGAAAGTGAGACATAAAAACCACTTATGACTGAGTACATGGGATAATTGTCTTTCTGGGTGTAGATTACCTCACTCAAAATGATGTTTTCTTGTAAGAGGAGGGCCTGCTTGTTCATCTCATCTGCCCAGAACTGAAATAATCACACAGAAACTGTATTAATTAAATCACTGCTTGGCCCATTAGCTCTACCTTCTTATTGGCTAACTCTTACATTTTAGTTTAACCCATTTCTACTAATCTGTGTTTCCCCACATGGTTGTGGTTTATTGGCAAGGTTCTGCATCTGCCTCTGGCAGTTCCATGGTGTCTATCTCTCCATCTTCCTCATCCCAGCATTCAGTCCAGTTTCCCTCGCCTACCTAAGTTCTGCCCTATCAACAGACTAAGGCACTTTCTTTATTCATTAATGGTAATCACAGCACACAGATTCACACACCATTCTCTGACTCCATCTATTCGCCTGTAAAATTCAAGATATCATTATTTTTTTCTGCTGTGCAGTACTCCATTGTGTAAACGTACCATACTTTCCTTTTCAACTCTTAGTTTGAGGGGCATTTAGGTTGTTTCCAGGTTCTGGCTATGACAAACAAGGAAACACTCCTGCATTGTTGGTGGGAATGCAAGCTGGTATAGCCCCTTTGGATGTCAGTGTGGCAATTTCTCAGAAGATTAGGAACCAACCTTCCTCAAGACCCAGTAATACCACTTTTGGGTATATATCCAACGAATGCTCAATCGTGTCACAAGGTCATGTGTTCAACTATGTTCATAGCAGCATTGTTTGTCATAACCAGAACCTGGGTACGACTTCTTAAAATTAAGAATCTAATTAATTTAATGATGATAGAAATATTCAGATTATCCATTTCATTTCATTTAATTTTTTGGTTTGCAAAGAATGAGGTTTGCAAAGTTGAAGAGTTTACAGCTATAAAGTTTTTCATAGCTTCACCTTATTAGCCTGTAAATATCCAAAGGGTTTTCTATGATACAGCATCTTTCACTAATAATATCAACAATAGGCTTCTCCTTTTCTGGTTTTCAGTCTTCCTAAAGATTTTTTCACATTTATCATTGTTTAAAATACAGTGTTTTATTATGATTTCTGTTGTCTTGCTGTTTTTATTTTATTTATTTCTGTGTTTTTTTATTATTTCTTCTTTCTGCTTAGTTCCAGTTTTGTTTCCTCTTTGTTTTCTAGTTTCTTTAGACAAGAGCTTTGTTCCTTTTTTGTTTTTTTTCTTATGCAAGCATTTTATACTTCATGTGTTTACTTTAGGGTTGTTGGTATATTGCAACATGTGTTTTGATTTGTTTTTTTTTCATTGTTATTCTGATGATACCTTTTTATTACCTCTGAGACATTGTAATTGATCCATGGTTTGTTTAGGTGCTTACTTAAGTATGCAAGTATTTTCTCATCATTTGTACTTTCTCTCATTTTGCTGTTACTGATTTGTAGTACTGTTTCATCCATTCTATGTGCCACACATGTTCTAGAGGAGTAATAAGGCTATGGTGGGCCACTTTCTATTGCTAAAAAAGTGGAAGGCTTGGATTACAGATTTCTGTTGAATGGGAGCTCACTGATGCTCTGTTTCTGTGTTGTTTACCTAGTCATGATGGGGAGGGTCCAAAACTGGTACACCCTTTTCCATCTTTCAAAGCTCTCACTTAATTTATCACTTATTTGCAGGGCTTATACTTAGTACTTAGTATAGAAATACTTATAAAGAAACGTTCTTATGATTTTTTTCCCTTGGGGACATTTAAAAAATATTTAGGTAATTTCTGTAATATACAATTTATAATGTATAATTCAAGTTTTAGAATATGTGAAGACTTACATTCCTATAATTTAAAATAATTACTCTCATCATCCCCAAAAGAATCCATGGACTTATTAGGTTCCACTGCCCATTCTTCTCAACTCACAAGTCTATGTAACTACCAAACTTTCTGTTTTCTACTAGTGCCCATTAAGTATTTCATCCATAGCAAAATCATGTAGTATATGATCTTCTGTAAGTGATTTCGTTCCGGTTAGCATATTTTCTATATTCCTCTATGTTGAATCAGAACTTCATTCCTTTTTAATACTGACTAATATTACATTGTATAGCTATTCCATGTTTAATTTGCATTTAACTAGAAATAATTATGCTTAACATTCTTCATATTTTCCTCCATTCTTTGGTAATGTATCTGTCCAAATCTTTTGCTGTCATTTTAACTGGCATTTTAAACAGAGTATCAATTACTTTTGTGTAATCTGAATAATTCTTTCCAGTTTGTGACTCAACTTTCATTCTCTTGTGTCTTTTAAGAAGTGGAATTTAAATTTCCCTGTAAAGTCTATTGTATCATTTAAAAATTCTGTGAATCTTTTTTTTTTTGATAACATTGCTAAGAAATCTGCTTAACTCAGGATCATAAGACATATTATTCAGGGTTGACAACAGAGTGAGGAGAAAGATGATGTAAATCATGAATTTCAGTAGGAACTAACTCTCTGGAGTGTTTAAGTTTTAGAGAGTGACAGAATCTCAAAATTTTGCACCCTTAAATGTTCTTTTATTGATTTTTATTGCTCTCTACATTTTCTATGCTCCCCGCCCTGCCTCTCCCATCCCCTTCAACTCTCCCCCAAGGTCCCCATGCTCCCAATTTACTTAGGAGATCTTGTCTTTTTCTACTTCCTATGTAGATTAGATCAATGTATGTCTCTCTTAGTGTCCTCATTGTTGTCTAAGTTCTCTGGGATTGTAATTTTAGTCTGGTTTTCTTTGCTTTATGTTTAAAAACCACTTATGAGTGAGTACACGTGATAATTGTCTTTCTGTGTCTGGGTTACCTCACTCAAAATGATGTTTCTAGCTCCATCCATTTTCCTGCAAAATTCAAGATGTTATTTTTTTCTGCTGTGTACTACTCCATTGTGTAATTGTACTACATTTTCCTTATCCATTCATAGGGATGGGAGCATTTAGGTTGTTTCCAATTTTGGCTATGACAAACAGTGCTGCTATGAACATAGCTGAGCACATGTCCTTGTGGCACGATTGAGAATCTTTTGTATATATACCCAAAAGTGGTATTACTGGGTCTTGAGGAAGGTTGGTTCCTAATTTTCCGAGAAATTGCCATACTGACATCCAAAGGAGCTGAACCAGCTTGCATTCCCACCAGCAATGCATAAGTGTTCCCTTTTCCCCACAACCTCTCCAGCATAAGTTGTTATCAGTGCTTTTGATCTTGGTCATTCTTACAGGTGTAAGATACAATCTCAGAGTTGTTTTGATTTGCATTTCTCTGATGAGTAAGGATGTTGAGCATTTCCTTGAGTATCTTTCAACCATTTTAGTTTCTTCTGTGGAGAGTTCTCTGTTTAGGTCTGTACTCCATTTTTTATTGGATTATTTGTTCTCTTGATGACCAATTTCTTGAGTTCTTTGTATATTTTGGAGATCAGACCTCTGTCTGATGTGGGGTTAGTGAAGATCTTTTCCCATTCTGTAGACTGTTGTTTTGTCTTGTTGACTGTGTCCTTTTCTTTAAAGAAGCTTTTCAATTTTAGGAAGTCCCATTTATTAGTTGTTTCTCTCAGTGTCTATACTGCTAGGGTTATATTTAGGAAGTCATCTCCTGAGCCAATGTGTTCAAGTGTACTTCTCACTTTCTCTTTGTTGACTTAGGTTTTTGTCCTGCCTGGTTCGCAAAGTCATTAAGTCCCAATGAAATCACACAGAGGTCTACATTAACTATAAACTGATTGGCCCATTAGCTCAAGCTTCTTATGAACTCTTAGAACTTATATTAGCTCATTATTCTTGCCTATGTTAGCCACATAGCTCGGTGCCTTATTCAGCATGGCAGTCACATCTTACTTCCTCTGAGGCTAGGTCATGACTTCAGACTAGGACTTCCTTCTTCCCAGAATTCTCCTGTTCTCGTTGACCCACCTCTACTTTCTGTCTGGTTGTCCCACCTGTACTTCCTGCCTGGCTACTGGCCAATTAGTGTTTTATTAAAACATAATTGACAGGGTACAATCCATTTTCCCACAGCACTTCCCCCCACCTTTTTTTTAAGTAACAAGAACTCTGAATCTAATATCCTCTATTTAGCTTTTCTCCTGACCATTATCCATAACAACTTATAACCAACATTCTAAACAAAAGAAAATATCCATAGTTCATTTTTTGGTAATGTGGGTGTAGTTTTCCAGGCTACTTCCTGCTGGTTCAGGGCGCTGATAATCATATGAAGACCTAAAGAAAATTTAGAATTATCATCAAGTCATGACTAGAGTAGCCTGTGAGGCTTGATCATCTCAGGCAGCAGTTTGGAATCTGTTCTGGATGTAGAACTCAGACATCTGGTAGAAGCCATCTGCTCCTACCAGAGATTTCCCAGGTGGTCTTCTTTGATGAAACCTGATTTTCTTAACTCAGAATGAATCCTCAGCCTCTCATTTACTATAGAAACAAAAACAAAACCTCTTCTCAAAAGTAATATACCTTTTGACTTCAATTTTGAAGTCAAAGTATTTTTAAAATGCTTATTTTGGATTAATTAAGCAGCATTTATAAACAAATATTTTTTGGCAGCTGCCGTTCCTTCCTCAGAATTCAAACAATTCAAAGAGAACATAATAATATACAGTATCCAGATTCTCTGTGTATTTTTCACCTTTACATGGCTTTATTTTAACCTCTATTTCTTTTATTTTTGTTTTCAATTTTTGGCTTTTTGAGACAGTGTTTCTCTGTGTATCTTTGTCCTAGAACTCACTCTGTAGACCAGGCTGTCCTTGAACTCACAGAGATCCACCTGCCTCTGCCTCCAAAGGACTGGGATTAAAGGTGTGTGTCAACACACCTGGAACTCACAGAGGTATGTCTGCCTCTGCCTCCCAAGTGCTGGGATTAAATGCGTGTGCTGCCACACCTTAAACTCACAGAGGTCCATCTACCTTTGCCTCCTAAGTGTTGGGATTAAAGGTGTGTGCCACCATACCCAACTACTTTCTTTTTTCTTTTAGAGACTTTATGCTTTTCTTCTCTCCCAAGCCTACATATATTTTTAAACACACAGTAAATCATTTAGAGGTTTTTTTTTTGAGTCTTTGAATCTATCTTTACTGTATATTTCTTTCTTTTTCTGACCACATGAGTCTTTAATTTGCTAAGCAATATGGGTAGGGTCAAAGCCATGACTTTGACAGGTAGATCCAGCCCATTTTTTAGCTTTCTGAGAGTCCAACCTCATGGCAGAGGTACCGGATAGAGCCCTGTTTATTGCTACAACTCTATGGCAATTCAAAGTCTCTGCTAAAACCAAAAATCATGCAGTCGGCTTTTCATCAACACCATTTAAGTGTTTAATGGCAAGACCTCTTTAAAAGAGTGGCAAGATTTTGTAGCTAAAGCTGAGTCAGGAAGCATCTCTTAAATGAGAGCACTCTGCATGCTAGCAAGCAGAGCAGACCTGAGAAATTGCTGATACCAAGAAACAATGCACAATGCTGTTATTTTCTGTCTAGAGTTACTTCCCAATCTCTCTCAGGCTTTATGTGGATGCAGTAGTCCGCATATTGGACACCATTCTGTAGGAGTAGGGCCTGCTTCTTCATCCTGGACACCTGGCTAGCTTAGCCCCAATATAATCACACAGAAACTGTACTAATTAAATCACTGCTTGGCCCACTAGCTCTAGTTTCTTATTGGCTAATTCTTACATCTTAATCTAACCCATTTCTATTAATCTGTGTATCGCCACATGGCAGTGACTTACTAGGTAAAATTCTCAGCATTTGTCTCTGGCAGATCCATGGCGTCTTCCTGACTCTGCTTTCTTCCTTCCAGAATTCAGTTCCATCTTCCTTGCCTTTCTAAGTTCTGCCCTATCAACAGGGTAGGGCAGTTTCTTTATTAATTAACAAGTGAAAGATGCACAGGGACAGAGGGACATCCCACACCATCTCTTCTATAAGGTTCAATGTGACTGACTTTATGTTGAGGTCTTTGGTTCATTTGGACTTGAGTTTTGTGCATGCTCATAGATATGGGTCTATTTTCATCCTTCTATATATTGATAGCCAGTTTTGCCAGCACCATTTGTTAAATATGTTTTTTTCCAGTTGATATTTTTTTGCTTCTTTGTTAAAAATCAGGTGTTCAAAGGTATGTGGTTTAATATCTGGGTCTTTGATTTGGTTTCCTTGGTCCTCCTGTCTCTTCTTATGCCAATACCAGGCAGTTTTCAGTACTGTAGCTCTTTAGTAGATTTTGAAGTCAGGGATTGTGATGACTCCAGAAATTCTATTTTTATTGATTTTTATTGTGCTCTACATTTTTCTCTGTTTGCTCCTCTCCCTGCCTCTCCCCTTCCCTTCAGCTCTCTCCCAAGGTCTCCATGCTCCCAATTTACTAAGGAGATCTTGTCTTTTTCTATTTCCCATGTAGATTAGAACTATTATGTGTCTCTCAGTGTCCTCATTGTTGTCTAACTTCTCTGGGATTGTGATTTGTAAACTGGTTTTCTTTGCTTTATTTTTAAAAACTATGAGTGAGCACTACACAGCAGAAAAATAACTATATCTTGAATTTCACAGGAAAATGGATAGAGCTAGAAAATATTAATTTGAATGAGGTAACCCAGAAGTTCTTTTATTGCACAGGATTGTTTTGGGTATCCTGGGTTTTTGCTTTTCCATATGAAGTTGAGTACCATTCTTTCAAGGTCTGTGAAGACTTTTGCTGGGATTTTGATGGGCATTGCATTGAATCTGTAGATTGCCATTTTTACTATGTTAATTCTACTTACCAAAGAGCATGGGAGATCTTTCTACTTTCTGGTATCTTTTTCAACTTCTTTCTTCAAAGATTTAAAGTTCTTATACAAGTCTTCCATTTGTTTGGTTAAAGTTACACAGAGATATTTTATGCTATATTGTGAAGGGTGTTGCTTCTCTTATTTCTTTCCCCAGCCCTTTTTTCATCTGTGTATAGGAGGGCTACTCATTTTTTTGAGTTAATCTTGTATCCTGCTACATTACTGGAAGTGTTAATGAGTTACAGAAGTTCCTTGGTAGAAATTTTGGGACCACTTATGTAAACTATCATATTATCAGCAAACAGTGAGAGTTTGACTTCTTTTCTGATTTGTGTCCCCTTGATCTCCTTTTGGTGTCTTATTGCTCTAGCTAGGACCTCAAGAACTATGTTGAATAGATATGGAGAGAGTGGAAAACCTTATCTTGTTCCTGATTTCAGTGGAATCGCTGGGAGTTTCTCTCCATTTAGTTTGGTGTTGGCGGTTGGCTTGCTGTATATTGCTTTTATTGTGTTTAGGTATGTTTCTTGTATTCCTGCGCTCTCCAAGATCTTTATCATGAAAGGTTGTTGTATTTTGTTGCAAGCTTTTTCAGCAAATAATAAGATGATCATGTGGTTTGTATTTTTCAGTTTGTTTATATTGTGGATTATGTTGACAGATTTTTGTATGTTGAACCATCCCTACATTCCTGGGATGAAGCCAACTTGATCATGGTGGATGATGGTTCTGTTGTGTTCTTGGATTTGATTTGCCAGTATTTTATTGAGTAGTTTTGCATCATTGTTTATGAGTGAGATTGGTCTATAATTCTCTTTCTTAGTAATGTCTTTCTGTGGCTTGGGTATCAGGGTAATTGTAGCTTCATAAAAAGAGTTTGGCAGTGTTCCTTCTGTTTCTATTGTGTGGAATAATTTGAGGAGTATTGGTATTAGTTCTTCTCTGAAAATCCTGTAGAATTCTGAGCTGAAACTATCTGGTCCTAGGCTCTTTTTGGTTGGGAGACTTTTGATGACTGTTTCTATTTCTTCAGTCATTATAAGTCTATTTAATTTGCTTATCTGGTGTTGATTTAATTTTGGTCTAAGTGATATTTATTCAGAAAGTTGTCCATTTCCTTTAAGTTTTCCAATTTTGTGAAGTACAGATTTTCTAAATATGACCTGATCATTCTCTGTATTTCCTCCATGTCTGTTGTTATGTCCCCCTTTTCATTTCTGAATTTGTTAATTTGGATAGTCTCTTCTCTGCCTTTTGGTTAGTTTGGATAAAGGTCTATTTTGTTGATTTTCTTGAAGAACCAACTCTTTGTTTCATTTATTCTTTGTATTGTTTTCTTTGTTTCTATTTTATTGATTTCAGCTCTCAATTTGATTATTTCCTGCCATCTAGTTCTCTTGGGTGAGTTTGGTTGTTTTTTTTTTTTTGGTATGTAAAATAAGATTTATTTAAAAAGAGAAAAAAATAAAAAAGAGAAAAGAAAATCATTAGTCACTAATATCTTATTATCAATGTACTCAGTTCACCAATAAAAGAGACACAGGATAATAGAATGGGTAGGAAAACAGTATCCATCCTTCTGCTGCATACAAGAAACACGCATCAACTTCAAAGATAGATATTACCTCAGAGTAAAGGGTAGGGAAAATATTTCCAATAAAATGGATGTAAGAAGCAAGCCAGTGTAGCTATACTAATATATAAAAAATATACTATACTTCAAACTAAAATTAATCAAAGGAGATGGAGGACATTTCATACTGATAAAAGGAAAAATCCATCAAGATGAAGTCTCAATTTTAAACATCTATGCCCTAAATACAAGGGCACTCATATTTTTAAAATAAATATTACTAAAGTTTTCAAATGTTCTGTTAATTCACTAGTGTGGAATTTTTCCAGCTTCTTTATGTAGGCATTTAATGCTATGAACTTTAATCTTAATTCTGCTTTCATTGTGTCCCATAAATTTGGGTATGTTGTGTGGTTATTTTCATTGAATTTTAGGAAGTTTTTAATCTCTTCCTTTATTTCTTCCTTGACCCATTGATGATTCAGGTGAGAATTCTTTAATTTCCATGTGTTTGTGGGTTTTCTGGATTTAGTATTGATGTTGACTTATAGTTTTAAACCATGGTGATCTGATCTGATACATAGGGTTATTTCAATTATTTTGTATTTCCTGAGGTCCCAGATTCACTCCTGGACCTGCAGAGATCTTTGGTTCCTGCCTACTCCCTTGGAGGTTCAAGATTCATGCCCAGACCCACAGAGGTCCTGGCTCAGGCCTTGTTCCTAGGAGGTCCTAAACTCACACCCACACCCACAGGGGTTCTGGCTTATGTCTATTTCCTTGAAGGTCCCAGATTCATGTCAGGACCCTCAGTGGTCACTGGCTTTGGCTCATTTGCTCAGCAGTTACTCCCTTCTACCTGTTCTGGCAGAGTTTTCTGTCTCAGGTCTGCTCTTAACCAGGTCACTGGCTCAATCCTGGTCCACCAGTGTCCTGGGACTGGATTGGCTCCCAGATCCCGCTCACATGGAGCTTGCTTTCTCAGGCCCACTCTGTCCTATGTCCCCTTTAATGGTTTTTATCACACCATTTTTGGTGTTATTTTGTCTTGCTTTGTTCCAGAAAATTTTCTATTGTCTTTCAAATCCTTAATTGAGAGCCATTGTATTTTTCTATTGTTAATAATACTATTATGAACATGCTATTTTTCATGCAGATATTTTCATTCAAGTATATATTCATAAGTAAGCAATTTGCAGCATATAGCAACTTCATATTTTTTTGAGAAACTACCCAATACTTCTTAAGAATTGTGTCATTTGTATCCCTAAAAACCACTGTATGAGTTTTCCAATTTCTTCCTATCATTTAAATATATTTAAATATATACTATTCAAAATCATCTTTATTGAATTATAAGCTATATAATTTACAAAGTAAATTCATTTTCCATGCCCAGTTTGATGCCATTAATTAATCCATTAGTTTAACTACTATGATACAGAGAATTTTCATTACCCTCTGCTTTTCATCATGTCCTTGTAGATTTAATTCTTTTCAACATCTAATTATATGCTTCTCATCATTATAGCATCATTTTTATACTTCTGAATATACTCAATTGGAATTGGACAGTACATCTTTGGTTTGTCAGTATAGTTTTGTGCAGCATACTGCTTTTGATGTTCATCATTTTCAATTGGCTGTTTCAATGTTTTCTTCCTTCTTATTTGCCAAATGTTATTTCATTGTATAGGATTATTTATAATTATGATTATATATATTATATATTCCATAATTTGTATAATAATTGATTTATTTTTGAATTATTTTAGTTTGGGTTTATTATAAATTGAACTCTTATATATATTCATGTACACGTATCTATGAGGTCACTCACTTTCATTTTTTTTTGTTTTTTTTTGTTTTTTTGGTTTATTTTTTATATTTAAAAATTTCCATCTCCTCCCCTCTTCCTCCCCCTTCCCTCCCCTCCCCTCCACCCATACCCCCCTCCCTCCCTCTTCAGGCCAAGGAGCCATCGGGGTTCCCTACTCTATGTTAAGACCAAGGTCCTCCCAACTCCCCCCAGGTCCAGGAAGGTGATCAACCAAGCTGAGAAGGCTCCCACAGAGCCTGTCCATGCAGAAGAGTCAAAGCTCAGTGCCTTTGTCCTTGGCTTCTCAGTCAGCCTCCACCGTTGGCCACATTCAGAGAGTCTGGTTTGGTCTCATGTTCCATCAGTCCCAATCCAACTGGAGTTGGTGATCTCCCGTTAGTTCTGTCCCACCATCTCCATGGGTGAACGCACCCTTCACGGTCCTGACTTTCTTTCTCATGTTCTCTCTCCTTCTGCTCCTCATCAGGACCTTGGGAGCTCAGTCCGGTGCTCCAATGTGTGGCTCAGTCATTTTCTTCATCTATCGCCAGGTGGAAGTTCTTCTTATTATCTTCTCAAGGATCCCGAATTATAGGCTCGATGTCCTTTAATTATGGCTAGAAACCGATTATGAGTGAGTACATCCCATGTTCATCTTTTTGGGTCTGGGTTACTTCACTCAGAATAGTGTTTTCTATTTCCATCCATTTGCATGCAAAATTCAAGATGTCATTGTTTTTTACCGCTGAGTAGTACTCTAACATGTATATATTCCACAGTTTCTTCATCCATTCTTCCACTGAAGGGCATCTAGGTTGTTTCCAGGATCTGGCTATTACAAATAATGCTGCTATGAACATAGTTGAGCAAATGCTTTTGTAGTATGATTGGGCATCTCTTTTTTTGATATTGATACAATTCCCAATAGTGGAATTGCTGGGTCCTGGGGTAGGCTGATCCCGAATTTCCTGAGAAACCGCCACACTGCTTTCCAAAGTGGTTGCACAAGTGTGCATTCTCACCAGCAATGGATGAGTGTACCCCTTACCCCACAATATGCTCAACCTCCTTAGCTATCAGGGAAATGCAAATCAAAACAACTTTGAGATATCATCTTACACCTGTCAGATTGGCTAAAATCCAAAACACCAATGATAACCTTTGCAGATTTTTTTATTTTTTTAGTTTGGGTTTATTATAAATTGAACTCATACATATTCATGTACACGTATCTATGAGGTCACTCACTTTCATTTAATTAGGGTTTCTTGGCAAGAAGACTGTTGACTCCCAAGTATAGTAAGTAGTGTGATTAACTATTGATTTCCTATGAACATCTGTTATTTTCAACATGATGTGATTAAAGGACGAGTTTTTCTTCATCGTATGTCCTTGACAATTTTGTTAAAAACTAGATAACTAATTGGCTATATATGTGTAAATCTATTTTCCTCTATTTGTTTCTATTCACATATATGTCAATGATAAAACTATTATAAAATCTTGCTGACTGTAGCCTTGAACTCATTTTGCATATATTCAACTGTGTTCTTTTTAATAAGTGATTGTGTTTATTATTCCAAATTCCTTGCTTTTTGTATAGACTTGAAAATAAGTATATTAAATTCTAAGAAAATGTGCAGTCATTTATATCAGTGTTCTATGAAGTATACTGGCTCTTTTAATGGCATAAGTTGATATTTTAATACTGAATATTTCATGCGGGATTAAATATATCTTTAAAAATTCAATTTTTCCGGGCGGTGGTGGTGCACGTCTTTAATCCCAGCACTTGGGAGACAGAGGCAGTCAGATCTCTGTGAGTTCAAGGCCAGCCTGGTTTACAAGAGCTAGTTCTAGGACAGACTCCAAAGCTACAGAGAAACCCCATCTTGAAAAAAAATTGGTTTTACTTATTTTTAATAACAAATACTTAATACTTTCACGTATTTTTCATATATTAGACAAATTTAATCCTTAATGCTTAATGTTTATTGATACTTTTGGAGTTCCAGTTGTATATTGCTAACACATAGAAACATATTTTATCTTTCACTATTAATATTATATCCTTCAACTTTCTTAAATTTATTGATTTTTAAGATTTTTAGGTTTCAGACTAGAAAAACAACTCAGTTGATAAAGGACCTGCCATGCAAGCATGAGGACCTGAATTCAGACCTATGTAAAAGCTGGCCCCAGTGGCATATGCCTATAATCCTACCTCTGGCAAGTGAGTAATAGGAGGATGCTCCGAGGCTCCCCAGCCAGCTACTATCACCTGGTTGGTGATCTCCAGGTTCAGTGAGAGATTTCTGAAACATCAAGGGGAAGGGTGACAGAGGAAACCATATGAGATGACCTCTGGCCTCTATACACAGGTACATACCACAGAGACATTTACACATGCATACCACACACACACACACACACACACACACACACACACACTTATGTTTTCACATAATTTTCTGTAAATGAGTGGTTTACTTTTTTAGTTACAATCTGTTTGCCTTTAATTATACATTTCTCATTGTCATATTGTACTGGATAGGAAGACCAAGAAACTCATTATATGAGTGGTAAAGAAAATATTACTGCTGTTCCCTATTATAGGAAGATTTCAATTCTAATTAATAATATGATGTAACTTTAAAAATCCCCTCATTGGTTGAAAGCATTTAATCCATATCTAGTTTCCTATTTTTAAAAAAAATTGTAATTTTCACATACTTTCTGTTTATTGAAATTAAGACAACTATGTTTGAAATTATATAAATATGATCAATTGCATTAGCTGGTTTTACATGCTTTAAATCAACTTTGTATGCTCAGAATAAATCCTAGTTTCCCATATTGGGTTGCTCTTTTGCATATTTTTGAATTGAAATCTATAACATTATGTTATATATTTCTTTTGATTAGGCTTATGAAAATAGTGGTGCCTATATCAGTTATATTTCATTGGCAATTGTTTAAGGATCATTATCTTGGAGCATTGATGAGCATTTCCCTCTTTTGGCTTTTCTAAATAAATTTGAGTAAACTTGATATTCTTCATTCTTTTAATTTTTACAATACAAGCTCAAAGGTATGAAGGCTTGATATTTTCTTTATGAGTCTAGGAAAGGATTTTGTTACAAATTCCATTTCTCAAGTCCATATAGTCTCCTTGATATTTTTATTTTCTTTGTGATATTTAAAAAAATACTCGTGCCTTTAAACAATTGGATCTATTCATCTCAGTTACTGACTGTATTGGAGTAGAGTCATTTTTATTATCTCCTTATTGTCTGTGCTGTCTGTATGTGTATCTTATTTAGTACCCATAGCTGCAATTTGTGTTGTTGGTTTCTTTCCACTCAACTAGTCTTATAAGCATTTTATCTGTTTCATTAATTACGTCAAAGAAACAACTTTTTCAGTTCTGCTTTGACATTGTTGATTTTTATTGGTTGTTAATTTTATATCTCATTGATTTCCAATCTTATTTTTATTATTTCCTTCTTTTTTACTCACTCTGGGCTTAAATTACTCTTTTTTATCTTAGTCTTACAGGTTGGAAATCAAAGCAGTTGTTTTCAAATGTTTCTTTTTATTTTAAGCACTTAAAGCAATATATTTCTATTTAAGATTTGCTTAAGTTACAGTCCACAAATTTTGATATGCTGTATTTTTATTATCATTGTTTCAAAATATTTCACAATTTTCCCTATCATTTCTTTTTTCAATTCCCAAGATACATAAATGAGTTTTACTTTCTAAATATTCAGGGGTTTAAGAGTTATTAGTCTGCAATTGATTTTTCATGTAAGCCCATTATAATTAGATAACATACTGTGTGCATTTTTTAACTTACAAATTTATGAAGGCCACTTAAAATTTGCACAACATGTCGTCTATACTTCTAAATGTTTCATATGCATTTGAAACAGTATTCAACAGTTCTAAGTTGCAGTGTTCTCTGTAGTTCAATTAAAATAAAGTGGTTGATATTATCCAAAGCTTCTATAACATTACTGACTTTCTGACTACATTTTCCAGCAGTTACTGAAAGCAGTGTTGAAATTGCCATATGAGTTGGAATTTCTCTCCTTAGAAAACCTTTATTCTTTGTGTGACTGTTTTTAGTGGTATGTAATTTTTTATAATTTCAAAAGAGCTAATTCAAATTTCTTACATTTATTTGTGCTGACACTTTCTTGCACCATTTTGCTCTTACTATTTCTACTATTTGACAGAAATTTTAAACAGACAGTATGAAATTACATTTAATGTTTGACTCCTCTTGCCATGCTTATTTACATTTAATGTAGTTATTAATATGATTGTTACTGTTTCTTTTCTCCTTTATCATATTGTTTCCTTTTTTCTTGTCTTTAAACTTTTTAAAAAAGATAATTATCTCTTAGTTTTGAAATTGGTCACAGTTAATGGCATATATATATGTATATGTATATGTATATGTATATGTATATGTATATGTATATGTATATGTATATATATATTTGGGGCTTACAGTATAGACCAGGCTAGCCTGTAAATTACTATTTAGCTCAGCTCAGGCTGGCCTTGAACTAATGATATCTTAGTCTACCAATTGCTGAGTTTAAAGGTGTGATCCACCATGCACATTCTAGGGTTGGCAGAGACTTGACTCTAGAGCGGTTCCCAGGTGTCCAGGAAGACGCCCCCAGCTAGTTCCTTGGGCAGCTGAGGAGAGGGTGCCAGAAATGTCCAGATCCTATTGCCATACTCATGAATATCTTGCATATCACCATAGAACCGTCACCTGTCATTGGATGGAGAAAATGACAGAGCCCCACATAGGAGCACCGGACTGAGCTCCCAAGGTCCTGATGAGGAGCAAAAGGAGGGAGATCATGAGCAAGGAAGTCAGGACCGTGGTGGGGTGCGTTCACCCATTGAGACGGTGGGACAGATCTAACGGGAGACCACCAAGTCCAGTTGGAATGGGACTGATGGAACAGGGGACCAAACCGGACTCTCTGAATGTGGCTGACGGTGGAGGAGGACTGAGAAACCAAGGACAACGGCGATGAGCATGAACTCTACAGCATGGACGGGCTCACTGTGAGCCTTGTCAGTTTGGTTGCTCACCTTCCTGGACTTAGGGGGAGCTGGGAGGACCTTGGACTTAACATAGTGAAGGGAACTCTGATGGCTCTTTGTCTTGGAGAGGGGTGGAGTGGGGGTATGGGTGGAAGGGAGGGGAGGGAAGGGGGAGGAGGAGGGGAGGAGATGGAAATTTTTAATAAAAAAATGACAAAAAAGAAAAATATTTCTGCTATAGTCTAAGATTTACACCAGGCACCCTTAATTTAACAGTTGGTTGAGAAAAATATTTTTACTATTCCTTGCATTTTATAATGAATTTAAAAAATGGAGTACCATTATCTCTGTTATTTGCTCTTATTGTCATGTGACTATTTATTCATATACAAAATTATTCATATGTGAAATTATTTACAAGATGCTATTGTGATTTTTGAGTTAAAAAGTAGTTATCTTCATAGACAACAAACAAAGGAATGTCTTTAGGCATTGCCAGTGTTGTTCGTCTCCAGTGCTCTACATATAGCTTTTGGTTTTTCAGTAGTTTTATTTTCTTTCAGTACAGAGAAGTGCACCTGCTGTTTCCTGAAGTGGAGGTTTGCTGGTGATACTCTTATGTTTGTTTTGTATGAAACTGTCTCTCTTCTGTATTTATCACTGAACGATATTTTCACTGGATAATGAATTCATCTTTGAGGGTGTTATTTTCTTTTTGTACTTTATTAAATTTCTGGCTATACTGTTAATTAAATTTAAAGGTCATTTATATCCCCCAGGGATATATTATCAATTCATATAGCTGAATTTATAAACTTATTATTTGCTCTTTATGATTACCTTTTCAGTGGTTTTATTATTACAAATCTTGGTTTGCTTTTCATTTTTGGTGGAATTCATCAAGGCATTTTTATTTTTGAGATTATAGTTTAATTATAACTTTTCTCCTTTGCTTTTTCTTCCTCCAAATAACTTATGCCATACACCTGTACTTGCTCTTGTTCAAATTCATGGTCTCTTTCTTCATTAACTGTTATTCCTAAATATAACCTGGTCAATCTGTACAACGTTCCTTGTATGTATGTTTTCAGGGCTGTCTCTGAGATCTGTATCTCTCCCACTCTCAGCATTTCTTAGTTGCCTGGAGTTCTTTGGGTTGGGTTGAGGTCTCATGGACTTTCTCCTATTCACTTTTGCATGTCTATTATTGTTGTTCTTGTTCAGTTCAAAGTTAGGTCGTCATGTTTGTTGAGACTGTATGGATGTAGCACATCTACAAACCACTCCTGCACCCAAAGCTCATGAAACATTGCAGAAGAGGAAAAATATTGGCAGAGCCATAGCATAAGGGAGTATACTGTAAGATTGTGTCTCCTAGAGATGTCAGAAGCTACACCCATCACAGTCTTACCATTGCTGAGTTTTATAGATATATTTTCAGTGGATTTGGATTTCTCTTTAAAATTTAATATTTATTTATATGTATCTGTGTGTGCCTGCTTGTCTGTATATGCATCAGGTATGTTCAGGTGTCTAGGAGCAGGAAGTAGGAATTAGTATCCCCGGAGTGGCAGTTTTAGGTGACTGTCCATGTTGGGAACTGAATCTGGGTCTTCTGGAGGAGCACCAAAGGCTATTAACTAGTGAGCCATCTGTTCTAGCCCCAGGAATTGGGACTCTATGAGTCATTAATAGGTCAAATGATTTTCTGACCCATTCTTCCTATAGTGGCTCATTTAAAACTTATTTTTATTTAAGTGTATAAGTGTTTTACCTGTGTGCATTGTATGAGCACTATGTACACACCTGGTGCCCACAGATGTCAGCAGAGGTACCATATGTCCTGTAATTGGAGTTGCAAGTAGTTGCGAGCTATCATAGGGATGCTGGAAATCAATTCCAGGCCCCTGGAATAGCAGTTAGTACTCTTAATTACCTATCCTGCCATCTCTCCAGCCAAGAGTGCCTCCAATATTACATAAAGTATATGACTTGGTTGCTGGGGGACAATGGTCTTGTACCCTGTAAAGATTTGCCACTTATTAATAAAACGCTGATTGGCCAGTTGCCAGGCAGAAAGTAGAGGTGGGGCAATGAGTACAGAAGAATTCTGGTAAAGGCTCAGTATGCAGTCATCACCCAGACACAGTGGAAGCAAGATGAGAATACCTTGCTGATAAAATGTACCAAGCCACATGGTTGACACAGACAAGAATTATGGGTTAATGTAGGATGTAAGAGTTAATAAAAAGTCTGAGCGAACAGGCCAACCAGTTTATGATTAATGTAGACCTCTGTGTGTTTCTTTGGGACTGAATGGCTGTGGGACCAGGGCGGACCGAAACTACTGCTAACACTTGGTGTTTTTAAACAGGACATTGAGACCTTGTTCTCGGCCTCTTTGACAAATCACCTTATTAGATTTTCTTTCCCTTGAACTAACAATCACTCACTGTTACCATATATCTGAAGAGATGTTTTATACAGTATTCTAGTTTATGTTTCATGTTTCATATTTCTAGTTTATAGTTGTCTATACATTACTCTTCACAAATGGAAAAGCATTACATTTTAGGAACTGGTGTCTATTAATGAACAGAAATGTTTGCTCATAATAAAAATGGATGCACCTTCTAGCAAATGTTGCTGTTATTTCTTTGGTCTTCTGTCTAGAGTCTTTGCTCATTCAGTGTGCATGAAGTTATTTTTCTATACTTTCCTCCACAAGCACTAGTTGTAAAGTTTTAACACTTAAGTTTGTGCTTCACCTTGAATTTTTAAATTTTTTGCAGGCTTTATATTTTCTATAGTTTTGTAACAATATTTAAAATTTGGTAGATGGAACTAGTGATACTCTAAGACTTTGTTTTGGCTACTCAAATACATTTTTAAACATTTGTGTTAATATTTTTCTTTGACAATTTCCTGCATATGTATAGTGCATTCTGATCGCTCTTCCTTACACCCTCTCATTACTAACCCGTTTGTGAGCATCCCTTCTTCCTTCCAAATGTTGTTCCCATATTTGTGACTTTTAGTTTTGTTTTATGTCCCACTGCATTTAAACAAGGCAATCTATGTGGCTGCAGGTTTGGAACTATCCATTGCAGACTGGTGGCTACACTAGCGGATACCCAACTATATACTATGACCCCCCCCTCCCTGAAGTGATAGGGCTCTGAAAGCCCCTTCCCCATCCACACCTGAGTGTTGTGTGGGATCAATTGTAGGCACAGCCGTTGTGATTTGATGATTATTTTGACTGTATTGCATTTAGAAGTTGATATTTTCCATTCCTTTATTTATCTTCCTATTTATATTGTTTATCAATTTAGTTAACAATATCCAATGACATTTTGACTATAACTACATTTTATCAACAGATTAATTTAGAAAGAATAAAAATTTTAATATTAGTTGAGTCACACAATTGCTGGTAATATTTTGTCTTTAAATTTGTTTTCATTTTCTTCAATTTTATCATCAGTGTGCTTTTAGTATAAAAAAGCTTATGTGTTTATATTAAGCATATTACTAAGTATTAGATGATGTCCATATCAATGTATATGACATTTAACTTAATTTTATAATTTTTGAAAAATATTGTTTTGCAGCTCAAACAAATACATTAGTTTTCATGTATTAATCTCGTATCTAACTTGATTTAAAATTCACTTAATAGTTCTAGTTTTTTTCTTACTTTCTACTTTTTGTACAGATTCTTTAGGATTTTCTATATGTACGATCACTTCATCATTATTTTCTTCCAGGTTTTTAGGACTAAGTTTTCTGTCTATTGAACTGTTCGAGAACATTAATACAGCTGACTAAAATGGATTTCATTGTATTTTTTTCAAACTAGTTAGGGAAGAAAGAACAGTTTGGAGGATTTAGCTGAGTGATAAATTCTATTCCTAATATCCACAAAGCCCTGGGTTCCACTCTTGGTATGTACTTTCAAAGCAAGGAAAATGTTCCCATTCACATGATATGATCTATAGATTTTTGATAGATTTGCTTTATCATATGAAGGGAGTTTTCTTATATTTCCTAGTTAAATCTGAATAAAACTTGAACTTACTAAATACTTTCATGTACAATCACAATTTTTCTAATATTTTATGGTAAGTTGGTAAATTGTGACTGGTGTTCTGTTGATTCAATCTGTTCATCTTAATACAGATTTCTGCAGCATTTATCTTATTTATTTGCATGTGTGTATAGTCTGTGCGCTGAAGTTCTCTGAAGTTTATCATATATAAAATTTCAGTGTCAAGATATACATCACTTTCATCACCATAAATGTACCTTTTATTATGGCCACAGCTGCCTCTCTGAACTATTCTCTCTGAAACTATTAGCCAGAAACCGTTGATTTATTATTTATTTTATAAATGTTTCGTAAATGATTTACCACATTTATAACCTTATAGGAATGAAAATTTGTAAGATTTTGGTGGCCTTTTTATTGTTGGTTATATTGAGCTAGTTTATCCATCTACCTATTGAAGAACATCTGAACTAGATATTGAAGAACATCTGGATATTAAATGAAGCAGCTATGAACACTGTGTACTGGCTTGTGAACAGGAATATGTTTCTATTTCTGAATTAAATGCCGAGAAGAGAAACTGTTGGGTTAGATTGTACACATCAAGTTTTTACATAAATATGCAAACTACCACTATAAGTAGCAGTTATATGTGAATTCTGAACCCGTATTTTTAAGTTTCTCCACTATGTTTTTTCTACAAGAGACAAGATACTCATATTAAAATAAACATTTAAATTATTTTTTTATTTTAAATGTGAAATTCAAATTTGTGCTGAGTGTGTGTGTGTGTGTGTGTGTATAGCCAGCCATTTTATTTTGGATTTATTTCTGAATTTTCTATTATGTTCTATCTATCTCAAAAAAATAAAAATCCAAATGTATGCCATCTTTCGGAGACATATGTTAGATGCATAGATACAAATAAGTTAAAGTAAAAATATGGAAACCAATGCCCCTGTACTCTGAAACGACAAAGGAGTTGGAGTAGTGATACTAGTATCATAACTTAAATGGATTTTGAAACAATAATGCATCACTAGAATTAGGAAGAATTTTATGATGATAAAAGGTCAATTCATTTAGAAAATACGATCATCAAAGGAATACATATATTTAAATGAGCCCGTAAATAGATGAAATAAAAACAGACAGAATTGATGAAACACATAGCATATTCAACAATGCAGTAATTGTGAGAGACTTCAGTGTTGTGTTGCTATCAGTGGGTAGACCAGTCAGACCTAAGAGAGACAGATACAAACATTACAACGAACAAAAACTGATGCTCAGCCAGACACGCCTTTAATCCCAGCACTCAGGAGGCAGAGGCAGGCGGATCTCTGTGAGTTCGAGACCAGCCTGGTCTACAAGAGCTAGCTCCAGGACAGGCTCTAAACCTGCAGAGAAACCCTGTCTCAAAAACCAAAAAAACCCCTGATGCTCAGTTTTCTTTTTAAATTTTTATGAATTTTCCTATATAATATATTTTAATCATATTTTTCTTCACCCATATGTCCTCCCAGATCTTCTCCAACCTTCCCACCCACTCAACTTCGTTATCTCCTTCCAGATCAAAAATCAAAGTCAAAACAAACAAAAGAAAGAAAAACAAAAAAATACAATAAGGCAATACAAAATAGAACAAAATCTCAGTCACAAAACACAACAAAAGCATACCAATACTCTAAAAAATATGGAGTCTGTTTTGTGTTGGTCAACTACTCCTGGGCATGAGGCCTGCTCTGGAGTGTGATTGGCATGGCCAGTAGCATTTCAATGGAGAAAACTGGTTTTCCCTTTCCCACTAGGCATCAATTGCAAGTAACTTCTCGGTTAGAGGTGGAACTTGGTGTCTACTTCCCCTCTCCATGTAGGGATTTTGTCTGGTTTAAACTTGTACAGGTCTTGTGTACACATTCCCTGTGGCTTCATATGTATGTAAATCCTATAGTGTCTGAAGACTCTGTTTCCTTGGAGTCACCCACCACCTTTGGTTCTCATAATCTTTCTTCTTCCTCTTCTGCATAGATTACTGAGCCATGAGGGAGGAATTTGGTAAAAATATCTAATGGAGGAGAGGAGGGCCACCTGTATGAAAAACAATACATGGGATTGTGTGGAAGAAGCATGCCTATAGGGAGCTTCCTAAAGGAAGAGCCAGCCAGTCTAGGCCAGGTCAGTCCTGTGGCATTTGGAGCCCAGGTGCTTCTGGAGTTTGATTGGCATCTGGAGACTGTCATAGAGAAGCTGCAACAGGAAAATCCCAAACTCACTCAGAGGCGTGGAGAGAAAAGAAAATCTAGCCGGGACAGTGACTCTGGTGGGATCTCCTGTGTGCAGCTCTGGCATGTGCCAATGGTTGTAGAACTACAGGTAAGTGGCTTTTTGTGTGTGTGAATTTCAGCCATAAAGTTGGGCACCAATTGTTGCATGAGATCTAATTGGTCTTAATAATAAAAACCCGGAGCCAGATACTGGAGTAAATGCTGAAAGATCCAACAAAGGAGCAAGCCATAGCCAGCTCTTACCTCGCTAACTCCTCAGCTGAAAAAGGGCTGAGCTCCTGTCTCTTCCCGCCTTATATTCCTCTTTTTCCTCAGCTATATTACTTCCTGTCTGTCTCTACAGACTTCCACACCTCTATGATTAACTAATGGCTAGCTCTGACCTTTTATCTTCAGGCAAGCTTTATTTGTTAGCACACAAACAAAATGTCACTACACTTTGCAATATCCTGTGTTTTTTGGGGGGTGGTGGTGGGAGGTGGTCTACTGGACTTCTTTGGTTAATGATTTAACAAGATATAGCCTATTCATGATACTAGAGGTTTTATTTGGTGGCATAACATGTGTAGCTGGGGCAATACATTATATGGTCTTTCATATATATATATATATATATATATAGTTATATAGTTATATACATATATGTATATATGTGTATATATATTCTGGTACTTCTGCAGCAGTATATTTCCATATGTCATTTCAAAGGGTCTTTGATGTTATTTTTCTCTTTCTATATTACCTCCTTTACTCTATCCTTCCATCCCCCTCCCATATAACCCTCCTAGACTACTTTCTCTTTAACCTCTCTATAACACTATACTCTGTTTCTCCTTCTTTGGAAGATCCTCTGCTTTCCATCCCCTTGCTATTTACTTAATTCCTGTGATATTCTAATTGAAACATACACAGATATCTTAAGCTTAAAAGATAATATCAACATATAAGAGAAAACATGCAATGTTTGTTTTTTTGTATCTGAATTACTCTATTCTGGATGGTTAGCTTTGTCCAATTACTTGCATATCCCACAATTTCATTTTTCTTAACAGCTTCCATTCTTTTGTTGATGGACATCTAGTCTGTCTCAAATTTCTGGCTATTATGAACAGAACATCAGTGAACATGGAGGAGCAAATATCTCTGTAGTACGATATAATCTTTGAGTATGTATACCTGAGTGGTATAGGTAGATCTTATAGTAGGTATAGTTTCAGATTTTTAAGGAACTTCTTCACTGATATCCCTATATTCTTTTTGGTCAGGTTCAGGGTATTGAAGGCCCTTGATTCATTTGGAGTTGAATTTTATAGTGGTTGATATATATGGATCTGTTTTCATTCTTTTACATGAAGCTATCTAGTGATGTGGATTGTCCTTTCTTCTGTGTTACTTTTATTGGTTGATGAATAAAGCCAATGTCATTTGTCAGAGTCAAATGGTCCAGAAATCTGAATATATATATGTATGGAGAGAGAGAGAGAGAGAGAGAGAGAGAGAGAGAGAGAGAGAGAGAGAGAGAGAGAGAGAGAGAGAGAGAGAGAGAGAGAGAGAGAGAAAGAGAGTAGGTGAGGTCAAGCAGTTACCAGACAGCCACCAAGGAAACAAGACTTATAGAGAATGAAGTAATGCCATGGCCATGTGGCAATACATAGACTAATAGAAATCAGTTAAGATGTAAAAGCTATCAGGAAATAAGCCTGAACCATCAGCATCAGCCAAACAGTATTTTAAGTAATATAGTTTGTGTATGATTATTTGGGTCTGGGCAGCTGGGAAATGAAAACGCAGTCTCCATTTGCATAAAGTGGTGCCAAGAACCTAGAGACCCTAGTGACTCTTAAGTGGCATTTGTGAACTGCCCCATGACAAAGCTGATTAGATGCATATGGCTGACTAATCCTTGTTAATGTGATCTTAAATCTTGTTTGTATCTACATAATTTATAGTCACCATATTGATAGTGATGGGCAGGTACATGAAGATCATTTTACAAGCTTTGCTTCCCAACACACTTTATTTCCTATTCTCTACCCTCCAAAATTCCCTTAGTTTAAGTAAAACACTGTACTGAAACCTGCTTGAACTACATTTACGAAATAACATGCAAATAGAGATAGTCACATTCATTTATCACCAGCAAACTTTACAAATGTATTCTTCTATTCCATAAAACAGAAAACCTTGAGAAACCAAAACACCCACATTAAATTGAAAAAAAAAATTATAGACAGAAAAGAACAGAGTCAAGCATGGCTTCTTGTCTTGGTAGCAGCATTGTCTCGGGTGGGCTCTGTTTGCTGAAGGCAAGCAGAAGCACAATTACTTTAAGAGAGGCTTTCTGACTCAGTGCTAGTGACAAAAACCTTGCAGCTCTTTTAAGAGGCTCTGCCACCAAACACTTAAATGGTGTTTATGAGCAGCCAGCAGCAGGCCTCTTAGTGGTGCTGTGGACCTTGAAAGTCCACAGAGTTGTGGCAATAAGCATGGCTCCTGCCAGTACCTCCATCATGAAGCTAGACTCTGAGGAAGCTAAGGAATGGGCAGAGCCAATCGGTCAAGCTACAGTTTCAATCCTATTCATGCTGCTTAGCAGATTTAAGACTCATGTGCTCAGAAAAAGTAGAGATATACAGTAACGACAAATGCAGATGGGGAAAATATGGGGAAACAAGACATGTGAAAAATAAGGTAAAGTCACAGGCCATGTGGCAATACATAGGCTAACAGAAATGGGCTCATTTAAGGTGTAAGAACTAGCTGGAAACATGACTGAGCCACTGGCCAACCAATGTTGTAATTAATATAGTTTCCATGTCATTATTTGGGTCTGGGCGGCCAGGAAATGAAAGTGCAGTCTCTTTACAAATGGTACCTCTGTGTGTTTCTTTGGGACTGAAAGGTCGTGGGACCAGGAGGGAGAGAAACTTCCATTTACAATCTAGATTAACAAGCATCATTTATTGAAGATTAAATCTTTTCTCTAGTGTGTATTTTTGACCTTTTTTGTCAAAAATCAGTGTCTGTAGGTGTTTGGAATTATTTTGGGGTCTTTAATTCAATTCATTTAACCAACATGTCTGTTTTTATGTCAGTGCTATGCTGTTTTTATTTCTATAGTTCTGTAGTACATCTTGAAATCTAAAATGGTAATACCTTCAGAAGTTATTTTATTCTTCAGGGTTGATTTAGATGGCCTGGATCTTTTGGGTTTTTATATGAAGCTGAAAATTGCCCTTTCAATCTCTGTGAAGAATTGTGTTGGAATTTTTATAGGAATTGCGTTGAATCTATAGAACTCTTTTGGTAGGATGACCCTTTTCACGTTACTAATCATATTGACCTGTGAGCTTAGAGGATCTTTCCATCTTCTGATGTCTTCTTCAATTTCTTTCTTCAGTGTCTTAAAGATTTTATTATACAAATATTTTACTTGCTTGTGCAGATTTATCCTACAATATTTCTGAGGCTATTGTGAAAGGTATACTTTCCATGGTTTCTTTCTCAGTAAGTTTGCCATTTGTGTATAAGGATTTTTATTTTTGTGTTTTAAAATTTTGTGTGTTCTGACATTTGTGTCTTACTACATTGAAGAAAGTGCTTATCAGGCATAGAAGTTTCCTGTGTGGACTCCTTCAGGTCTTTTACATGTAAAGAAAGTCATGTCATCTGAAAATAAGAATACTTCGACTTCTTTCCTTCCTATTTAAATTTACATGCTCTCTTCCATTTGCCGTATTGTTCTAGTGATGACTCTAAGTACTATATTGAATAGGTATGGAGAGACAAGGCAACCTTGTTTTCTTCCTGATTTTAGTAGGCATGCTTGAGTTTCTCTCCATTTAGTTTGATGTTGGCTCTGGGCTTGCTGTAAATTTCCTTTGTAGGTTTAAGTATGTCTCTTGATCCCTAATCTCTTCAGGACTTTTATCATCAAGAGGTGTTAGATTTTGTCAAAGGCCTTTGCTGTATCTAACAAGATGATTGTGTGGTTTTTAGCTTTTAGTCTCTTTATGTGATAGATTACATTTACTGATTTACATATGTTAAATCACCCTTGCTCTCTGGAGTGAGGTCTATTTGATCATAGTGGATCATCTTTGATGTGTTCTTGGATTCAGTTTGTAAGTACTTTAACATTTTTGCATTTATGCTCATAAGGTATATTGAGCTGTAATTTTATTTTTACTTGGTCTTTGTATTGTTTTTGTATAAGGACAATAGTGACTAATTTGAGGAGTACTGGATTTAATTATTCTTTAGATGTCTGGTATAATTCTTCCCTGAATCCATCTGACCCTGTTTTTTTCCCGTGATATTTTAAATTATTTCTTCTGTTTCACTAGGGAGTATAAGTCTGTTTAATTGTTTATTCAATCTTGATTTGTCTTTGGTATGATGTATATATCAATAAACTTGTTCATTTTTCTTAGGTTTTTCAGTTTGGTGAGGTACATTGTTTCTAGGTCTTAGACCTTGTAGAACATATGACCTGGCAATTCTGCATTCAGAGTCTCCATTGAACAGTCAGGTATTGTTCTAATTGACCTGCCTTTATATGTGAGTTGATATTTGTCCCTTGCAGTTTTTTAATTGTTCTCTATTTGTTCTGTACATTTAGAATTTTGATTATTATGTGTCATGGGGGAGTTTCTTTGCTCAGTTCTTTTAAGTGCATGAGAAACAATATTCAGATATAGACAATGTAGCCTATGAACATGTGATCTTCCTGCTTCAATCAACCGGGTAACTGAAATTATATGTCTATGCTACCAGATACATCTTACACGTTTAGAATTATGAAGTCAGTTCAACATATATTAATAAGTGGAATAAAATTAGAAATAGATATGAAAATTAAATTTAGTCAATATTTATCATATGCTCTAGTTGGTCTACTCTAAATATGAAATTACCAACTTTTTCTTGATGTTCTCAACAATGTCTTAAGCTTGTCTTTCCCTGAACCAAACGTTTCAAAATAAAAGTTCATCTGGGTTGTGGAGTTCTTTGACTCATCTTTGACTCTGTTTAGGACAGATAATCACATCTAGGAGCTGAGTTGAGAGTCTTGAAGGTAGATCCTATTTTTCTCTACTTGACCTTCTGAGTGTACAACTTTTACACTTCTGGATAGCTCAATCAAGTGAGTTTAAGAAAGAGCACACCACGAGTACTATGCCTGGAGTACACGCCCCACTGTTTGAGTGGGGGAAAGTTGAGTAGTCAATTTTAGCACCCAGAATAGAACTTTTGCAATATGAAAGTGTGTACGATGAACAGAATTGGTTGCCTCCCACTTCCAGAGTGAAACTCACCCAAGGCTGGGGATTAGGTGATGTTAGAGGGAACTGTCTTCTTAAATTCAAATTACTGGAATAATTTTTTCCACCACAATGAGATGGTAGTGATTAAAATATCAACATGTCAAGGGTCCAGTTCTGTAAATCTCATTTTTCATACCAGGATTTAGGTTGATTAGATATCTTTTTCTTTGGGTTCTTGGAGAAATTTCCAGATACTGTAAACTCATTTAGAATAGTTTACAAAAGTTTACTTGTTCTTTTGCTGGAGAGAATGTTATGTATGCTCACTCACCATTACTGCTGTGAAAGTCCACCCAACATTGGATATTTTCCCATAAGTATATTCACTTGACCCAGGACTATTTATTGAATAAAATCTCTCTCCAAAGTACTGTAGGGACCTCTTACTCTAAGCAATATGACTGAATATTTGTTAGTTTGACCATGGCTTTAAATTTTGTTCCATTAATTAATTTTCTTATCTTTTTTTAAACCAATTTTGCATGTTCTTAATTGTTATGTCTTTATAATAGGATTTTTTAATCTAACAGCAAATCCCTTCTGATTTCTCCTGGTATACAAAAATACTTGTAAAAAACCCTTTTATAACACTTTGTGAATTCCGAAGCCATCTGCTAATTCGCTCAGTATTTTCTGATATCTTTATTTGGATTTGGCTGATTATCAGGACAGATTTTACAGATTTTTGAGAATTTATATTTTATCAATTATTTCTCTGGTTATTTTATTTTACTCAAATCATGATAATTTTTTTACATAAAATCATTCATAATTTTTACCCATTTATTTTAGACATTTGATTTTGGGAGTTGTTAGAGATACTGATATAAGCCAGAATTCTAATGATGTGTATATAAATATTATCTCTAGCAAAATAGTTCCCTTAGTGATCTAACTAGGTCCATAGGAATCACCTACAGTGTAGAGCTGTAGATCTAGAAATATTTTAACTTTTATTTATGATTTCCTCCTTTATTCATTGGTCATTTAATAGAATACTCTATTAATTTATGGGGAATTGAATACTTAATTTATTTAAAAGTTATTACATTTTTTATTTAATATGTGTATGTCTGTGTTTGTGTGTGTATATGCATCTGTGTGTCTGCGTGTGTTTATGTGTCTGTGTGTCCATGTGTTTGTGTGTGTGTAAGTGCATCTGTGTGTCTGTGTGTGTCTGTGTGTCTGTGTGTGTGCTCTGTTTGTTCCTGTGTGTATCTGAGGACAAGTGCCCTTTCAGGAGATTAGTTCTTCTCTCTTTCCTTCTCCTATGTGAATCTTGAGGACTGAATTCAGAATATCAGGCTTTGCAGTAGGTGCCTTTAGTTATTAAGCCATCTCACTAATTTGAAATTTAAAAATATCTCTCGATTATTTTATTGTTGGTTTGTAGGTTACTTCCAAGAGTCAAAACCATATTTAGAATAATTTCAATCTTCAAGTACTTTTTGAGAACTTTCACATTTTCATATGTGTGATTAATTTTATGAAATGACCCTTACTCACTTTATAGCAAAATGCATTCTGTCAGTGCTGTGGGCAGAATTCTTTGCATTGAGATTTTGTCATGTTGTTTCATTATGTTGGCCAGAATTTACTTGCCATAATTCTCAGTCACTGCCACCACCCGTCTGTCACCCACTTCTAATGTTTTAGTAAAAAATTATTTGTCAGCCTCCACCATCAGCCACCCTCAGAGAGTCCGATTTGGTCGCATGTTCCATCAGTCCCATTCCAAGTGGACTTGGTGGTCTCCCATTAGTTCTGTCCTGCCGTCTCAGTGGGTGAACGCATCCCTCATGGTTCTGACTTTCTTTCTCATGATCTCTCTCCTTCTGCTCCTCATCAGAACTTTGGCTGATGGTGGAGGCTGACCGAGGAGCCAAGGACAATGGCGATGGGCTTGGTCTCTACGACATGGACGGGCTCTGTGTGAGCCTTGTCAGTTTGGTTGCTCACCTTCCTGGACCTGGAGGGAGTTGGGAGGACCTTGGACTCAACATAGTGTAGAGAACCCTGATGGCTCTTTGGCCTGGAGAGGGAGGGAGTGGGGGTATGGGTGGAGGGGAGGGGAGGGAAGGGGGAGGAGGAGGGGAGGAGATGGCAATTTTTAATAAAAAATAAATAAACTGGAAAAAAAATTATTTGTCTTTCCAGTAATCAGAAGTACTGTTAGTCCCTGGAATCAAATTCCATATACAGATCATCAGTATAAAATATACGTTCAACTCAGAACACTTACTTGATCCTGGGCCTCTATTTCTTAACTGTCCAATAAACATCTTCACATCTCTGACACTTCACTTTAAACCAAAATCTTTGTATTCCAAACAATTTTATCACCTTAAAGTCTTCCCATTAGATTGTACTAAATGATATCAATAATGTTGTTTATTGAGAAAACCTGACAGTTTTGTCATTAGACTTAATTTTTTTCTCGTTTTTTTATTAAAAATTTCCATCTCCTCCCCTCCTCTCATTTCCCTCCCCTCCCCTCCACCCATACCCCCACTCCCTCCCTCTCCAGGCCAAAGAGCCATCAGGGTTCCCTACACTATGTTAAGTCCAAGGTCCTCCCAACTCCCCCCAGGTCCAGGAAGGTGAGCCTTGTCAATTTGGATAGACTTAATTTTTTTTATTTAAAATCATTTTTTTTTCCTGAGTAGTCCATGAGAGGGTGTAAGATTCTCCCCAGAACTGGAGTTATTGCCAGTTGTGTGCCTCCATATGGGTGCTTTGGATTATAATCATGCCCTTTGGAAGAGCACCCTTAACTGGTAAGCCGTGTCTCTAGCCCCTAACCTGTAGTCCTAGCATTTATGCAGAAAGTTGCTAAGTCCTTAGATTCTACCTTTTTGACATCTACTCAACCCATCTCTTTCTTATCCCTATTGATACTACTCCACTCTATGCCCTTTGAACCCCTTTGGGAGTTTTTAATTAATTGCCCCTGTCCTCCATGCCAATTAGTTGAAGTTACATTTGAAAATCATAATCCTGACTCCTCTGCTTAACATTCTTAAAATGTTTCATACTACCTTCGAGATACATTTCATAATCCTGACTCATCTGCTTAACATTCTTAAAATGCTTTATACTACCTTCGAGATACATTTCAAATATCTGTTTCATAATAATGTGGGTTTTTGTGGGGGGGGGGGAATTTTCTTGCATTTACCTCACCCTTTGCCCACTTATGTATTTTCTATTTTGTGAGGATGAGTTCAAGTATCAATTTTTTTTGTCAACCCTTAATTAGAATGGAAGGCTTTTTACCATTGTTCCCCAAATGTGTGTAATCTGGCTTTCCACCACAAAACATCAAACAATTTGTTTTACTTACATTTTATATGTCTGAAACACCCACCCACGTGTAAATTCTGAAAAATTTAGCATCATGAGCTCTGAAAGCTTTATCTTTTCAGAACTCAGCATTGAAATAGAACCATACAGAATATACATAAATGTTGACTGACTGCATAAATAGCAATTTAAAGGCCATATACTTTGTTATATCTTCACTTATTTGTTAGAAATATTATCAATGTTAATTATCTTAAACCACTAATATGATCATCACCTCTAGATACTTTTAAGAGAACCTAGTTTTGTGAATTACTGCTTTCTGTCTATGAATTTCTTACTGCTATAGGCTATGTCTGGCATTTGTGCTAATCAATTAAGCTGCTACTGGAATAAGTGAGAGGATAAATGATTTAGACAGAATCATTAATGTGACATCCTTTACATGAACTGTTTCCTTATTTTACAATGTAGCAGGGCAGAAAAACTAAATAACAGTAACATAGGGTGATCCTGATAATAGCTCTCTTTAGAAACCCCACAGGCTAAACTTGCCTTCCCACAATCTGTTCCTTTCTCTCATTTTCTTTCATGGGAGCAGAGTCCCATTCATATTCTTACAAAATCAAGCTCTGTAGTGTCATCTCCTAATCTACTATAAAGTCATATTAATCTTCCTCTATACTATTTCCTAAGCATAGCCATTTCCTTTAATTTTCACCCTACCACCCTGTTCAAGATAGCATGATCTTATACCAATATTTAAGCCCTTACAATAGTAAAACTGTAGATTTCATTCCTTTTTAAAACATCTTACCAATAAACTGTGAGCTCCTTGAATAATGCATATTTCTGATGTTCTGTTCACTTGGGAATGTGTTTTCCACCAAATATGATAGAGTACACTAACAGTTAATGTGTTGCTTTTACTAAGGTAAACTTCCATTTTTACTGGGGCTTTTCAAAGGTAAATGTTTAAGACAATGTTTCACAAATTGTGGTCTATAGACTACTTGTTATATATTCCAGTCATAATAACCAGCAAAAATAGCAAACTTCATTTCCTTGGCTAAGTACAACACTCATTTTTAATATTAAAGGGTTTAAAGCACAATAAATTTATTGTATACACATTAACATCACATAGCCTAATATTTCCACTTATTTGTCCAAAGAACTTCTATTTTATGGCTATCTCCATTAAGATCCTAATAAAGAGTTTATTCTGGATGCAATTCTATGACATTGACACACAAAGACACACAATTTCAGACTCTCTCATTGTCCAATGTAGTAAAAATATAAAGGGAAAGAAGGGCATAGTTAAGACTTGACTTAATCTTGGAAGCTTAAAGAAGCCTTTTAACAACTTGACAGCTTGGTGTGGCTATACTGTCAAAGGAAGGTGATCTGTTTTCTTGTCTTTCATGTGTTTCACCTTAAAGTAACTAAATACCTGGGATGGCTTTATATAATAGGGTAGTTTCAAGAATGCCAGTTGATACATTTTGTTCTCACAAATTGATATTTTTAAGGAAGTATTTATTATTATTATTATTATTATTTTATTATTATTATTAAAAATTTCTGCCTCCTCCCCACCTCCCATTTCCCTCCCCCTCCCTTTCCAGTCCAAGGAGCAGTTAGTGTTCCCTGCCCTGCAGGAAGTCCAAGGTCCAACCCACTCCATCTAGGTCCAGGAAGGTGCACATCTAAACAGGTTAGGCTCCACAAAAGCCAGTACATGCGGTAGGATCAAAACCCAGTGCCATTGTTCTTGGCTTCTCAGTCAGCCTTCATTGTCCACCACGTTAAAAGAATCCAGTTTGATCCCATGCTTTTTCAGTCCCGGTGGAGCTGTCCTTGGTGAGCTCCCATTTGCATGCAAATGGATGGAAATAGAAAACACTATTCTGAGTGAGGTAACCCAGACCCAAAAGGATGAATTTGGTATGTACTCACTCATCAGTGAATTCTAGACAGAAATAAAGGTCAGTGAAGCCGGGCGGTGGTGGCGCACGCCTTTAATCCCAGCACTCGGGAGGCAGAGGCAGGCGGATCTCTGTGAGTTCGAGGCCAGCCTGGTCTACAAGAGCTAGTTCCAGGACAGGCTCTAAAAGAGCTGCAGAGAAACCCTGTCTCGAAAAACCAAAAAATAAATAAAATAAAATAAATAAAGGTCAGTGAGCCTATAATTCCTGATCATAGAGAAACTAAATAAGAAGGTGAACCCAAAGGAAAACATATAGTTATCCTCCTGGATATTGGAAGTAGACTAGATTGTCAGGCAAAAATTGGGATCTTGGGGGTGGGGGTGGGGTGGCGGTAAGGGGTGATGGGAAGATGTGGATAGAAAAGGGAGGAGGGGAGGATGGGGAGACCCTGGGGGAATGGGATGGTTGGGATGGAGGAAGGGTGGATAGGGGTGCAGGGAAGAAGATATCTTAATTAAGGGAGCCATTTTAGGGTTAGCAAGAGACTTCACTCTAGAGGGGGTCCCAGGTATCCATAGAGATGTCCCCAGCTAGTTCCTTGGGCAGCTGAGGAGAGGGAGCCTGAAATGGCCCTTTCCTATAGCCATACTGATGAATATCTTGCATATCACCATAGAAGGTTCATCTGGCGATGGATTGACATAGAGACAAAGACCCACACTGGAGTGCAGAACTGAGCTCCCAAGGCCCAAATGAGGAGCTGAAAAAGGGAGAACATGAGCAAGGAAATCAGGACGGTGAGGAGTGCGCCCACCCACAAATTGATATTTTTAAAATTGTCTATATCACTATCATTCATTAATGCTGATTATTTTTCCCTTGATAGGAAAAAAGTCTTTTGAGTTCAACTACTTGGCTTTCTTGTAAAAAAAAAAAAAACCCAGCATTCTATGGGAAAAGGGCATTCCTTATCATAGTTAAAGTCTTTTTGGGGTTTTAATATTTTGGGTTTCCCTTGCTCTTTTCATATCTATTCAATATAGTTCTTGAAGTTCTAGCTAGATTAATAAGGCAACAAAAGGAGATCAAGGGGATACAAATTGTAAAGCAAGAAGTCAAATATCATTATTCACAAAGGGGTATGATCGTAAACATAAGCAGCCTCAAAAAGTCTATGAGGGAGCTCCTACAGCTGATAAACAGCTTTAGTGAACTGGCTGGATACGAGATAAACTAAAAAAATCAGTAGCCCTCCTATATACAAATGATACATGGGCTAAGAAAGAAATTAGTGAAACAACCTTCTCAATAGCCATAGATAATACAAAATATCTTGGAGTAACTCTAACTAGGCAAGTGAAAGACCTGTGGAACAAGAACTTCAAGTCTAGGAAGAAAGAAACTGAGGAAGATATCAAATGGAAAGATCTCCCATACTCATGGATCAGTAGGATCAACATAGCAAAAATGGCCATCTTTCCAACAGTAATCTATAGATTCAATAAAGTTCCCGTTAAAATCCCAACACAATTCTTTGCAGATCTTGAAAGACCAATACTCAACTCATGTGGAAAAACAAAAACCCAGGATAACTGTAACAAAGTTGTACAATAAAAGAACTTTTGGAGATATCACCATCCCTGAATTCAAGCTATACTACAGAGCTATAGTAATAAAAACTGCATGGTTGATATTGGCATAAAAACAGACAGGTAGATTAATAGAATTGAATCAAACACCCTGACATCAATTCACACACCCATGAACACCTGATTTTTGACAAAGAAGGTAAAATAATACAATGGAGAAAAGAAAGCATCTTTAACAAATTGTGCTGTGTAGTGAGGAGCTGCGGGCAGGCCTGTTTTTCATCCCACCTGGCTCCCGGCCACCTGGCTAGCTTATTCCCCGAAATAACAACACACAAACTGTATTCATTTAAACACTGCCTGGCCCATTAGTTTCAGCCTCTTATTACCTAATTCTCACATCTTCCTTAACACCTTTCTAATAATCTGTGTAGCACCACAAGTGGTGTCTTACCAGGAAAGATTCAGCATGTCTGACCTGGCAGCTGGCTCCATCGCATCTGACCCAGAGAGGAGAGGCATGGTGATTGACAGAGGTGTCTGCCTCACTCCCAGCATCCTGTTCTGTCTACTCCACCCACCTAAATCCTGCCCTATCAAAAAGCCAAGGCAGTTTCTTTCTTTTTTTTTTTTTTTTGGTTTTTCGAGACAGGGTTTCCCTGTAGGCAGTTTCTTTATTAGCCAATGAGAGTCCTCCATCAGAGCTGGCATAACTACATGTCAGCATCTAGAAGAATGCAAACTGATCCATTGTAGTGTAGAGCTAAGGGCTGCTTTCCTGCAGCCCTGCTCCTGATCGCCAGCTAGCTTGTGCCCCCAAATAACGACACACAAATTGTATTCTTTTAAATACTGCCTGACCCATTATTTTCAGCCTCTTACTCACATCTTGCTTTAACCCATTTCTAATAATCTGTGTAGCACCACGAAGTGGTGTCCTACCGGAAAGATTCTAGCGTACGTCCATCTTGGGCTGGAGCTTCATCATGTCTGGCATCTCTCCGAGGAGAGGCACGGCGGTCTGCCTAACTTAAGAGAGGCATGGCATCTGACTGATCCTTCTACCTCACTTCCTCTTCCTGTTCTGTCTACTCCATCCACCTAAGGGGCGGTCTATCAAATGGGCCAGGCAGTTTCTTTATTAGCCAATGGGAGCCCTCCATCATTTCCCCTTTTTCTGTTTAAACAAAAAAGAAAGGCTTTAACTTTAACATAGTAAAATTACATATAACAAAACAGTTATCAAGTAAGAATTACAGTTACAGTATTTATATCTACTTTATCTTTTATCATAACAAAGGAAAACAACTATAATTATCTATCTATTCTTCTTCAGCTCCATCAAAGACTCCAGAAGGACACAATATTACCTAAGTAAATAAGAAATAAGCAACTTACAAAACTCTAGAAATGACAGAGACATCTCGCTGCCTGGACAGTCACCCAAAGTTCCTTTGTACTGTTGGGGCATCCATCTTCAGCCTTCAGGCCCATAGTATCCACAGACATTTCCATGAAGCAGGAAATTTCAAAGGCAGTTCAGTCAGTATCTACTGTGTCCTGCAGAATGTCTCACAGACTCTTTCATGAGTCAGGAACCCCAAAGAATCATCTCACATTTAGGCAAGTTCAGCAGTCCTCTCTGTGGGTTCTCTGTGTCCAGTTTATGCAACAGTCCAAGCAAGAGCAGTTTCTTGCCCAATGGCTATCAAACTCCATAAGGAGCCTCTTTGATGCCCATCATCTTCTTGAAATAAATGGTGCTGCCAGGAGCAGACAAGTTTCATTGTCATGAAAAGCCCTAAGTTATTAAAACATTTAAATGCTATATTCTGTAGTCTTTGGAAGATATGAAGAATGCCTATGTAACTTAAATATATCTCTATATATCTAGAAAATCTAACTAACATGACTATAAGCTTTACTATTATTGACTATCCATTAACAACCTATATACATTACATTTTTAAAATGAACTACACAATCACAATACCTTAATCAGTATCAGAAATACATATACATAAAACAAAATTGACCTTAAATTTAAATCACTAAAGCAAAATCCATATCAATGTAAATTATTCATATCTATATCATATCCCCCTTTAAATGTAAAAGAACACTTATAAACAATATTTGGGAATATGGGCGCAGTTATTTCTCTCCAAACTGCTTCATGCTGAATGGGGGCGCTGTTAATCAGATCTTTCATGGTGTAACCTGTGTGCCAGGTTCATCTCAGTCATCAGTTGGGTGAAGTAATTTTCTGAAGTTGTTCACAGCAACCTTTCAGGAGGGCGTGGTCTATCATACCACATTGGGATAGAAGCAATCTGCAGGGTTTCATTTTCTGTAAAAACAAAAGAAGAATCTCTTTTCCAAAGTATCATATCCTTAGATCCAAATTCTGAAGTCAAGGTATTTTCAAAATATCTATGTTGTATTAGTTCAGTAGCATTTATAAACAAATATCTTTTAGCAGCTGTTGCTCCTTCCTCAGCATTCAAACAATCCAAAGAGAGCATAATAGTATACAGTATCAAGGTTCTCTGTATATTTTCCATCTTTGTGCAGCTTTGTTTTAACCTCTATTTCGTTTATTTTTATTTTTACTTTTTGAGACAGGTTCTCTGTATATCTTTGTCCTGGAATAACTCTATAGACCAGGCTGTCCTTGAACTCTCAGAGATCTACTTGCCTCTGCCTCCCCAGTGTTGGGATTAAAGGTGTGCTCTACAACACCTTGAACTCACAGAGATCTGTCTGTCTCTGCCTCCCAGGCACTGGGATTAAAGGTGTGTGCTACCACACCTCGAAGTCACAGAGGTCAATTTACCTTTGCCTCTCAAGTGTTGGGATTAAAGGTGTGTACTACCACACCTAACTACTTTCTTTCTTCCTTTTTTACCCTAAGAACTTTAACCTTTAGTATGCATATATTTTTAACACACTATAAATCATTTAGAGGTTTTCTTTGTTTTTGAATCTCTCTTTACTTTATCTTTCTCTCTCTCTTTCTGACCACACAAGTCTTTAAATTACTGAGCAATATGGGTAGGATTCAAGCCGTGGCTTTGCCAGCTAGATCCATCCCATTCCTTAGCTTTCCAGCCTCATGGCAGAGGTACTTGCTAGAGCCATTTTTATTACCACAACTCTGTGGCGTTTCAAGGTACTTGCCAGCAAGCAAGCTGCAACAGTGTTAAACAACAATCAAAAGCTCCATAGTCAGGACCGCCTGCTTGAAAGAGTCAGAGTTTGCCCTGGCAGGACGGCCCAGAAAGCCGGCATTTTAAAACAGCACAACTTTTTTCTTGCTACAGCTGAAAACTGAAAAACATGCATTATTTTCATCAACACCTTTTAAGTGTTTCGTGGCAGGACCTCTTAAAAGAGCTGCAGGGTTTTGCAGCTAAAGCTGAGTCAGGAAGCCTCTCTTAGATGAGAGCTCTTGCTCTAGCAAGCAAAGCCAAACCCGAGAAATTGCTGCTACCGAGAAATCATGCTTTACTCTATTCTTTCCCAAGCTTTCTCAGGCTTTCTGTGGATTCAGTTATCCACGTTGGGCGCCATTCTGTAGTGTAGAGCTAAGGGCTGCTTTCCTGCAGCCCTGCTCCTGATCGCCAGCTAGCTTGTGCCCCCAAATAACGACACACAAATTGTATTCTTTTAAATACTGCCTGACCCATTATTTTCAGCCTCTTACTCACATCTTGCTTTAACCCATTTCTAATAATCTGTGTAGCACCACGAAGTGGTGTCCTACCGGAAAGATTCTAGCGTACGTCCATCTTGGGCTGGAGCTTCATCATGTCTGGCATCTCTCCGAGGAGAGGCACGGCGGTCTGCCTAACTTAAGAGAGGCATGGCATCTGACTGATCCTTCTACCTCACTTCCTCTTCCTGTTCTGTCTACTCCATCCACCTAAGGGGCGGTCTATCAAATGGGCCAGGCAGTTTCTTTATTAGCCAATGGGAGCCCTCCATCAATCCATAGCTATTGCCCTGTACAAAAATCAACTCCAAGTGGATCAAAAACCTCAACATAAATCAAGGTACATTGAACATGGTAGAAAAGAAAGTGGGAAACAACTTTGAATGCATTGGCACAGGAAACGACTTCCTGAATATAACACCAGTAGCACAGACACTATGATTGCTAATAAGTAAATGGGCCATCATGAAACTGAAAAGCTTCTGTAAGGCAAAGGACAGTGTCAATAGGACAAAACTGCAGTGTACACAATAGAAAAAGATCTTCACCAACCCTATACCCATCAGAAAACTGATCTCCAAAATATATAAAGAATTCAAGAAACAGGCATCAAAATAACAAATAATCTGCTTGAAAACGGAGTACAAATCTAAACAGCAAATTTTCAACAGAGGAATCTCAAATGACCAAAAACACTTGATGAAATGTTCAGCATCAGTAGCCAGCAGGGAAATGAAAGTCAAAATGATTTCATCTTACACCTGTCAAGATTGCTAAGATCAAAAACACAAATAACAGCTTATGCTGAAAAGGATGTAGAGCAAGGGGAATACTCCTCCAGTGCTGGTGGGAATGTAAATGTGTACAGCCACTTTGGAATCCAATATGGTGGTTTCTCAGAAAATGAGGTAGGAATCAACCTACCTCAAGATCCAGCATACTACTTTTGAGCATTCAGAGGATGCACAATCATACCATAAGAATACTTGCTCAACTATATTCATAGCAGCATTATTCATAATAACCAGAACCTGAAAACAACCTAAATGACCCTCAACCAAAGAATTGTTAAATTAAATATGGTGCATGGGGTATTACTCAGATGTTAAAACAATGATGGCATGAAGTCAAAGGCAAATGGATGAAACTAGAAAATATTATCCTGGGTGAGGTAACCCAGACTCAGAAAGACAAACATAGTATGTATTCACTTATAAGTATCTATTAACTGTAAAGTAAAAGATAACCAAGTTACAATCCACAGACTCAGAGAAAAGAGGAGAGTTTGGGGGGGGGCATGGCACTCCTGGGAAGGGAAAATAGAAGAGACTCTGCAGGTGAACTGCGGACAGGTGGGGTGGGGTGGGGGAAGAGCACTGAAAGAGCCAAATGGAAGGGTCGTCATTTCAGGGTCAGGTAGAAACCTGGCACAAGGAAAACTCCCAGGAATCTACACGGATGACCCTATCTAAGAGTCCTAGCAAAAGAGAACAAGTAGCCAGAACTGGCCACCTCCTGTGACCAGCCAAGACTATCAGTGGAGGACTGGGACACCAACCCAGCCGCATAACCTTTGGCCTACAGTTTGCCCTGCCTATGAGATGTGCTGGGATTGGTGCCTAGCTCAGTAGTCATCCAGCAACTGGTAGAAACAGATGCAGAGACACAAAGTTAGACATTAGACTGAGCTCAGCGAATCCTATTGAAGAAAGGAAAGAAAGATTTAAGGAGGCAGAAGGGTCAAGGACATCACAAGAGAACCCACACAGTCAACTAACCTGGGCTTACCAGAGCTCACAGAGACTGAGCTGAGAACCAGAGACTTTACATGAGACCAGTATAGGCCCTCTACATAGACAATGCAGTTGTGTAGCTTGGTCTGCTTGAGGGACTCCTAATAGTGGGAGCAGGTGCTGTCCTTACCACTTTGTCTGGCTTTTAGGACCCTATTCGACATACTGGGTTGCGTTGCCTAGTGTTAATAAAAGGGAATGTGCTTAGTTCTGTAGCAACTTGATATACCATGCTTTGTTGATATCTATGGGAGGCCTGCACTTTTCTGAACAGAAAAGGAGGAGAAGTGAATTTGGGGCTATGGAGATGAGGGAGACTCAGAGGAGAGGAGAGAGGGGAAACCACAGTAGGGATGTAAAATAAATAAATTTAATTAAAAATAGAAATGTAAGGTAAAGTTGACTTATTTACTTTTAAATATATCATTGAATAAAAGAGAAATAAAGAATAAAAAATAAAAAAATATTCCCTTGAAGTCAGAGGTGGGTGGGGGTAGTGGGTGTGGGTGGTGGGTCAGGGTGGCAGCTACACCTCTTATGCTAGCATTCTGGAGGCAGATGCAGGTGGATCTCTGTGAGTCAGAGTTAAGCCTGGTCTACAGAGCTAATTTTCAGATAGCCAGAGCTATACAGTGAGACCCTGCCTCAAACAAAGTAAAAAAAGAAAATCACTTGTACATTTTTGGTACTACAATATGGTGGTGCCATTTCTGAGGAGGAGGGGCCAAAGAAGGAGGAGGAAGAAGAGGAATTTAGCCTTTTGGCAGCTGGTGGGGAGGAGCTTCTACCATTAGGGAAGTCTCTTCAGTGGTTTTATGAGAAAGAAGCACTCAGAGAGAGGGAATGTGTCCACCTATCTCACCATTCTTCATGTGGGATCTCTCAGGCTGCTTCATTTCTGAGGGTGAAGACAAGTAAGAGTCAGACAAAGACTGCTAGTTCTGTTTGTACCGACACCTCCGCTGCCTGCACAGAATCGCAACAGCCGTTTGTTTTCTCTTCTAACAGTTTCTATAATTCCCCCTTTCCAGGTTTCTGTGCTAGTGATGGAGACCCTTTTCACTCAGTACCTTTACATTTTACTACTGTGCCTGGAGTTCTCTCTTCTCAGTTTGACTGTCGCAGGGTTGCGGAATGGCACGTTTTGGATGGTGGAGTTGCTGGAATTATCGGACTTCACCTTGGAGGATTTGTGGAGAAAGATTCTCTGTAAGTTTTTCCAACTAGAGTGGATGTCCTTTTGGGAGTCTTGGGAAATCTTGGGAAGCAGGTAAAAGAGATGAAGAGCTACTTCTGGTTAAGGATTTGGTGAAAACCCTTCCGGAGACCAAATCCTTCCGTGTTTGGGGTCCAGAAGTCATCAGTCCTGGCCTTCCAGGACATGATTGTTTTCTTGGGCTTGGCCACCATCTATGTGAACATCTGTCTTATAGTCCAGTATAAGAAGATGATTTTGAAAACATCTGTAATCATTATTTGGAATATGACTGAAATATTGGTCTGGTCCTTTCCTTACCATTTTGGGGCAGTTTTGTTTTTTAACCTGGAGGAGGTATTTTAGACTCTGGTAGTGTTCAAGTGTTCAGGTTCAGGAACTTTTCATTCATAGATGTGGCCTCTTCTTGTACTGAAGATTCTGGGATCTCTGGTGTTTTGTCCTGCTGCCCTTGGGTCTGTGCTTTCTCTTTACTGATGTGTCATATTTTTCAATTTCAGGTAAGTAGGACCACCCCCAAACTGCCTTTCAAAATTTCCTTATATCTTCACCTTGCCTTTTGGGAGATGCCATTTTTTCTTACCCAAGTTGTTCCTGTTTTATTTCTTCTGTTGGCTGTGTTTGCTTGTGTACTCAACAGTGGTGACAACAGTCCTCTGGCTGATTCTCTAGCACTGTTCCCATTCAAAGATTCAGTCACACTGACGTGCATCATTTTGGCATATAGATTCTTCACTTCCAGCTGGTTCAATATAAACTCAATCACAACATCATCTTCAAATTCAAGAATTTCAGTCACTTGTTCTGTTATCCAAATTTACTCTTCTCAGCTCCATCTTGGTTTCCTAGCTAGCCTGAAAATTTCAACTGCTCCAGTAGTTCCTTATTCATTCCTGAACAACAACAATAACAAAAACTCATGGAGCATCTTCTTCACTGCCTTCCTCCCAGATAGCTCCCCATCCCCCATACTATTTTCTAATTCTCACGTGTAATGACTAAGAGTCCTTGAATTACTTGCCAGTAAGTAAGCTACTGTTGTTGTCCCTATTACTGGATTCTAGCCAGTCTCCCATGTGTCATTGTTGTTTAAATTTCATTTCTCTGATGATAAATGATGTTAAGACTATATTACAGTTATTTGTCCTCAACCCTTTGCTGAGATATCTGTTCAGTTTTTCAAAAGACTTGTCCTGTTCATATTGAAATACACACACACACACACACACACACACACACACACACACACACACACACATTAGTGGATGACCTCACTGATTGAATTCAGTAAGTTATTTTTAAAAAGACAAAGGTAGCAACTACACCAGACTGAGACTTAAATCAGTGTCTCACTCAGCCTTCATCGGAGAAGTTTCTTCTTGCAGTCAATGAGAACTAACACAGAAACCCACAACTAGACAATTTGCAAAGATGGGCATACTTTGGAACACTCAGGCCAAAATAGGATGCCTTCATCAAACTTTCCACTTTCCTCCTTGGGACTCAGGGTGTCACACAGAAGAGGGGCTTGTAAGATTGCAAGAGTCATAGGGGATAGAGGATGTCAAGGAAACAGTGTCTTCCAGATGCAACAGGACTGATGTACATATGAACTCACAGAGACTGTCGCAACATTCATTGGGTCTGCATAGATTCAAGCCAAATGGGGTCCCAGCACGGAGAAGAGAAAGTGGACAAAAGTTCCCTTCTGTAACTGAGGAGCTATCTCCAAGAGAGAACCTGTTCTAAAGGAAAAATTAGTTTTCTCCAGTGGAGTTTTGCTGGGTATGTCAACCACATTTAAGGGTAGGCCTTATCCCTAGCAGTAGGTGACCATCACAAAATAAACTCAAGAGTATTTTTGTAGACATTTCGTCTCATGTTGCTTTGTTGGGTACTTTTTGTCTTACTCATCTGTTGCTACATATTAATGCTTTCAGTTATTTTGTGTGTGTGTTTCTTGTGCTGTTTCATTTTTATTGATTTATTAGTATTATGTTTTTTAAACAGAGAGAAAGAAGATGTGTTATTGAATGAGCAGAGAAAGGAAGAGGGGAATATCTAGGAGGAGATGGGGAAGAGAGACAATGATAAGAATATATTATATGAATTTTAATAAAAAACAGTTTAGATACTATAAAAGTAAGATAAAGGGGACATGAAGTTGACAGGATATGTGTTGAGAAAGGTCTAATAGGAGCAGGAAGGAGAGCAGAATTTGAATATGATCAAGATATATTATATGTGGGGCTGGAGATATGGTTCAGAGGTAAAGCACAATTATTACTTTTGCAGACGATCTGGGTTTAGGTCCCAACACCCACATAGTAACTCACAACCACCTATATAACTCCAGTTCCAAGGTATATCCAATGATATCTTCTGACTTCATAGATTCCCTCAGGCATATGCTGTGTATACAACACTTAGGCAATACACACACATAAATCCAAATAAATATTTTTGAAAAGTTAAAAATACATTGTATATTTGTATGAAAAATTTAAAGAATAACTAAAATTGGTTTTAGAATTTATTTAGCAGTTTTGCTGTTGATAGAGGTCTGGTTGGTTTGAATCTATCATGAAGTATATATCATGAGTACTCTTATAATCATGCTTGGGTGAACATATACACATGTTCCTACCTCATATATTCTTGGTGTGGAATTGCTGTGTTGTGTGCCCACATACTGATTTTTATGGCTACTGCTAAACAGCTTTTCAGAATGATTGAACTTATTTCATAGACTAAGTGTTGTTTCTCTGTATTCTTGACAGTGTTTGGTGTTGTCATATTTTTCAATTTCAGGCAATCTGATGATTTTTCCTTATGATTTTAATTTTCATATGTGTGATGGCCAATGATGTTGTACATCTTTGTTGTGCTTATTTAATATTTAGATACACTCTATTGTGAGGTTACTCTTTGCTTTCTATTTTATTGTCTTTCTTTTTATTATTGATCTATACTGGGGCTTCATATATATTATTGACTTATTCTTTGACATTTTCATATGATCATATACATCCATATTACCTTCTCCCACTCCCACTGGTATCCTTCTTCAAAATATCACCTTCTATTTTCTTTTTTTAAATTGATTTTTATTGAGCTCTACATGTTTCTCTGCTCCCCTCCCTGCCTCTCCCCTCCCTCCTTCAGCCCTCCCCCACCTTCTATTTTCATGACTATTTTTATCCCACTGAGTTTGATCAGAGTTGTTTGCATAATAATGAGTTGGGGATTGTTTACTGGAGCATGGAAAACTAACCAGTTGCTACATCACTGAAGAAAGCAACATCCCTTCTCACCAATTTTTGCCTGTCAATAGCTCTCCTAGGGTGGTTGGATCCTCATGAGCTCCTCTCCCATCTTCCAGCATTTATATTTGTTCCTCTTCACTTTCTGTAATATGCCACATATATGCTAAACATTCAACACTTATTTGTTCTAAACACTTTGACCAGCTATGAATCTCTGCATTAACCATTTCCTATTGCACACAGGAGCTTCTGACAGCAGCACTATCTATCTATCTATCTATCTATCTATCTATCTATCTATCTATCTATCTATCTATCTACCTATCTATAGATAGATAGATAGATATAACCATAAATATTTACAAGGCACTTTGACAACACATTTATTTAGTAAAATAATAGTAGTTGGTTCTCTCTGAATACCTATGACCATGACCACCACAGCCATGGAGTTTTGATCAGATTTGCATGATCAAGCATGAACACATTCTTATAAATCAGGCCTTAAATCCAACCAGGGAATGGTTAGTTCCTTTTCTTAAAATAACAATAAAAAACAACTTAATGGAGAAAGGGAATTCTGACTAAGAATTTTAGGATCTAGCCCATCATGGCAGGGAAGTCAATTGACAAGAGCATGCGTCAGCTAGCCATCTGCCATCCACAGTCAGAAAACAACAAATAACAAGTACTGGTGTTCAGCTGATTCCTCCCCCCTTTAGCCTGTCTAGCATTTATTCAGTCTAGGCTCCTAGTCCAAGATATGTTGATGTCCACAATTAATTTCTTCCACCTCAAATAACCTAAGACAGATAATCACTAACAGTTGTGTCTGGATGGTTGCATACTGTGTGATTCCAGATCCAGGCAAGTTGACAATCAGTATTTATTATTACAGTTAACCCCATAGATCATGATACCATTATTCTCATAGTCACACATTGCCTAGCAGATAAATAGTATAATATGCTAAATCTGTAGCTGAGTAAAACTATTGGTGATTGTTCTCCCTCAATGACTTGCATAGCCTTTTATGACTCTGTAAACTAGCAGGGAAGAAGCTTAATTACTTAGTTTCATCTTGACTTGTCTATGTCTTAGAAGCAAAGTGTGTAACATCTTTAGCAGAAAAGGAGCTTACTATTAAGTTGTGATTTGCAACCAAGAACAATATCCTTAGTATGTATTGTTTTGGAGGCATTTGAATCTTCCCTGACCAATAACTCATAGTGCAGCTGTAGACTCGTGATGTTTGTATTTCCACTAAATAACCCATGATATCCGGGAATAGCATTATCTTGCTATTCACGGTATTTCTGTGTGTACTTCTTTTTATTAGCTTTATTTTTAATTAACTTACAAAGTAGTAGGCTTACAGTTGGATTTATCAAATGTCCTGTAGTCTGGAACTTTCTTGATTCCTTCTTCTCTACATCTTTGCTCTCCTCACCCTTACTCAATCCTTTCCAACCCAAATATTCCATATCTCAACTATCATATAATTTGTGCAGTACTTCATATATTCCTGATATAATTGTTTTTGGTATATTTTGTTTTATTCCTATTTATAGATTGCTTTGCACTTTCTTAATTATGTGAGAACAAATTTGGCCAAGCTAAGTCAAACTTAATAATCTTAAATGAGAAAGTGAAAGCAAACACACATGCACAAACGAAATTAGCAAAACAAAATGGCAAGTTATGGAGGTAAATTTGATGATTGATCTTTAACTGCAAATCATAAGAGTTTTGTTAACTGATAATTGGCAAGAAGTACTTTTCTGCTGATTATTTATATGCAAATCATCTCATGCATAGAAATTCTTAATTTTAACATAATCAAATTTATTAAAAATTTCTCTTATGGCTAGCACATTTTGTGTTCCATTTTAAAATGTCTTTGTCATAATCGAGGATGCTGATACATGATACACCATGGAACCCCTAGTAATGGAGGATGAGGAGTCTCAACTGATCATTTCTTGTTTGTCACCAAGAAAGGCTTCCAGCAGTGGGACTGTGGACAGAATTTTTTGTCCCATCTGGTCCTGCATCTGTTCAACCCCAAAGAAACACACAGTGGTTTATATTAATTATAAACTGTTTGACTTATTAGCTCAGGTGTATTATTTGCTAGCCCTTACAACTTAATTTAACCCACAGTTCTTATCTATCTTTAGCCATGTGGTTTGGTACCTTTTTTTGTGTGTGTTTTCACCTGTTTTATAGCCACATGGAAAGTATGTATCCTTTCACTTGCATATGCACAAAAAATTCACACAAAGCCTGGTAGTTGTAGATCCTGTAAATTTCCACAAAATGCAAAATATAGGGTCCTCTTAACAGTGTCTACTTTCCTTCATTTAGATGTGTGTGTTTTAAATTAAAACTCTACTGTGCTTTTGAGATAGCGCCCTGCTGGCTTGGTACTAATAATCACTGCGTTGCTGTGGCTTTTGCCCCATCTTCCAGAATGCTAGCTAGGATTACAGGCCTGGCTGGGTACCATGCCCCAACCAATTCTTTTTTTTTTTTTTTGCTTTGTACTGTTTTTTTTATTCAAGATTTCCATCTCCTCCCCCTTCCCTCCCCTCCCTTCCACCCATACCCCCACTCCACCCCTCTCCAAAGACAAAGAGCCATCAGGGTTCCCTTCACTATGTTAAGTCCAAGGTCCTCCCAGCTCCCCCTAAGTCCAGGAAGGTGAGCAACCAAACTGACAAGGCTCACAGTGAGCCCGTCCATGCTGTAGAGTTCATGTTCATTGAGGCATTCTTATCGTGCTTCCTCTGCATCTGGCTGGTGACTGCATCTTTGCCTTCCTCTTCCCAGATTTCTCATCTGATCACCCCACCTGTAATTCTTGCCTGCTTATTGGTCAACCAGCATTTTATTAAACCAATATGAGTGACAAATCTTTACAGTGTACAACAACCTTATCCCACAGCAAGGGACTGCCTTGCATTCAACTGAGTTGTTGTCCAAAGTGGTCCAATTTAAACTCCCAAACAGCTCAGGCTGTTGTTAAGAGAAAGAGTTTGTCAGTTCTAGCCTGACTGATCCATAAGTTCCTGAGAAGGGGAGTGTGGACTGAGGAAAGAAATCGACATGAGACATAAGATAGAATCAGGAGGGCTTCCAGTGAATACTGAACAAAAAGCCCTGAATTTATTACTCACAGTCCTTATATACCCCAATCAAAAGGGAAGGGCACAATATTTCCATGATACTAAGAACAAGCAAGCTTAATTACCTCCGTACATCTCAAAATGCCTGGTAACCATGTTCTAAGTCAAGCATCTTGTTGTCTGGCTTTTGATAAAACATCCTGTTGTTTATCCTCGTGGAGCAAGAATAGGTTCAAACTCTCTGAGCTTTGGTCAAGATGGAATGAATTCAGAACTGTGGGCCCTCAAAAATAAAGAGTTGCTCTCTACAAGCTGGTAGTGTGGCACCTTTACTGAGGGCAACACCCATATAACTCATTGAACATGGAGAAGTTGAGCTGGTGTTTTCATGCAACCTTTATCCCTATATTCTAGTCTCTTTGGTGCAGGAAAGTACTCTATAGATTACTAAAATGGGAAACATGGACACCAAACCAGTCACAAAACCTTTGTGCTATAATCTGTCTTGCCTTCAAAATTTGCTAGGACAATGGTGGTACAGAATTTGTGTGAGTAACCAATGTTTGATTTGACTTAAGGCCCACCCCATGAGAAGAAACCCATACCCAGCACTGCTTAGATAACCAAGAACCAGAGATTAGATAGCCCAGACATCTAGGTATAATCAAGCATTACTGGCCTAAAACAAGTGTCAATAAAGTAACTCCTAATGATATTCTGCTAAGCTCGAAGATCAGTGCCTTATCCAGTTATCATTAAAGAAGCTTCTTCCAGCAGCAGATGGGAACAGGTGCAGAACCCCACAGCCAGATAATGCTCAAAGTGAGGTCTAAGTGGGAGGCTCCCTCAAATGCCTCCCCTCAGAACTCAATGAACCCTGAAAAAGAGAAGGCAGAATGATTGTTAGAGCCACAGGGGATGGAGGATATCAGGAGAAAACGGCCCTCTGAATCAACTAAGAAATGTGCATAGGAGTTCACAGAGACTGAAGCAGTAAGGACAAGGGCCTACATGGGTCTATACCAGGTCTTCTGCATATATATGATAGCTATTGGCTTAGTATTTTTATGGGACTCCCAACTTGACAATGAGTGGGTCTCTGACTCTTAAGCCTGCTCTTGTGACTATTTTTCCCCTGTTGGATTGCCATGTTCAAATTCAAAATGATAGTTTTTGCTTTATCATATATTTTATTTCGTCAAGTTTGGTTTTTATCTCTTAGAAACCTATTATTTTCTAATTATACATAAAAAGGGAGTAGATTCAGATGGGAGAGGGGGTGGGGGTGGGACCTAGGAAGCGTAGAGGGAAGGGAAACTGTAATCAGGATATATTGTGTGAGAAAAAGAGTCTGTTTTCAATAAAAAGAAAAAATAAAAAAATCTTTGTCAACCACAAGGTCATGATGAATTCTGTAATTTCTTCTAAAAGCTGTATTGTTTGATCTTTTATATAATATGACAAATTGGTCAGTTTTTAGGCCTAACAGATGGTCAAAAGACAGAACATCACGTAACGAAAAGACTTTTCTGTTCTAGGCGGCAGTATCATTGTAGTCGCAATAAAACGTCTTTGTATGTAGGAGTCTATTTCTAGACTAGTTTTTCATTTACATTGGGACATTAGTCAATCTTGGTGAACAATCTTAATTATTACGTCTCCAGAAGAGTCCTTGACATATGGTAGTGTAACTCTTAGCTGTTCCAAATACATTTTGTGCTAAATAATGTAATTCTGTATATTCTAGCATTCTCAGGCTATAGCTTAGTATCTGGCAGAGTAATTTGTCAATAAATAATTTTTCCATGCTTTTATTAACTCAACTTTTGCATTAAGTAATTCATAAATGTTTTTATTACCCGACTACCTGCCTATTCCCTAGACCCTAGTAATCAGCCTTGTATATTTCCATGTCAACAAAACACAATTTCTAGTATCACCATTTGTAGCAGACAGCATTAATGCCCCAAAATGATCTCTTCATATGATTTTTGTGCCTCTTCTGAATTTGGTGTGATTTTTGTTCTAGCAGCAAGTTTGGTGTGCTCTTATACTTACATTATCAGAGCTTTCTCATAGGCGTGAAGAGGCAGACAATACTGAGAAATGATGTCCCTCTTGGACCTTAGAAAAGCACAACCGTGTAAAGAAATGAAGTCCTAATAACTCTTTTTTCTTGTGCATACTAGACAATAGTCCTATCAACGAACTACATTTACAGCAGACTGAGTAGCAGTATAAATCCATGGCCCTTGCAAACTTTATGTTAATTGTACAAAGCAATATGTTTCATTTTAACATTTCTATAAAACATATAATAATCTTTAGTCATATTGACACTCTATATGACTCTTAATTACTCCCCTCCCCATTTGCCCCTTCTTTTCATTTTTTTATCCTAGGCTGATATTATCATGTAGCTATTGCAGTGTTAATAGAGTCTCTATTGCATGCTGATGTTGATTTTTTTGTTTATACCCAGCAGTGTTACATCATATCATATAGAAGTTTTATATTTAGTGAGGAAATATTGTACAATTATTAGAGTAACTAATGTAATTTATGTTCCCACTTGCTATGAATAAGATTCTTTCCCAGCTCCTGAATCTTTACCAGAATTTATTGTTTGCTTTCTTGATGATAGCCATTCTTACCGGAGCTAGATGATCAATCAACTTAGTTTGATTTGCATTTTTTTTGGTGGATTAAAGGATATTGAACATTTCTTCATGTATTTATTGACCCTGCTTCTTCATTTGAAAATTATCTTTTCAGTTCCATTTCTCATTGATTGAGTGGATTATTCCTTCTGTACTCATTGTCTTGGTACAGGTCTACTTTAAACTCCCTGCTCATTAATATAATATAGTTCAAAGAGACTGTGACCATTTAGAATTTCTATCTGATCTCATGCTGGATCAATATGTCAATAGCATAAATTAATTGAATCTCTAATAAAGAAGAGGCAAAAATTCTAGATTAATTAGCTCCAAAAGATATAAAACGTATTTGGAAGTATTGGTAAAAAATGACAGCATGCCTTCTAAAGTACATATTATTGCATCTTAAGTAACCCAATACTAAAAAATTAGCACAATACTTGATAGTTTTCATAGGATTTTGTAGACTGCATATACTGCCTATTTTTATCAAGTATTTATAAGCCAACTTCGCAATTTTCCAACTTAGAGAGGGTATAATTATTTTTAATATTTTTGAAAAAATTATTAGACATGTTTATGGGGTACAATGTAATGTCTCAATACATGTATGTATTGTGAATAATAAGTTAGAACAATTAGTAATATCCATCACTTTTAATCCTTATCAGTTCTTCTGCCAAAAGCATTCAGCATCTTCTCTTTTACTTGTCTTGAAACAAGCATTATTATTAGCTGTAATTACTACTGTGCTAACCCACACCAGAATGAGTTCTTTCCTTTTCATTATAAATGTGTACCCATTGGCCAACCTTTTCCTACTCCCTGATTGCCACCTACATTTGCCTGCCTCTGAAAGCCACTGTTCCGCTTTATATTTCTATGAGATCAATATTTTTTAGATTCCACATATGAAAGGGCTTTGCAGCATTTATTTTCCCATGCTTGTTTTTTTAACCTTTTTTTATAATGCCCTTGAATCTTATCTATGTTGTTTCAAATCACAGGATTTTCTTATTTATCCAACTGAACAATCTTTCACTATGTGTAAATACAGTAATTTTATTCTACTCATGTGTTAATGAACATTACCATTTCTGTTCTACTATAACTACTGCTGCAATACACATGGGAATGAGAATCTGTGTTTGACATTCTGATTTACTTCCTCTGGATATATATTCAGGAGTAGGATTGTTGGATCATATGGTATTTCTACTCTGAATCTTTTGCAGAAAATCTATACTACTGTCAGTAATGACTATACCAATGTAAATTTCCCCCAGCAGTGCTAAATGGTTTTTCCTTCTCTATGTTCTCATCAGAGACTGTAGCTATATTTTTAAATAACACCCATTCTAACTGTGATGAGGTGAGAGTCAATAATGATTTTGATTTGCATTTTCTTTATGGTTAAAAATATTGATCCTTGCCCCTTGTGTTCCTTGGCAGTTTGCATGTTTTTCTTATACAAACAATTAAAGTTATTTGGCTTTTAAATTGATGATTTAGAGGACCAGCAAAACAGCTCAGCAAAGAAAGGTACTTGCCACCAACCAGAATGACATGAGTTCAGTCCCTGGATGACCTGAGTTCAGTTCCCAGACCTCATTTAGTGGAAAGAGAGAAACAATTCCTCAAAGTTTTCCTTTGATATATACACACATTACTACCACCATAACTACCACAACCACCATGAACACCAGCACCACAACACACATACACACACACACACACACACACACACACAGAAGTAAAATGGGATTATTTGGCTTTTTACCTAGTACGTTGTTCAAGCTCCTTATGGGTCTATAAACCAGAAAGGGCATTGAAGAATGTCTAAGTTATAGTACGAGTGGCCCCTGATGCATGGAACAGATAGCTTGGCAGATCCCACAGATCTAGGGGTAATTGCAATAGAAAAATAAATATGTGCTTTCTGATGAACTAAACCAGAAAGGTTTAGGAGAAAATCTACATTGTATATAGCAGAGAAGTATACTCCATTATCGAAGAAACTTTAGGAACTAAGGAAAGATGAGAAAAGGTTGATCAGCAGACAGTTACAGTTAAGAGCAAGAAATGGTGGTGTGTTGTTGCTCTATCAGCAATGGTAATGTACTGTACATTTGAAAACTTTGGGAGAAAAACTTTAAAAAGTTTGCATCTTAGGCCAGTGGGATGGATTAGTGGGTAAAGATGATTGTTGCTAAGCCTAAGAAAGGAACCAGTTCCCTCAAGTCATTTTTTTATACATGCTCCATGGTACATAGGCTCCTCCCCACCAAATGAATAAAAAAACAAACAATGGACATTTTAGCTGGATTTTTAACACTGTAGAATATATGTATTATAATTGCACATACATAACTATATACAACATATATGTTGTATGTATAACATATATGTTGCATGTATAACATATATGTTGAGAATTTATGTGCTATCCATTATATAACTATTTGTTTTATATAATACTCAAGTTCTTTTATACCCTGAACTTATCATAGTATTCTTTTTAAATTTTCTTTTTTTAAAAAATATTTATTTATTCATTATTTTATTTTTATCTTTTTAAAAAGAGAGCAAACTATCTTTTTTTTCATTGTACATTCCAATCCAAGTTCCCACTTCCTCCCTTCCTCCCATTCCCTCCACTTATCCCCCAATTCATCCCCCAATCCACTCCACAGAGAGGGTAAGGCACATTGCTTTGGGGAAGGTCCAAGGCCCTCCCTACTATATTTAGGCTTAGCAAGGTAGTGGCTAGCAAGAAATCTGGTTCTAGAGAATTTCTCAGGAAACCACAAGGATAATCTCAGCTAAGACCCTACGAAATAGAAGAGAATGTGCCTCAACTAGCCTTGCCCTGTAGTCAGACTGATGAATATCTTAAATGTCACCACAGACCCTTCATTCAGCAACTGATGGAAACAGAGGCAGAGACCCGCATCGGAGCACTGGAGTGAGCTCCCAAAGTCCAGTTGAAGAGTGGCAGGAGTGAGAATATGATCAAAGAGGTCAAGACCATGATGGGTTCACCCACTGGAACAGTTTACCTGAGCTAATGGGAGCTCACCAACTCTAGCCGGACAGGGAAGGAACAAGTATAAATCCAAACTAATCCCTCTGAATGTGGTTGACAGTTGCATGGCTGGGGCAGACTGAGAGGCTACTGGCAGTGCTTGTACTGGATTTTTGGGAAAAAAAATATTTATTTAACATACCAATCACAGTTTTCCCTTTTTCCACTCCTCCTGTTCACCCCACCTCCCTTCTCCCCCCCCCCCCCATTCCACTCCTCCGTCTCCATTCAGAAGGGGTAAGGCCTTCCATGGGAGTCAACAAAGCATGGCATATCAAATTGAGGCAGGACCAAGCTCCTCCACCTTGTGTCAAGGCTAGGTCAGGCATCCCACTATAGGGAATAGGTTCCAAAGAGCCAGCTCAAGCGTCAGGGCCAGGTCCTGGTCCCACCGCTAGGGGCCCCACAAACAGATGAAACTACACATAGGTCACCCTTATGTAGAGGGCCTAGGTCAGTCCCATGCTGCTTCCTAGCTCTCTGTTGTATTTAGGAAGTGTTCTGCACCAGTGTGTTCAAGGCTACTTCCCACTTTTGCTTCTCAGTGAGTTTGCTCTTTCTGTTTTAGAGATTTTAGGTATCCTTTCTAAGTAAGTGGTGTGAGATTTCTCCAAATTCTTTATGTGGGCACTTAGTGCTATGAATTTTCCTCCCAGCACTGCTTTCATTGTGTCCCATAAGTTTGGGTATGTTTTGTATCCATCTTCATTGAATTCTAGGAAGTTTTAAAATTCTTTCTTCACTTCTTCCTTAATACAGTGGTCATTCAGATGTGAATTGTTCAGTATCCATGTGTTTTTAGGCTATCTGTAGTTTGTGTTGTTGAACTCTAACTTTAACCCAAGGTGGTCTGATAAGTTACAAGGGGTTATTTCAAATTTTTGTATCTGTTGAGGTTTGTTTTAGGATTGAGTATGTGGTTAATTTTTGAGAAGGTTCTTTGAGGTGCTGATAAGAAGGTGTTTTCTTTTGTGTTTGAATGGAATGTTCTATAGATGTCTATTGAGTCATTTTTAATCATAACATCTACTAGTTCCCTTGTTTCTCTGTTAAGTTTCTGTCTGGTTGACCTATCCATTGGTGAGAATGGAGTGTTGAAGTCTCCCACTATTAATGTGTGGGTTTTGTTGTGTGATAAGCTTTAGTAATGTTTCTTTAACAAATGTGGATGCCCTTGTAATATATATATATATATATATGCATAAATGTTCAGAATTGAGATATCATCTTGCTGGGTTTTTCCTTTGATGAATATGAGATGTCCTCCATCTCTTTTGATTAATTTTAGTTTGAAGTTTATTTTGTTAGATGGTGTGGAGGGTCCTTCTGTCTATGTGTTGCTTTTATTGGTTAATGAATAAAGAACTGCTTTGAGCCTACAGCAGCGCAGAACTTAGCTAGGTGGGAAAAACTAAGCTGAATGCTGAGAGGAGGAAAGGTGCAGTTAGGGAGCACCATGGAGCTACCATTGGAGATGGACATGCTGAAACATTGCTGGTAGACCATGACCTCTTGGTGATATACAGATTAATAGAAATGGGTTAAATTAATATGTAAGAGTTATCCAATAAGAAGCTAGAGCTAATGAGCCAAGCAGTGATTTAATTAATACACTTTCTGTGTGATTATTTCGGGTCTAAGCTAGCTGGGCGGCCAGGAACAAACAAGTGCCCCCTCTGTCCAGCAGTTATTAGGAGAACTACACTGGCTTACTTCTGAGGTCCATTTGACTGGAAAACCTTTCTGAAACCTTTTATTCTGAAGTAATGTCTAGCTTTGAAGTTGAGGTATATTTCTTGTATGCAGCAGAAAGATGGATCCTGTTTTTGTATCCATTCTGTTAGCCTATGTCTTTTTATTGGTGAATTGAGTACATTGATATTAAGAGATGTTATTGACCAGTGATTATTAATTCCTATTATTTTTTTTTGTTTTGGTGGTGGTGGGGTAGTGTGTGTGTTTCTTTTCTTTGGATTTTGCTGTTGTGAGATTGTCTATTGCCTGTGTGTTTGTGCCTGTAGCTCAGTTCTTTATGTTGGAGTTTTTCTTCTCATACTTTCTGTAGCGCTGGATTTGTCGATAGGTGGTGTTTAAATCTGGTTTTGTCATGAAATAACTTGTTTTCTTCATCTATTGGTTGAAAGTTTTGCTGGGTATAGTAGTCTGGCTGACTCTGTGGTCTCTTAGTGTCTGCAGAATGTCTATCTAGGACATTCTGGCTTTCAGAGACCATTAAGAAGCTGGGTGTGATTCTGTTAGGTCTGCCTTTATATATTACTTGGCCTTTTTCCTTTGCTGATTTAAAATTTCTTTCTTTACTCTGTATGTTTAGTTGATTATTATTTGGTGAGGGGACATTTTTTTGTTCCAGTATATTTGATGTTCTGTGTCCTTCTTTAGGTTGAGAAAGTTTTTTTTTCTATGATTTTTTTTTATGATTTTGTTGGATATGTTTTCTGTGCTTTTGAGCTGGGATTCTTCTCTTCCTTCTATCCCTATTATTCTTAGGTTTGGTATTTTCATGGCATCCCAGATTTTCTGAGTGCATTGTGTTAGGAATTTATTGGATTTAACATTTTCTTTGACTAACGAATCTATTTCCTCTATTGTATCTTCAGTGCCTGAAATTCTCTCTTCCAACTATTGTGTTTGTTGGCAATGCTTGTATCTTTAGTTCCTGTTCATGTTTCCAAGTTTTCCATTTCCAGAATGCCCTAGGTTTGCATTTTTGTTGTTGTTTCTAGTTCAATTTTCAAGTCTTAAACCATTTCCTTCACCTGTTTGTTTTTTCTTGGCTTTCTTTAAGGGATTTATTGATTTCTTCCAATTTTTGCTTGTCTTTTCCTCAATTTCTTTAAGGACATTTTTCATTTCCTCTTTATGAGACTCTATCATCTTCATGAAATTATTTTTAAGTTTGTTTTCTTGTGTTTCAGCTGCATTGGTATGATCGGGTCATGCTGCTGTAGGATCACTGGGTTCTGGTTGTGCCATATTGCTCTTTCGGTTGTTGAATATATTCTTACACTGGTGTTTACTCATCAGTTCTTCCTACTGGTGGGGTGTGTGGCAGTTCCTGTTCTTTCAAGTGTTGTGGTTTTCCCCTGTGCCTATGTACTCTGCTGGAGTTGGAGGGGAGGGCTGACCACAGAGAGGGTGTTTAGGTGCCTGCTTGCTGTCATGTCGGGACTGGACCAGTGAAGTTGAGCTCCACCAGAGGTGGAGGACTGGGTCCAGCTGCCTTATTGATACTGGGATGGGAGGCAGAAGGACTTGGGGCTTGCCCTAGAGTTTAGTTAGGGTCTGGACTTTTGGGCAAACCATCTGGGTAGTGGCTCACTCACATGTTTTTCCAACTGATGGGATCATACACGCATACATACCCTTCCAATTGTTATGTATTCAGTCATACCTTAAGTACAAGATTCTACGGCCTCCTCTCTCAGATGTTGAGACTGCAGATCCTGGCTGCTATATACATCATGAAACACTATTTTTAAAAAGATGAATCAATAAACTATTTACTTCAGATCTCTCTGATTTCTTAATGTTCTCTCTTAGGACTGTTGTCATCATATCCTCTAGGCTTTGGCATGTTGTACAAAATAGTGTTCTTTACTGTACAAAAATATGTGATGCATAAATATATTTGTAAGTTGTTATGGTATGCACGTCATTCACAAGTACACAAAAGCTTCCATTTTGCCAATCAAAATAACTTCAAATATCAAAGGTATGAATATAATTTTTTAAAAAGGGAGAAAAAGTGAAGAGTAAGTTTCAGATGTGCTATTAGGCTCAAATTGAGATTGCTTGTTCAAAGGAATCAGTTACCCAGGCAAGCAGACTTTCTATCAATAACTGGGTTCTGTCAGACTCACCAGGTCATGATCTAGGTCAGCGACAGCAGCGGTTCTTACTGTGATAAAAGGAACATAGTTGGAATTAGTCTAATTTTGTCCAGAGGACATGAATAAGCGACATGAACCAACAGACCAATTTTCTTGTTTGAATTAATGCCTCTCTATTTCAGCTCATATCAGTGTCCTCAGATGATATTCCACCTGACGAGGTGACGAGAAAAGGAAAAAGAAGAAAAGAAAAGAGAAGAAAAGTAAAGAGAAGAAAGGAAAGGCAGTCAAGTTCATGGGTTACTATGAGCCCCAAATCATGGCAGTGGTACTGTAGTCTCATTCAAACGTAACTGAATAAGAATTAAAGGACCTGGTCAGTCATTGGCTTTAAGCGAAAGCCTAAGAACTTAAAATCATGCACATGGATTCTGGAACAGTGAGCAATAATTTAGGTTGTTGATGAAGGTATTGAGAAAAGCAGTAATGGAAGGCCAAGCAAAAAGTATACGGATTGACATTTTCCTTACTTCTATAGTAACTTGTACCGAGCGAGGAGCTGCGCTCTTCACAGTAATGTTTATGAAAGATTATCCACTGAATAAGCAATCAAGAACAGGTCAGTAGTTCAGCTTGTTCTGTAGAGTTCAGGAAGATTCTGTATTTGTCACGTGAGCTTTTGCTGTTCACCTATTAATTGAGTACCCATGGTATCAGAGAAAGAGGCTATGCTTTAGATCAACAAAGTGGGCTTCCTTTTAATCAAGGCTGATTAGCTGTGATCATTTTGCACTTTGGAAAAAATATCTTTCTCATCTTTTCTTACCAGAGATTAGTGCTAAACTTTCAAATATGTACTTGAAGAGACAAACTAGCCACTTGATGGTTAATTATGCCCTGCCTCTGAATGGACAGTGATTTATTACAGCTAGAATTTACTTGAATCAAGGATATGGATTTGCAATTTTCTGTCCGTAATGCATCAACCAACTCTAATCTTATTATTCAAAGAAATTCTGATTGACCACTGTGAGATTTGGCATAATACCTCCTTGTATTAACGGGTTCACTTCACTGAAAAATAATCATAATGGTGGGTTCTTAGACACGTAAAACCACTGGTTCTACAGCATACCATGTTTACCAGAAGCTACCAAGCTAGTGGAGTGTCAGCATGACACTCAAAAAAATGGATGAGCCAATAAGTTAATATGTTGGAGAAGGCTATGATTGAAGGTGTTTGCTCTTCATGAGGGAGTCTATGTATTGAGCCCAAAGTTCTTCTATTGTAGTTTATCTCTAATAGGTAGAATGTATGAATGTGCGTGGAAATGGTGGGACTAGAATTGACTTCAGTCACCATCACTTGGAAACATTCAGCTCTGCCTCTGTTGAGTTTGTGGTTGCTAGAGGGTGTATTCTTCCACTAGGGGCCACTGTAAGATTCCTACTAAAAGCTACAGCTGCTTCTTGGGAAGTTTGGGAAGTTTGGGTGTTTTGTTCCACTGGCACAACAAATGGCAAGAGTCTAATTGATGGGCTTTGATCATCATGAGCAGATGATCATGATGATCATGATGCTTCCATACTCAATAAACCTGAATAGGCAATGATCCTGGGAAGAGAGTACCACAGAACTGAGAGGGCCATTGCCTCTCTACTGTACCCAGCTTCACAGAGATCTTCATCTCCTTTGAACTGATTCTACACCCACAGCAATAGTCTCAGAATATAACAGGAAGGGATCCACGCCTATGTATTCACCTGGGAGTCACTAAAATGAAGTATTTCCAAGTATATTGAGGCTGATTGGTTCTATTTTCAGAGAAAGGGATGTGTTTGACAACTGTGGGCTAAACGAGAATATGGAAGTAGGAATCTGAATGATAGGAAATAAGGCACATATGGAAATTGACCATTTATCCCAAAGCCTAAGGGAAGGATTATTTAGTGGAGGATGAAAGGGTGCTATTTCAGCTTGTGAATATTTGACTCTTGTTACATACTGGAGGGACTGGATTTCTATGTTACAGGGTTTATTTGTCAGCATTTTCTAGAGAAACAGAAACAGCAGAATGAAGGGCTATTAAAAGGGGATTTAGTGGAGTGGCTTATAGGTTGTGGTCTAGCTACTCCAATAATGACTATCTCCCAACAGACAGACCAAGAACCTGGTAGTTGTTAAGTTCACGAAGCTGGATGTCTCAGCTGGTCTTCTATGCTGAAATCCCAAAGAAGTAGTTTCTAAGACTAGTGAAGGAATTCTTCAGCAACAGAATAGACAATTTCACCAACGAGGATGAGGACAAGCACATGAAAAAGCAAAACTCTTCCTTCTCAATTGACTCAATCAAAAACTTTCTCATATGTGTGCCCAGGTTGTTGGGTTTTAGTTAATTACAGATGTAGTTAAGTTGGCAACCAAGATTAGCCCACACAGGGTCTATTCAAAGATCTATTGGGAGATTTGATTAATTTTATCCTGTGTTCCTGTTTCTGTGGCCTATCACTTGACACCTAATATTCTTCAGTTTATCTAATATGTATTAGTTTTCTCATTTGTTGAATAATTACACTACAACAAGTTCGAAGAGGGGTGAGATTAGGAGTTGGGGTAAGTCAAAAGGTCTATTAAGACTGGGTGATGTTCCTTGAAGAACATGAAATATGGTAGTTTCATTGATCATGACTTGTGTGAAAGTTGATTTTTAAACAATTCTGAACTCAGTGCCATTTTACAGCAAGGGAAGAATCTCTTCAGCTTTCTAAAAGTCAGGAAAAGTCTCACAAAAGATGATTGCCTCAAGTGAAGACTCGATCAACCAGTTGAAAATTGTTAGGATTAAAAAAAATACAAGGAGGGGAGAGCACATTCAGGACAGAGGGGACAAAGGCACAAAACACCAGTTGTAGCTGGATGTTTGTGGAAGCCAAGCAAGTTGAAATTCTGGAGACGAACCATGTCTTCCTAGAGTAAGGATCTTATTCTTCAAGCCATCATTGTCAAAAGACTCAGTATGTTCATTATTTCCCTTGTTTGGGAACTTTATTTATATAGGAAATGAAGCCTTAAAACATTATTTGTTCAATACCAGATACTGCTTGTAGATTTCTTCTATAAAACTTTGCTAGTATCAAACTTTTGCATTCTTGTAGGCATCCTGAAGCATTTAAATTATGCAAAAATTAAAAAGGCAGTATCATTTTAGGAGTTCAGAAAGCAAGCTATGCAAAATATTCAGAGTTAATTAGGTTAGCCAAGAATGTGAGACAAGAAAAAAAAAGATACCAAATACAAAGGAAAATAATTATATTTCTATCTCATAAATGTGTTTGGTATTTAATTTAGTCATATATATATGTATTCTATTTTCCTTAAGCATGTGGTACACACACCCTTTCTGCAGAAGAAATGGAAAAGGAAGCACCACAAGAAGCATATACTGTTATCCAAAATTTTATAGATGTATATCCAAAAATTGAGTCCCAATAAGAATATGAAACCCTTTTCCTGATTTCTCCCATTTTACCCTGGTGATTTATCCTCCCATTTTTCTTGAACATTAATCAGACATGGTTCGTGAGTGTCTGTCAAAGGTGTATGGGCTAGAAATTTGGCTTTCAGTGTGACAATCTTAAGAGATGGTAGGACCTCTAAGAGGTAGAACATAGTGGGAATCATTGGAAATTTTAACCTCAGTTATAAGGTAGTTCTCATGAGACCCTGAGTGAGGTTTTTGAAAGCTCAAGTTGTTATAAAAAGAGAAAGGCTAGTCCCTCCTCATTTTCTCTTTGGCTTCTCTCCATGATGTAATCTGTCCCTCTTATGAACACTTCTATTATGATGCCACATTCCATAATGCTGTATAGTCACAAGGGTAGCCACTAAAGAGAAAATCAATGCAACTGTATGATATTGGACTATGAGCCTCTCAAACTGTGATCTAAGTAAATATCCTTTAAAGCATATTACAAATCAGTTATTTGTTAAAGCAACAGAAAATGGACAAGCATACAGATTAACGTTAGTCACTGTTTTTACCATACCAGATGTCATAATTTATCCAGATGTCATAATTTATTATTACTATTTACCACCAAGACTTGACTCCTAGTCTTGGAGACAAGGTAACTTTGTGTTTCTTTATAACATTGTAGGAAACTTTCAATTTTCCAATGTTTTTGTGGCCTTGATTAGTTTATATATGAGTATGCTGTCTGTTTTTTATTTCTAAAACAATGGTAATAACAAACTTTTCTCAGAAAATTATTTAGGATTAATTGAAATGTTTTGGCAAATTACTCAATAGAATTCCTGGTATGTGATGAAAGTGTTAAAAATAATCAATTATTATCTAATTCACATAGATGTACTTCAGTCACCCAATTCATAGCAACTGAGTTGGGAGTTGAACCAAGGTCTTACGACTTGGTTAAGTTAATTTATGGATCTTCCTAATAGCTCTAGAAGGAAATTCTGGGTTCCTTGCTACCTTATCTACTGGGGTTCAAAGATGAACAAGGAATTATTGATATCCATGAAGAGCTCATAGTTACTCTTATGGTAGAGATGTAAGACTGGAGAGATCATTAGAGTGGAAAGAGAAGTGATGTTCTTGATGGAGACAAAACTCTAGAAGCAAAAGCAGAGGCAGTTTGGTTCAAAATGAAGTAAAGTAGATAATTTCTACATAAACTATCATGTGATGCAATTTCTGATAGATGGATAGAACTGGCTTTGTAAAGGGGGAAAGGTATGGATGTATTTTTAGTTGGTGAGAATTGGAGATTGTGCCAGTTATTTTTCCAAATTATGACAGGGAGTCTTCTTTTTAGTTCTGAAAGCTCAGTCTAGCTTAGGGTCATTTTTGGCTGGCTCTTTTTAACTTAAACTAACCTCTTTCTCTTTATCTACCCTTTGCTCCAGGGATTATTACTTTTCTTTACTTATGTGTATCTTACTTTTACTGCTTCTCTTCTCTGGCTGACAGCAGCCTAGCTTCTTGCCCCAGGTGTGTCCCTCTCTTTTTTTCTCTTCTCCAGATTTCTCCTCCTACTTATTCTCTGCCTTCCAGCCTTGCCTGTCCCTGCCTAGCTATTGATCATTTAGCTTTTTATAAGACCAATCAAGTGCCTTATTCAGGCAAGGTGAAACAGCAACCCATCTTTTCACAATTAACAAATGCATCAGAAACAAATGTAACAAACCTTCATGTAGTTAAAGTAATATTCCACAGCTTAAAAAGGCAGCATATCTTTACATAGTTAAAGATTACACAACATTTCCCTCTTTTGTCTAAATAAAAAGAAAGGTTTGAACTTTAACTTTAACATAGTAAGACTATATGAAATAAGAAGGGTTGTCAAGTAAGAATTACATTTACAATATTCAGGCAAAATATTTGGCAAAAATCAAAGAAAATACTCAATTTTTTATCCTATCTTGGTGAGTCCAGAGTTTTGTACCTAATTTATCTTCTGTCATAACTAAGGAAAACTCTTGTTATCAAGTCTTCAACTACACCAAAGACCCCAGGAGGATATGATATTCCTGGGTAAACAAAGTGCAGTGCAAGCCACTTCCAAAACTATAGGAATGACAGACATCTGGTTGCCTGGACAGTCTGACCCAAAGTTCCTCTGCAACATTGGAATATTAAATTTTCAACCTATAAGACTAGAATACATGGCAGACACTTCTATGAAGCAGGAATTTTTAAAGGCTGTCCCACCTAGTCTTGGCAGAGTTCAGCAGTTTGTTTCTTTGTGTCCTGCAGAATGTTTGTTTCTATGATGCAGGAATTTTGATGGACTGTCCCACTTTTTCTTGGCAAAGTTCAACAGTATTTTCCCTATGTGTCTTGCTTGTCCAGTTTGTACAGCTACTGTCAGCAGTCAAGAACAATTATTATTATTGTTATTATTGTTGTTGTTAATTATTGTTATCCCCACCCAGTGTCTAACATTGCCACAATGAAAGCAAACTCCATGTAGAGTTTCTTGGATGCCTACTATCTTCTCTGAAGTAAATTGGTGCTGCCAGGAGGAGATATATCTCACTGCCACGAAAAGCCTCAGGTTAAAAATCTTAAATGCCATATTCTGTAGATCTTTGACATGGTTGAACACCAGCTATTTACATATATCTGTTTAACCTTGAAAACATACCTAATGTGATAATGAGTTTAATTATTATGAATGACTAACTACTAACCTGAATTTCTTAATTATACATTGCATTTTAAATGAGCTGCATAAGCACAATATCCCAAATAAGTAGAAACATCCATACAGTACAGTAAAAATAATTTTAATTTGTATCAACATACCAAAACTATATCAATGAAAAATATTTGAGGTTAGTAGCTATCTTTTTATCCTACATTTCTATATTTCCCCTAAATGATGACAAACATTCATAATCTATTGAATAATAAAAAAAACACTATCCCCACCTCTTGGGAATGTGAACATCATGTTCTCTAAACTGCTTTCTCTTGTTTGTGCATGAAGGCATCTTTTCAGGAAACCCGAGAAAATTGAAATAATGCTCAAGTCCTGTGAAAACTAGTTATTTATTGTCCAGTATCTGTACAATAGGAAAGCACAAAGCTTATCTACAGTCCTGGCTAGAATAGTCTGTGAAGCTGGACCATCTCAGCCAGCAAGCAGCCTTGATGCTGTTCTGTATACTGAACTCTGAGGAAACTAAAACAAAGGCACTGTGAGAGGCTGGAAAACCTGGGCTACCTGTTTTCATTAGTACCTGGCCCCCTTGCTCTGAAAACACAAACTTTCAAAGGTAACTTACATATCTGCATCAACACAAGTATGGACTGTGCATTGTATACAAGTCAATAAAAGATGACTTTTTTTGCTGTATGTCTGAGCAGGGAAAATACATTCCACCTGTTTTGTAGTTTTTGTAGGTCTATTTCTTAATATCTGTAGACAGTATTTCAGGAGGTCTTGCCTGACCAAATCTGATCTCTATTAATTTTGAATGAACCCACAGCGTTTCGCTTCCTGTGGAAACAAAAACATAACTCCTTCCCCAAAGAATTACATTTTCTGACTTCCATTTTAAAATTATGGTGCTCCTAAAGTATCTAGGTTGGTTTAATTCAGCAGTTCGTCTTACAATCCCAAATCTCCTAGCAGCTGTCTTTTGCTCATCAGCAATCAAAAAAATTTAAAATCAATACAACAGCATACAGGATCCAGACTTCCTATGTATTTTCCATCTCTACATGGCTTATTCCTTTTTATTATTTATAAACTATTTTTGTCTATGACTGTCTGTACCCATTTTGTTTTCTTTCTTAAGTCTATGCATCTTTTTAAACACATTATAACCTGTTTAGAGGCTTTTCAGTGTGAACCCACTTTACTGTATATCTTCAGCCTTTTCTGTCTGTATGAGCAAAACCTTAAAACTGCTAAGCTACTGTTGGATTCTCCCCCTGCAGCTTTGATGGCTCTGTCCCCTCCTTGTGGCTGTTAGAACCAAGCCTTAAGTTTGTGAGCCTGGTCCAGAGGTGTATTTGACCAAGAAATGCATTCAGCCCCTGAAGCTCTGGAATGCCAGCGTCCATGCTATGGCAGGCATTTTTACTCAACTTGCTGTTTCTACTTAGCATATTGGCTGCTCAATGACTTGCTGTATGGCACTCCCTCTTAAAGAAGCCATGTGTTTTTATTTTCTTTTCTTCAAATATCTCAGACCCTATATGGAAATTGGACCCCATTTTCGAATGTCAAATATATCAGCCTTTTTCTTTTCGGCTACCAATCAGCTCCCAAATCAAAACACAGAGAATTTACTTTTTATTAGTTACGAATAACTGGCCTAACTCAGGCTGATTTTTGGTTGGCTCTTTCAACTTAACCTCTTACTCTTTATCTACCTTTTGCCTCCGAGCTTTTTTACTTTTCTTCTGTATATCTTGTTTTTCCTGTTTCTCTTGTCTGCCTGAAGACTACCTGGCTTCTTGACCCTGATGTGTCCCTTTCTTTTTCCTTCATTTCCAGGTTTCTCCTGCCTTCTTATTCTCTCTGCCTTCCAGACCTGCCAATCTCTCCTGCCTAGCTATTGACTGGCCAGCTTTATATTAGACCAATTAGGTGCCTTATTCAGACAAGGTGAAATAGCAAAATATCTTTTCATATTTAAACAAATGTAACACATTCTTACACCACTGAACAAATGCAGCAGAAACAAATGTAACACACCTTCACATAGTTAAAGTAATATTCCACAGCATAAAAAATCTAAGACATCTTTACAGAGTTAAATATTCCACAGCAGTAGATAGATGTGAATAAGTGAAGACGAGAAAGTTGAGTTTGTAGGATCCTATTTCAGAAAGTATATTATGAGTTGGATTGTGAGGGATGTAGCAGGAGATGAAGCTAGAACACTAGGGATTGGGACATAAGAATTGTAAGACTATAAGCTTTGTAATTTTCTTTATTAATAATGTGAAAAATTGATTGGCTTCAAATGGAACAATGAGATAGTTGTGCTAATTAAAAAAAATATATATTGTGTGTGAGTGTGTATCTGTGCAAGTACATACCAAGATGTGCATCTGAAGATGTGGGGAAAACTTGGTGGAGTTTTCCTTTCCTTCCTTTTTTTGTGGATTTTAGGGATTAAACTCAGGTCTCCAGTCTTGTATAGGTAGTTCCTTTACCCACTGAGCCATCTTGACAGTCCTGGACATGATATGTATCTTAGTTATGGTTACTATTGCTGTGACGGAACACCACAACTCCAGCGACTTGGGGAGGAAAGGAATTATTTGGCTGACACTTCCACGTCATCGTTATCACTGAAGGAAGTCAGAACAACTCAAGGAAGGCTGGAACCTGGAGTCAGAAGCTGATACAGTTGCCATGGAGGGATGCTGCCAACTGTCTTGTTCATCATGACTTCCTCATCAGCAGGCTTTCTTATAGAATGCAGGACCACCAGCCCAGGGTAGTAACACCTACATTGGCATGTGCCCTTCTCCACCAAACCCTGATTTTAAAAGATGCCCTACAGCTAGATATCATGGAGACATTTTTTTTTCAATTGCAGTTCCCTCCTTTCAGATAACTCTAGCTTCTGTCAAGTTGACATAAAACTAGTCAGCACGATATTTTAAAAAAATCTTGAATGGGCACATAGACAAGATATTACACCAAGAGTCCATGCTAGGGATGATATTGGCTCATACCAAAGTAAAGGTAGTATAAATAGTGAGTACATGCCTGATAGAAAATAGCATAAAAAGATAGAATGGACATGGTAGGGCAGAACTTATTGATGGATTTGATCCAAAGGGTGAATTAAAGAGAGAAATCTAGGTTACTTTAAAGATTTGGGCCTAAGGCAAGTGATGGTGACATTTGGTAAGGTTGAAAAACATTTTCCCATCTTCTTATTTTGTGTATGGGAAAAGTCAGTTCTTCAGAGGGTAAGCAGTATACTCTAAATTGCACAGGAATTAGGCACAAATTGGGGACTATAGTGAATTTTCTCCAATACTTTCTACCCTGTACCACAAAGTTCCTCAGCTCAGCAGTCTTTGCACATTGACAAGAGACAAATGAATCAAATTATCATCAGAAGCCCAATATCAAAGCAGGGAGGGTAGGTGCTTGGATCATAAATCTCCAATTTTGTTAACATGACTCACATTAAAGAGAATTTATTCACTGGGCATTGATTTTTTTCTTTTACCATTGGACTTACAATGAGTAATTTCATATAAAGCAAGCATTACTCTTGCTATTTAATGAGAGAAGAATCACAGCCTTGTCAGGAAGAGATGCGATTCCCAATCATGATGAAAGGCCAGGCTGATGAGGGAGAGAATTTGTTTGCATACTCTAAGAAGTCCCAGTTTTAAGCAGTTCCTAAGATGAAGAAAATATTTTTCATCAATGTATATCTGTCTACTAAGGGCCCATTGTGTTCTGGGCACTCTTCTAGCACTAATGATATGTTACTGATCAAAAATAGAAACAACTAATACCTCAAAAGCATATGTTTCAGCAGAGGAGAAAGACAATGGTAAATGCAATATGTAGCTTATTTTATAGAGAAAAATTCTAAGGAAGAATAGAAAGCAACTGTTCTAGGATAGATCGTAACCCTTGATCATTTATATATTGAAGCCCTAACTTTTAGTTTCAGCTTGTGACTATATTTGGAAATGAGGAACTAAAAAGATTCATTAATTTAAAATGGGGTCATTGAGATGACCACTAATTCAATTTTGACTGGTGTCCTTATAAGGAAATTTTAACATGAAGATCAACAAAAGAACACTATGTAAAAGCGTAGGTGATAGCTACTGAGGCCTTACAAGAAAACAGTCTTGCTCAATGTCAAATTTCAGCCTTGAGGTCTATGAGAACAGAAATGTAGAAACACCTCAACTGACTAACAATGGATATCTAGAGAAACAAGTTGTGACATATCCATATAATGATAAAGCATTAGTCAGGCACAAAATGCAATGGCATACATCCTTGCATATTTTAAGAGTGCTGTAACAGGAATGAACATTAGAAACAATATTTCAAGTGAAAGGAGTTAGTCATAAAATTATATATATACCATATGGTTTCATTTATATGAAATGTTTAGGAAAGGAAAATCTGTGGAGGCAGAAGGATATTAAAAATTGGCATGGGCTGAGTAGAGAAAGGACACGAATGATTGTTTACAGACTATGGAGTTTTCCTTTTGTAGTGATGAGATGTTTCAGAACTATAAGATGATGATGCTATATGCATTATACTGTATATTAGAATTATTCAAAGAAACAGAATTCATAGGAATATATGTATTTATGTGTATGTATATATGTTTGTCTATATGAATTATTGAAGTTGGCTCAGATACTTATGGAAGTTCAGATGTCCCAAAACTTGTCAGTGCTGTAATTCAGTTTTGAGAAGGAAGTCTTGGAAACAATAATTGTTGATGTATGTATGAATGAGAACAAGACAAGATGATTTCCAAGATCAAATAAGATCTAAAGCCATACATCCATTGTCTTTTCTCCTTCTGTTCTGGCTTTTAATGAATTAGAAAGTTTGATTCCTTTACTCAGTATACCATGTCAAATGTTAATAATTTCCAGAAAATACTTTCACAGACATAACCATAAAAATATTTTAAGCAGCTATCTGATGAACCCTTAGCCCAATCAAGTTTCAAGGTTTCAAGTTGACACATAAAATTAACTATTACCTACTACAGTGAACATGTTTGCAACTCAATGTAATGTTTGAATGGAATATTTCCATAATATCATATTTAAAGATGAAAATGTTAAATATACAATATATAGTATATATATGCATATAATCATTTGATTGTTCTATTGAGAAGGGACTGATACATGAGCAGCAAGAATAAAAGCAGGGAAGTAATTTAGAAGCTATTTAAGTAACATAATTGGAAGAAGATTCTGGTTTAGACTAGAATGGTAGTGGTAGAGGGGGTAAGAATTTTTAAATATTGAAATTATGCTGAAGCTTGATACAACAGTATCAAAGGATACTTCAAGTTTTTTTCTTGAATGAAGTTGCTGTCAGATGAAGAAGGAACATACTTGCAAAAAAGGCTAGGGGATATTTGTGTTTTGTTTGTTTGTTTTGGATAATTTCTTTTTAAAATAAATTTATTTAACCTTTATTTTATGTGATTTGGTCTGAAAGTGTCAGATCCCATGGAACTTGAGTTACAGACAGCTTGTTGTTAGCTGCTGTGTGGGTGCTGGGAATTGAACTCAGGACTTCGGTGAGAGGAGAAAGACAAGGTTCCCCTAGTGCTTACAACTACCAACAAGTGGTGTTGGTCCATAAAGCATTACAATATCCCATACAGGTTACAGACCAGTTAAGAACAAAAGATCCATACATGTTATAGCCCAAAGCTGAATACCAGCTAATGCCCATGTCTGGGAAGAGCAATTAGAGTTCATTAATTGAGTTGCTGGTAACACTGCCATTCTCAGGGCTAATTATCCTTAATTGGAGTTGTCTACTTTGATAATAAGCATTTGGTTCTCTTCCATTCAATTTAACAATGTTCCAGACACTACACTAGACACTTCAGGGAATTCCATAGTTTAAAGAACTCAATATTAAGTCATGGGATCAGCTCGGTACATAGATAATTCCAACACAAGGCAGAATTTAATGAGTAACACAAAGAGTTATATGCTTGAGTTAGATCAGCATAAGAGAGAAAGAATAATTCTGTCTTGGTGAGAGAATTTAAATGGAACTGTGTAGAATTAGTAATAGGGGAAGGGACTTAGGAGAATCGTTAAATTCCCACAGAGGCAATCTAGGCAGAAGAACAACTCAGGTGCCTGGGAGGTTAAAAATGCACAGCGTTCATAATTATTTATCTATGCATATATGCTTATTCATTTTGACTACTGTTCAATTTTGTAAATATTGTCTTCACGTTTGTGCTCTATGTGCCCTATAATGTGCTCTCGGTATGGTGATGTAACAAAACAAAATTTCTGTCCTCAAGGACCTTATGTTCTAGGTAATTGAGATAGCACAGAAATAGGCAAGTAAATATTTAGATATTAAATCATTGTTTAGGAAAAAAAAATGTTGCAGGGTGATGTGGGGAAAATGTTCCAGGGCTGAAAAGGAATGTTCTTTCTGTTAAAATGTCAAGCAGCCAGACAATGTAGTGAAATAAAAGAGTGTATCAAATATGTAGGATGTAGAAGAACATTTCAGTTGCAGAAAATGACAAGCGAAGCACCCTGTGACAAGAGCATACTTGCTGTGTCCTAAAATCACCAGGCCTTGAGCAACAAGAATAACTGAGCTGTCACTTTCCACGACAGGGAGCCATGAGCTTGAAGGAGGCTTGAAATTTATAGAACAACTGGAAGCTTGTTTATAGTATAAGTTCAAGGGGTTTATTAGCCCCATGTAGGTGCCTGTGATGGCTACTTTCATTGTTAACTTTACTGGATTTGAAACAGCCTAGACTGAATGCCCGCAGGGCCTGTCTGTGGGGCAGTTTCCCGAGAGATTTAACCGAGGACAGCAGACCTACTCTGAACATAAACAGACTGAATAAAAAGGAGAAAATTGCAGCTGACTTATTTATCTCTCTCTGCTTCCTGACTGCTGGCTTAAAATACCCAGCTGCCTCATGTTCCTGTCACCACAGAGCCTCTCTTAAAGCCGTGCTTTCCCTGCCATGAAGGACGACATCTTCAAACTGTGAGCCAAAGAAAGCCTTCCGTAAGTTGCTTTCTCGTGTATTTTCCATAGCAAAAAAAAAAAAAAAGAAGTATTCAAATCGTGGATTGGATGCATGATGCATGTCTGTGTAGTGTAGGTGAGATGTTAAATATAGACATAAGAACTGAAGAGTTGATTTAATAATTATTTTATTTAACAGTATGATATGAAGCTGGATGAGATAACAAGATAGCAAAATGGTCCAAAGATGGTATCTAATATACTTCAATATTAAATTTTAGATTAATTAGAAGGGAAAAGCAAAAGTGACTTGTAACAAATGATTACTAAGAGTTTTCTTCAAACAAAAGCAAATCATAATAAAAGACTGAGTTGATTATAGTATGGTCATGAGATACAGAGGTAGTTTCAGAGTTTAGCATGGCATCATAGGAATAGATTCATCAGGCATGGGCGTTTGAGACTTGGCAGGAAGAGAAAGGGAATATAAAGCCTTCTAGTCATTTGTCTGGTTCAGATATCTAGACAAGTGATCAGGGAAAGGTGAACTGGATTGAGTATAGGAATACAGGATATTTTGGGTTTTGTTTGAGGCAATTGAATTTGGGGTCCTTATAAGGCACCCAGAAAGAGATGCCAATCTGACAGTTGTTAATGAAAGATCTCTAGAATATTTTTCACAGTGACAATATTTCTTGAGACACTAACCAGTGTGTACTTACCACCCAGCTTTGAAATGCATTGTCTATTGATAGGTTAGAGACGGAGGGGAAAGATATTTTGCATGGAGAAATACCAATTCTGGGTCTAATGGGCCACTTATCGCCTGGGTGACTGTGGGAGAGTCATGCCAGCTATCTGAGCTTAACTTTCTTCTTTGAGAAATAAGAATAGTATTAAAGCTTTAAGGAAGGATTGTTCTGAGGGATAAAAGAGGTGTTGCAGTGCAAATATTTAGAAAAAATAAATGCCTACAAAACTTAGCTTGAGTGAAGATATGGATTAAAAAATTAATTTGAGGACTTATTAGGAGCCCTGGAGAACTCTAAATAGGGACTCTTAAGCAAAGCAATTAATGCCTGGGACATGACCTTGAATGGGAGTAACAATGACCAGTTGGTTCCATAGCGACCCTAGAAAGTTGACAAATAAGCTTTCAGAGGGATTTTAGGGAGATTCAACATGACCCACATGAAACGAGCTAGGCCCCCTCTTTATTGGGTCTGTTGTTGAGAAGCCTGTGCCAATTTTCCCTAGCAATAGCATTGTCTCTGAAGAATAAGTGAATTAGAGGGAAAGAAAAGCAAAAATGCAGGAATGCAGGACTTGGCTGAACAAACTTGCAGTGAGCTATTCAGTAACTAGGTTTGGGCAAATGAATATAAAGGAAAAGAAAAGAAAGAGGGCACTAAAATCACAGTGTAACATAACAAATTTGAGAGGAAACCAGAGACTGACTCAGAATGACAGAGACTGGATAGAATGAGCATTTAATCTTCATTACCAGAGCACTCTTCAGAGACTAGCATAGAGCGTGACAGTACGTAAGCAGGGAGTATATACTGAATGAATGTATGAGCAGAACAGGAAGCAGGCTGTGAAGAGAGAGACACACACAGAGGGAATGATATAAGGGTAGGAAAGTGGATTTGTAACTGAAATCAATTCTGCAAACATTATTGATCTCATATGCCTGCTAGGTACTGAGAAAACAAGGAGGTGGAAGTACAGGGATGAGTCACTAAATACCGACAAGCAGGGACATATTGATAGCTATAGCAAAGGCCTTGGGGCATGGTCACTGAGCTCAATTGTGACAGTGTGTGGGTGGGGGCCTTTCAGAAAGTCCTTACCATGCTTACTTCTGGGATGCTCCAGTTTCCCTATTTCTACTGCATGCCAAATTCTAGAAATCAACAAGCAGTTTTAGTATCCATTGTTACTAAATAAAATTGGGAAGAAAGTCCACTTGGAAACTCAATTTGAATTATCAGTTCTTAAAACACTTTCTATATACCAGGAGCAAACATGCTGAGAAAGAGATCATGGACACAGTCCCATTCACAATTGCCTCTAACAATATCTATGAATAAACCTAACCTAGGAGGTGAAACACCTATGCAAGGAATTCTTATAAATCACCAAAGAAAGGTATTAGGTGATGTGGGATTCCCTTCTGTATGTTGTGAATACCAGTGGTTAATAAAGAAACTGCCTTGTCTGTGATAGGGCAAAAGAGTTCAGTTAGGTGGGGAAAACAAACCTGAATGCTGGGAAGAAGAAGGCAAATTTAGTGAGAAGCCATGGAGCCACTGCCAGAGACAGACATGCTGGAACCTTGCCAGTAAGCCACAAGACTCATGGTAAAATAAAAGATAATGGAAATGGGTTAAATAAAGATGTAAAAACTAGCCAGTAAGAAGGTAGATCTTATAGGTCAAGCAGTGATTTAATTAATACAGTTTCTTTGTGGTTACTTCGGGAGTCTGGGCAGCAAGAAAGTGAACAAGCAGCCTCCTACTACCAATTGCCTCTAACAATATCTATGGATAAATCTAACCTAGGAGGTGAAACACCTATGCAAGGAATTCTTTTGAATCACCAAAGAAAGGTATTAAAGACCTCTCAGGCTCAAGAACTGGTAGAATGAGTATTGTGAAAATGATCACTCAACCAAAACAATTTAAATATTCAATGTAATCCCAATCAAAATCCTAATAACATTCTTGACAAAACTAGAAAAAAATCCACAATTAATAAGGAACTACAAAGAACCTAAATAGCCATATTCTGATATGGTGCTGGAAATGATTGCCATCCCACATTTCAAGACCTATTGTGGATCTATAGTAATAGAATCAGCATGGTATTGCCACACACACACAGGCATGCAGATCAATGGAACAAAATAGAAGACCCCAAACATCAGTGCACATAACTATAACCAACTGATATTGAGAGAACTATTCCAAAAATCACACTGTAGAAAAGATAGAATCTTTAACAAATGGTTCTGGGAAAACTGGATGTCCATCTATCACCCTACACACACAAAAAAACCCTTCACATTGATCAGAGATCTCAGTGTGAAACCTGAAACACCGAAACTGCTAGAAGAAAACACTGGCAGTACCCTACAAAATAAAGGTGAAGGGAAAAACTATCCGAATAGGACTCCATTTGCTCAGGAATTAGTGCCAACAATTGACAAGTGGGATGTCAGTAAACTGCAAGTCTTTTACGCTGCAAAGGAAACAATCAACTGAGAAACCCCATAGAATAAGAATCTTTTCCAACTATACATCTAATAGAGGATTAATATCCAAAATATACAAAGAACCCCATAACAAACTGTCAAGAACAGAAAGCCATAGAGAATCATATTATTTTCACTAAAAGCTACACACATATAAATGTGTGTAAGCATATATATGCTACACACACACACACACACACACACACATACACACACACATACACACACACAGGAAATTATTCCTCTTGGGGGTGACAGTTTCCCTCAAGAGTCATAGATTAACAAAATTCCAGTGATGGAAATAAAAAAAACCTCTTTTGGAGTTTTTGATCAGGGGAGTCCTAAAGAGTCCCCTGTACAAATACAGGCTATTACTGTTGCCCTTGGTTGTGTCTCTATTGCTGAAGACACCATAAACTTCAGAAAGCGGGCATGAAACTGACTTGGACGTCTCTTCTCTGAGAACTAGCCTGAATAGTACTGGAAGTAGCCATGCAAGATGCTAAGGGAGAAAAGCAACAGATTGTTCTACTTAGCTGTAATGCTTGTGAGTCCCCAAAATGACCAGAATGGCAAGATATCAAGATATTCCAAAAGGTACAAAATTGTCACTTGTCTTCAGGGGTAACCTAAAACCATCTACTGCCACTTCACTGAGCCGGTATAATTTCTAACTGCAGTTTCGATACGTGTCTTATACACATAGGAAAGTGTAGCTCTCACTTCTCACCAAAGAAGCTTCTTTTAGCAATAGACAGAGATTGTTATCAAAATCCACAACTGATCAAAATGCAGAGAACACCTGACTGTGCAGTGCCCAGCCCTGTTAGATACACCTGCAATACAACACTGCCACACAGTATCATAGAAGAGAGAACAGAAATAGTGTAAGACCCAGAGGACTGGGACAGAATGTCTGCTGTGACATAGTTTCTTTCTATATGAAAAAGAAGTTACACCTAGGATCTCTCAACAGTATGATTGATTGCCCAAAGAAGACCTTAAAACTGACAACACCAACTAGCATGATAATGTGGATAGGGGAATTCTTTCAAGGCTTCACCCCCTAGAAGAGGTAGAAGCAATGAATGATTGTTGAGAGAGGGAGAATCAGAATCAGTCTTATCCAGGGATAAGACCTGGACATGGTAGCCAATCCTAAGTCATCATCCCACTTATAAGCAACAGTAAATGATCACAGAAGATTGTGGGTGTGTGTTTGTGTGTGTGTGTGTGTGTGTGTGTGTGTGTGTGTGTGTATGTGTGTGTGATATATACCAATTATAATTAAAGAAAAAGAGATCATGGATTTGAGATGGAGTGAGAAGGACATGGAAAGAACTGGAGGGAGGAGAGGGACAGGATAGGGGAGTGATATAAATATAGTACTCATACATGAAATTCTCAAAAAATAGGCTATAGAAATGAACAGAGACTTCTCAAAGGAGAACTAAGAATGGCTAAGGAATATCACAATTGGGTTAATTAGCATTTTGAAGTCTAGTTTCTTGAGTTCTTTATATATTTTGGAGATCAGACCATTGTCTGTTGCGGGGTTGGGGAAGATCTTCTTCCAATCAGTAGGTTGCCTTTGTGTCTTAATGACTGTGTTCTTTGCTTTACAGAAGCTTCTCAGTTTCAGGAGGTCCCATTTATTCATTTATTCAATGTTGCCCTTATTGTCTGTGCTACAGGGGTTATACAAAGTGGTCTCCTGTGCCTATATGTTGTATACTATTTCCCACTTTCTCTTCTATCAGGTTTAGTGTGTTCAGATTGATATTGAGATCTTTAATCCATTTGGACTTGAGTTTTGTGCATGGTGATAGATATGGATCTATTTTCATTCTTCTACAGGATGACAACCAGTTCTGCCAGCACCATTTGTTGAAGATGCTTTCTTTCTTCCATTGTGTGCTTTTATCTCCTTTGTCAAAAAAAAAATCAGGTGTTCATAGGTTTGTGGTTTAATATCCGGGTCTTCTATTTGATTCCATTGGTTGACGTCTCTGTTTTTATGCCAGTACCAAGCTGTTTTCATTACTGTAGCTCTGTAATAGAGTTTGAAGTCAGGGATGGTAATGCCTCAAGAAGTTCCTTTATTGTATAAGATTGTTTTGGCTATCCTGGGTTTTTTGTTTTTCCAAATAAAGTTGATTATTGTTCTCTCAAGGTCTGTGAAGAATTTTGTTGGGATTTTAATGGGGATTGCATTGAATTTATAGATTGCCTTTGGTAGAATTGCCATTTTTAGTATGTTGGTCCTACCCATCCAAGAGCATGGGAAGTCTTTCCATTTTCTGGAAGTCAGGGCCGTGAGGGGTATGCCCACCAACTACGACCGTGGGGCCGATCTAATGGGAACTCACCAAGGCCAGCTGGACTGGGTCTGATGGAGCATGTGATCAAACCGGACACTCTGAACGTGGCTTACATGGAGAGCTGACTGAGAAGCCAAGGACAATGGCACTAGGTTTTGATTCTACTCCATGTACTGGCTTTGTGGGATCCTAGTCTGTTTGGATGCTCACCTTACTAGACCTGGATTGAGGGGGAAGGACCTTGGACTTCCCACAGGGCAGGAAACCTTGACTGCTCTTTGGACTAGAGAGGGTGGGGAAGGGGAAATGGGGGGAGTGGGAGGCAAATGGGAGGAGGGGAGGAGGTGAAAATTTGTAATAATAATAATAATAAAATAAAAAAAGAAAACTAAAAGAAAAAGAATTATCTCAAAAAGTGTTTGACCACTATAAAGATTAGGGAAGTGCCAATTAAAATTACTTTGAGATTTCATCTTACCCAAGTTAGAATGACTGGGATCACCATAACAACCAACAATAAATGCTGGAGAGAATGCAGGGAAAAGGGAACCCTCATTCCCTATTGGGAAGACTGCAAACTAGTATAGCCACTATAAAAACTGGCATGTAGAATCATAAAACAGTAGGTCTACCATATGACATCTATACCATTCCATAGCATATGTACAAAGGACTTGACTTTATACTCCCTAGAAAGTGGTTGAGCCATGTTTATTCCTGCTCTGTTCACAATAGCTAGGAAATGGAAACTTGTTTCAGGAATATGGTGTTTTAAATGAGAATAGGCATCCTAAGCTCATAAATTTGAGTACTTAATCCCTGGTTGGTGGATCTGTTTGGGAAGGATTAGGATGTATGATTTTTTTTAGAGGAGGTGCATCAACCAGAGGCAGAATTTGAGATTCAAAAGCCCACACCATTCCAAGTGAGTTTCTTCTCAGCCTCACTTATGGATAAGGATGTAAAGCTCTTAGCGATGGTGCTAGCACAATGGCTGCTTGCCTGCTGCCAAGCTCCCCACAATGATGGCCGTGGACATATCCTCGGAAACTACAAGGCCCCTTACAAACTCTTTCTTCTATTAGATGTTGGTATCTTTTAACAACAATTGAAAAGAAACAAAAACAAGTAGCAAGGAAAGATGAAATTTTCGAAAAATGTATGGAGCTGAAAAATATATTGAGTGAGGTGACCCAAACCCAGAAAACCCAAAGCCACAGAGTCTTCCTCATACTGGATCATAGCTTTGAATTTTTAGATTTGGGTATTTGCCTTGGAGTGCCTCTAGAAGCTGGGAAGCTAGAATGGGGCTATTTGGAAGGAGATGACTTCTTCATGAAGGGGATAATAGAACACATGTGGTATGAAAGCAGGAAAAGGGAGAACACTGGTGGTGGAAAGGTTTAAATAAAGATGAGTGGGCTAGGAGACGGGGTTAATAAAAATAAAGGATATATGGAAAAAACCTCATGAAAGCCTACTATTTTGTTAGCTAATTAAAAATGTAATTTAAGGAAAGAGTTTACAGAGAGATAGGCTGCTTTCAGAAAGCACAGGCTATTTAACAAAAATTTTGTTAGGACTGAGATATCTCCGTAAGATTTGTTATCTAGGGGCATCGTAGGGGTCCCTTAAATAATACAGGCTATTGCCATTGTTCTTGGCTGCTCACTAGGATTAGACTACTCTGTTACTGAAGAAATAGATTACTCTGTTGCTGGAATTGAGCTAGAAACTTCCTTCCTGATGGCTAGATTTTTACAGTGTTCAAAAGTGCTATGCCTGGAAACAACCTAAATGCCCCTCGACCAAAGAATGGATAAGGAAAATGTAGTACACTTACACAATGGCGTATACACAACAGAAAGAAAAATGACATCTTGAATTTTGCAGGAAAATGGATGGAGCTAGAAAACATTACTTTGAGTGAGGTAACCCAGACCCAGAAAGAATTATCACATGTACTCACCCATAAGTGATTTTTAAACATAAAGCAAAGAGAATTAGCCCACAAATCACAATCCCAGAGAACTTAAACAACAATGAGGACCCTAAGAGAGACACACATAGATTTACTATACGTGGGAAGTAGAAAAAGACAAGATCTCCTGAGTAAATTGGGATCATGGAGACCTTGGGGGAGGATTGGAGGTGAGGGGAGAAGCAGAGAAGGAAGCAGAGAAACATGTAGAGCTCAATAAAAATCAACTTTAAAAAGTGCTATGCTGGCTACTGGATGTGAAGAAGCATCAATGGTCCTACTCAGCGGTGAACACTGTGAGCTACAATACTAAACTGCCAGGCAAAATGTATACGATGGTACAATAGTAACATGACTGTATGGAAGTAGCCAAGCACTTTTTGATTGGATTTTTATGCTTGTTTTACATTAGGTTTTCATCCTAGTTATCACAAACTTAGATGAAAGCCGAAAGGATGAAAGCCGAAAACTGGGAAGGTCATAGGCCCAAGTGGGAAACTGACTATTGTGGTTTTGCTAAATGGATAAATTGACCTTCTAAGTTTGCTTATACTCATAGATTATTGCTGTTCTCAGCCTGAGGCAGAGAGCCTTCTGCTTGCATTGGATTACACTTCGTGCAGAGACTCATAGCTAGTCAAGGCTCTCAGGATAAGTTGAGTGCTTGGTTTTAACAGGAAGGACATCTATAACACACCCTCCAAACTCTGGGAATTTGAAGTTTTTAGGCCATGACTAGAATCAGAGACAATTTTTGAATACAGTTCATTTTTATGCAATTTCCAGGCTCCCTTTCAAAGCACACTAATCCTCATGTTGTTGTTTTCTTTACTGTGTTTGATTGGCAATTTAGGCCTTCTATTTGGGAAACAAAATTTAGAAGGAGGGCACTGTGGAGTTGGAGATAACAGAAAGAAAAGAACAAACAAGGGCCTATGAGATGGCTCAACAGGGGAACCACATGGTGGAGGGAAAGAACTACACATTATCTTCTGGCCTCTATAAGCACCCTTCCCCCTCCACAAAAATAAAAATAAAAATGTTAAAAATAAGTACAAAAGATCAGCTGACGAAATTGGCCAATTTGACAGCTATCTTTGAATAGTCAAGTCAACTGATTAGAAGTTGAATTTGATTAGCTGGCATCACAGGGTTCTTAGGACATGGAGAATTTTGCTTTTCAGCTAGTCATTGTAATGTGTTCGTCATGGACAATGAATAATAAACAAAAAGCTTAGAACTAAACACTCAAGGTAGTTTATAACGAGTTGCTTAATGACAAAATGACGCAAGTTGTAGTGGCTAGGTATGGGCACAGCTGAAGACCTTGGCTTTTAAAATTGCTTCTGAGTGGCGTGATCGACATAATTGCAATTGAATTGTACTCTTCTTGAAGCCAGCATGACAAATGAAAATGACGAGGCTTATAAACTTTCCATTGTTAAGGTTTATTCTCTTAGGGGTATTATTTTTTTAAAAAAATCTTGATTTATAAAAATCAATGTTTAAGGTGCATTTCCAGAGGAGAACATGCCTTTTGCATGAAGCACATGGAAACCACCATCCAGGAACTATTCTCAGTGATCTATGTTCCATTATTATTTCAGGGACCAGCATCCATCTCCCAAAGAAGCGAAGCCAATAGCTAAACTTTAGGAGAGCTGGAGCATCGCTAGTTACTTTGTGAGGGGATCTCAGGAAGAAGGACAGATAACGGAAGTGCCGTTACTTCGTTTGGAACGGTATGGTGGCAGGATTCTTAGACTAGCTTCTAGTATTTCCAGAGGGAGAAGAGACATTTGCAGGGGATTAGTTAATGCTTCTTGGTTTTATAATCATTTTTATATTAAAAAAAACAAATGTTATATGAAATTCTGGAACAGAACTTAGTTGAGGCCAAATGTCTATTTGATGGCTTAGAGAAATGTTGGTAGAAAACAGGGCATCCTTGTAAACACTGATATAATCACCTCCGAAGACACAGTTCTAAAACTGGAAGTGTAGGAGGTGGGAAACATTCATCCAAAGCTATCAAAAAAATGTCTGCTTTGTAAACCTAGTACATTTTGAAGGAAGGAATGGTTTATCTATGTTGGTTTCTGCAAACTCTATGCCAGGGGAGACTAGTGTTGAGAAACTAGAGCTTGCCCTGAATGTGGAATGTAAAATGTAGCATGTAGCATGTAGAAGAGATATCCCCGTATTGACAAATGAAAGCCTGCAGCTTAGCTGTCTTCCAGGCTCTAAACTTTGCACTGCACTGTTCATCTCTTGAAGTGGATTGAGTCAGCTACAGAGGGTTGACCTCGAGTAGGGCTGTTAAGTTCTTATTTTTTCCACACAAGTAAATTTACTGCCCGCATTTATCTCAGGTTCTGAAGAACAAACAATTTTCAGAAGCTAATCTCTTCAAATTCTCTGGACTACTTGAAACTAGCTTTCAAAAGAGAAGTTAGAACACGATGAAGTTATCAAAAGGAAATGAGAGGAGTATTTGGGTGCAGCCAAATAAAGGTCAAAATCTTCCATTGTTTTTCTAGTTACAGAAAATGGTCGGTTCAGACTTTATATTTCTCTCATCCAGCTCTGATATGGGGGTATATGCCTAGTCTTATTGGAACTTGTTATGCTGCATTCAGTTGATATTCCCGAGAGGCCTGCTCTTTCCTGGAGGTAAACGGAAGAGGGGTGGGTTCTGGGGAGAGAAGTGTGGGATGGTTAGGTGGTATGGAGGAAGGGGAAACTGTGGTTGGGAAGTATTGTATGAGAGAAGAGTAAATTTTCAAAATCTCCCATGTCTGATCCTCCGCCCTTCAACCCTCTGCAGTCTGTATAAGTACTCAAAGCCCTGGATAGCACTAACATAGAGCCATGGTGCACATCAATAAATTCGTGTTCAATTCTAGTTACTCTTAGGAGTCACACAGATGAAGTTCAGATTTCCTGTGAAACAATGACTTTGTAACTTTGTTTAACTGACATATAATTATATTTATTTGGGAGGTGCAATGTGACATTTCAATCCATATATACAATACATAATGATCCAATAATAACTGTGGTGATCATTTCCATCTCAAAAATTTCTTTCTGTTTGGACATTTTGAATTCCTTTCTTCAAAAATTCAAGGTATCTTTTTTTACCTCCCGCCGCCCATTATCCTGGATCTTTCAATACCTCCTAAATGGCCTACCCAAGTTTTACCTTTTTTTCTGCTCTATTCTGAAAATGTATAATCCCTCTATAGTGCGTATTTTATCCCATGACTTCCATGTACAAGATTCACAATGATTTCTCATTTTTATTTTTGCTATACCTTTAAAAGCCAATTTTATTTTAGATACAGTAAAACTCATCCTTTTAACATGTTCAGTTCTGCATTTCCTTTCTATTTTTTTCATTTCAGCTTTTATTCATGTATATAAGTTATATGAAATAAGATTTCCTTGTGATTATTTTTAAGCATACACGTTATCTATTTTGTTCATATATACCCTATTTTCTCCTTCTTCCCTCCCCAACCTGCAAAGAGAACGGCAAGGAAACAGAAAGTATTTTAAATTTAAAAATGAAAAAAATACTATAAAATATGTGAAAAAACTCTTAAAACATGCCTAGAGGAAAATTTACAGAATAGTTTTATACTAGTAAAGAAGAGGGCTTTCAAATCAGGTATCTGAACCTCTACCTTGAGAAAGGAGAGAAATAGAGCCAAATAAAATTCCAAAGCAAAAAGAGAATAAGAAAACGCACAGACACAAGACAATAGAATACAAAACGTGATAAAAATCAATAAAAACAAATCCTGGCTCTGGGTTCTGAACAATAACACAAATAGAATGCAAGCCTGAGTTTTGGTTCAAGAAAAAATAAAAGAAGACAGGAATTAGTAGTGTTAGAGAGGAAAGAAGGGCATTATTCTTAATTGTAGAGTATTTTGAAAGACAATGAGGAATTAGTTTCAATAATTCATACCAACAAACTTGATTATTTACATGAAACAGACAAATTATGAAAAGATTGTATCATGGATAACCTGCAAAATCAATCAATCGGCCAACAATGTAAAAGGTCTACATCTACTACAGAAACTAAATTTATACCTTGAAACATCCAAGCAAATAATAACAACAAAACTACCAGTCACAAATTCTCCTGTACAAGTTTTTCCAACCATTTTTTGGAGGAAAAATCACATCAAATATGAACAGATTCCCCAAGAAATATGACTGTAACAAACACTGAAAAAACACATACACTGATGTACCAAAATTGTTCTGATATCAAAACTCAAAAAAACATCATAATTAGTAAACATACAATATTTCTCATGAATATAGCTACAGAACATTTTAGCAAAATATTAACAAACCGAATCCAGCAATATAAAGACAGGAAATATCACATGGCTGTTAAAGACAAAATAATAGTCCTAAATAGCTTCCAAGTAAAAAATGTGTAATAATAGTTATTATTATTATATAAATACATGCATATGCACACATATATGTTCAATATACAGAGTGACAGATTTTTGAAAGAGAATTACTGTTTTGGATATAATTTGCAGCCCATGTTTAGATGGTTTTAAATACAGAAATATGATTTTGGATTATCCAGTGGACTTAAATGAAACTACAAGACCTTTAAAAGAAGAAGGAGGCAGAAGAACATTCAGTGTCAGAAGGCCATGACAAGAGAAATAACACATCTAGTCATTGCTAACTCTGAAGATAGAAAGGAGTAATGCACCCATAAATAAATAGAGAAAGTTTCTTAAGAGGTTGAGAAAGGCAAAAAAATGAAATCTGTCCTACATTTTCCAGAGAGGAACACAATCCTGCCAGCATCTTGATTTTGGCTCAGAGAGCGACTCAAGCCAAACTTCTGACAGTTATTAGATAATAAGTTTGAATTGTTTTCATTCTCTAAATTGGATCGTGTGGGGTTCTATTTCTAGCTCTTGAGGAATTCCCACACTGACTTCCATAGTGATGGCTCCAGTTTACGTACCCACCAGCCTTTAATAAGTGTTTCTCTCTCTTGGCATCTACAAGCAGTATTTGTTGTCACTTTTTTTTTCTGTCTTAGCCATTATGGTTGTAGTAAGATGATCTGAAAGTAGCTTTAATTTGCATTTACTGGTGATTAGAGATGTGGAACATTTAAAAATCATTTCTCAGTCATTTCTATATTAACTTTTAAGAACTATGTTTAGTTCCATGCCCCAGTTTGAATTGTATTCTTTGCTTTCTTAATGTTTAGTTTTTGGAATTCTTTATATATTCTAGATACTAATGTTCTGTCAGATATATAGCTGGTAAAGAAGTTTTTTCTCACTCTGTATTCTGCTTCTTCACTTGAGTAATGGTAGTCTCTTGTTGGTTGTTTTTACTCATTGCTCTTTTGTGGGGGGTCTATCATTTAGTTTCCAAATAAATTACATATGAAGGCTTATTCATAATTATAAATGCCCAACCTTAGCTTGACTTATTTTTAGTCAGCTTTTCTTAACTTAAATTATCCCATCTACCTTTTGCCTCTGGGCTTTTTTATTTCTCCTACTTCCTTATATTTTACTTTTACTCTGTGGTTGGCTGAGTGGCTGGCCCCGTCCTTTTTCACTCCTTGATCTCTTTGCTCCTTCTTTTCTCCTCCCAGATTCCTCCCTCTATTTAGTCTCTCTGCCCACCAGTCCCACCTATCATTTCTCTTGCCTTGCTTATTGGCTGTTTCGCTCTTTATTGGATCATCAGGTGTTTTAGACAGGCAAAGTAACAAAGCTTCACAAAGTTAAACAAATGCAACATAAAAGAATGTAAGACATCTTTGCATCATTAAACAAATGTTCCACAGCATAAACAAATGGAACATATCTTAAAATAATATTTTATAGTGGTACTTTTTTGCTTTACAGAAGCTTTCTAGTTTCATGTGGTACCCTTTGCCAAGTAGTTGGTCCCACACACACTACTAGAGTCTTGTTCAAACAGTCCTTTCCTGTGTTCTAGGTTTAAATGTATTCCCTACTTTGTTTTGTTTAATATTCATGTTAAGGTCCTTGATTCATCTGAAATTGAGTTTTGTTCAGGGTGAGAGATAAGGATCTATCCCAGCTCTTCTACATGTAACTATCCAGTTTGGTTAGCGCCTGGTTGAGGATGTTGTCTTTTCTCCTATGTGTATTGGTTTTGGTCTCTTTGTCAAAAATCTGATTACCAAAGATTCTGTAACATATTACTCTAGCTCTGTAGTAAAACTTAAAATCAGAATATTAATTCTAGTAATCCATTAACATACAAATTCTCTCCATATGCTGGTATACTTTTCAATTTTTTTCTTCAATATCTTAAAGTCTTGATTACACAAATCTTTCACCTGGTCAAATTTATCCCAAGATATTTTATTTTTAGAGGTATTTATGAATGATATTGTTTTCCTGATTTGTTTCCTGATGTTTCTTATTTGTAGAGAAAGGCTACCGATTTGTGTGTGTTGTATTCTGCAATTATGCTGAATTTGTTTATCAGCTATAGGAATTTTCTGGAGAACTGTTAGGATTTTATATACAGAATAATTTTCAGAAACATATAAAAAAGATGCAGCCCACTCCTCCTACAACAAACAATAAAAAAAGAATTCAAAATCTTTGATATTTTCCCTCTGTTGGTTTAGTTCTTTGAAAGTTTTGTTCAACTTATTTTACCAAAATCCTCTCCCAAACTCCTCCCAGCTTCATCCCTTTCTTACCCAAATTAGTGTCATATATTTTAAAAATCCTTCAAGACAAGTTTGTGCTGCCTAAATATTTTTGGATGTGTTGTCTTTCGCTGGTCAACTTGCCAGGGGTTGTACTCTTAGAGAAAACTGTTTCTGCCTCCCCTAGCAGCTAATAATTACCAATGGTATCACATCTAAGGGTGGTATTTAGTGTTCAACTCCTATCTTCATGCTGGGATTTTGTATGGACTAGGTTTATATACGTCTTTTCCATGCTACACAACTACTGTGAATTTATATGTGCAGCTGTCCTGACTTTTCTCAAAGATTCAGGCAATTAATAACTGCTGAGAGAGGAATAATAAGTCTTATCCATGGATGAGTCCTGATAGATTATCTAAGCCCAAGTGGTCAGCCCTAAAACATACGAATATGAGAAACACTATTTTTTTCAGAAGATTGTACTTATGAATTTACATGTATGTATATAAATCAATAATAGTCAAAATTATGAATTTGAGATGGAGTGTATGTGGTGGAAAGGTGTGAAAGGAGTTGGAGGGAAGAAGGAAGACAATGATGAGAATCCAGTACTTTTAAATGAAATTCTCATTTTTTTCATAAAGGTAAGAGCTTACAAACAATTTACTACTAGGTTCATTTAACAGAATAATTGTACTAGATTCTCTCTTAGGGCTATGACCTAGCTAGTCATGGGCTTGAGGAGGTGCTGGTCATGGGTTCAATCTTGTGAAAGAGCTTTAATCCAATTGGTAAGTGGTTAGTTGCTCCCAGAACATTCAGGCAGCCATCGCACCAGTGGCCATATTCTTGCTAGGGCAATTGTTATTGTAGTTCACAGGGTTCACAACTGGGTGTGACAATTTGATGACTTTTCTATTGCTCTGGCACTATAAAAGCTAGTCATTAGGAATGCAGCTTTCAGGTCAGAACCAGTTGATTTCTGCCTGTCCTATGAGGCAAATATTTGATGTCTTTAGCACTGAGAATTTTATTCATAAATATAACATGTTTTAATCAAACCTACTCCCATTCTCTCCCCTCAAACTCCTCTTGTATCTTCCTCCCTACTTTCCTTCTCATTCACATACATATATGCATATCTATATATCTCTAAATATATCTAAATTTATCTCTCTGTCTATCTATCATCTATCTATCTATCTATCTATCTATCTATCTATCTATCTATCTATCTATCATCTATCTATCTATCTATCATCTATTTATCTATATCCTACTGAATTTTGTTCTTTGAGGACTGTTCATTTCATTTGCCATTTTTGATCGTATGACTTGGGGCAATTGTGATGTTTTAAGTTTTACTTCTTATGGATTATAGATATTACTATCCTCAAATAGCTGGCAAAGCTTTTCTCCCATTTTATAGTTCATCTCTTCATTAAATTTTATATGATCCCATTTGTTAATTCCTGGGATTATTTTCTGTGCTATTGCAGGCCTTTTCAGAAAAAATTGTAAAATATGCTATATTGGTTAAATGTACAATGAATACATGAAACCAATATATATTTTGTTGTTGAGTATAGTGCTCTATACATGTCAGTTTGCAAATTATATTTTATAATCTCTTATTGTTATTAATAATATTTATTGTATGCTTGTTCTGTAGCTAAGTTAGAGAAAACTGTTGATGTATCCAAGTATAATTATGTATTCTTTTGGTTCTCAAAATTTTGATTCAAATAAAATATTTGAATTTTTGTTGGTAAGTATACATATTTAGGAATACAGTATCTTCTAAACAAATTATATTCTACATTATTATGAATTGTGTTTTATATTTCTAGTAGCAGTAATATTTGTTCTTATGTGCTCTTGATCTTGAATCAATAAATTTAGTCATTTTTGGTTAAAGATTACATGGAATGCCTTATTAGTCTTCATTTTTGAAGCGTGGCGGTCGGGCAGAGATTGAAAATAACCAAAAATAGCCTTTTTCGAATGAATCAGTTTTAATAAAGGGAGCAAGTGGGGTACACTTACAGAGCCAAGGTTCCAGGGAAGAGCAGAGAACCAAGCAGAAGAAGAAGGGAGGGGCCTCCCCAAACCCAGTTCTTTTAAAGGTATGTTTTGCCCCTGGAGCGGCCACGCCCCTCAGACAAGGGATTGGTCAGCTGCCCCAACACATTTTATTTTGATTTGGGTTTTTGATAAATAGTATGATATGGCGTTCTGCTTTCACAGATAATCAAACAAAATCTACCTTTTCTTTGTGTAGCATGAATAATAAAAACCCAGAGACAGATATTGGGGTTCATACTGAAAATCAGAAAGAAAAGCAGCCAAGCCACTAGAGAATTCTTACCTCTACTATGGCTGGGCAACCATAGACTAAACAGACTAAGCAGACTCAGCAGACTGAGCCTCTCTTTTCTCCCATTTTATATTCCCTCTAGCGCTGGGATTAAAGGTGTGACTCCCTAGTGCTGGGATTGAAGGTGTAGGCCACTACTACCTGGATTTGTTTCAGCACTGATTTTGTGTAGCCTAGGGTGGCCTTGAACTCATAGAGATTCATCTGCTTCTGTGTCCCAAATTCTGAGTTTAGAGATGTGTGCTACCACTGTATGACTTCCAGGGGTTGAGCTTTGTCCTTCTGATTTTTAGGCAAACTTTATTTATTAAAACAAAAATAAAATATCACTATATTTATGGATATTTAAGCCACTTATTGCAAAGAAATTAATGATATGGTTAAACTTAAATCCATATTTTGCTTTCTATACCTATTTTTTTTAGTAATTTTTCATTTTTGTAATTTCTTTAGAATAAATTGAGGAATATATCTCTATTGATATATTTTTACTTCTTCAAAGTTTTTTCAATGTGTTTTTATTGTATTGTACTGTTTCACTTTATTGTTGAATGGTTGACATAGAAGTTTCTGAAAATGCTTAATATGTTCAATTTGACAAGTTGTTTTGCCTTTTTTTCTGATATTTTTATTTTGCAAGATTCATTCCTGAATCATTAGCATTAGTCCTTTTTTGGCTAGATATTTAAACTTTAATATTTTTTATTAAAAATTTCCATCTCCTCCCCTCCTCCCACTTCCCTCCCCTCCCCTCTACCCACGCCCCCCACTCCCTCCATCTCCAGGCCAAAGAGCAGTCAGGGTTCCCTACACTATGGGAAGTCCAAGGTCCTCCCAATTCCCCCCACCCCAGGTCCACGAAGGTGAGCATCCAAACTGACAAGGCTCCCACAGAGCCCGTCCATGCAGTAGAATCAAAGCCCAGCGCCATTGTCCTTGGCCTCTCAGGAAGCCTCCACCATCGGCCACATTCAAAGAGTCCAGTTTGATCACATGCTCCATCAGTCCCATTCCAACTGGCCTTGGTGATCTCCCATTAGATCTGTCCCACCGTCTCAGTGGGTGAACGCACCCCTCGCGGTCCACTTTCAATGTGATTTATAAGATACATATTTAATCAGAGTTCAATTAAGAATTATTATTCAAATTTACACATAGTATAAGAACCTTACTGAACGATCAACGAAAACTAAGTATATGTTTCTCCTCTTGGAATATGCATGACATCTATTTAACACTATGACAGCTAGCTAGTGGGGATGAAACATCTAGGTTAATACCATCTTGATTTCTTCATATTCTATGACTCAACTATATGGATTGAAGAAAAATGAGCTATGAAGTTGAAAGAAAACAAAGGAACATATATGGGAGGGCTTAGAAGGAAGAAAAGAAAGGTGGAAATGATTTCATTATAATATGAAACATATTTTAAAAAGCTAATGAGGGCAGAAAGTTGTGTGGTTATGGATTGGGGGTTAGATCTGTGAGGAGTTAGGGGTGAGGGCAAGTGTCTTAGTTAGGGTGTCTATTGCTGTGGAGAATGAAGGCAGCAAGGCTTATAAAGGAACACATTTAATTGGGGTGATATCTCCCACAAAAACTAGAAAATACACCCGCAAAGTTTCAACAACGTGACTGCCCAAATATGAGCTGAACATGGATGACACCAATGGATATGCCAAAGTATATAAAGAAGAGCCCATGGGGCCTTGACCCGACACAAAGAGCTGCAGACAAGTGAAGAAAGGTAAAAGCAGAAGAGGCATTCTTCCGCAGTTGCATGCCCAGGGCCACGCATTCCTGAAAACATATATACGAGTAGCATTATACAGACTGAGCAGGTTATATTTAGGAATATACGTGTATATTCACATACACACATACACATATGCATACAATGACAATTATTAAAAAAGAAGTCATAAATTTTATTGAGTGTGGAGGAGTGTATAGGAGGGTTTGGAGGGAGGACAGATGGGGAGAAATGTTGAAATTACAGTATAACCTCAAAAAAGCTCACCGCCAAACAAAAATAGGTAGCTCTGAAAGGCTTTTAGGAAAGTTGTTACTTTGTAACTTAATGGAAAAAGCTAAGTACATGTCTGGGCTGATAACTCCATCAGTAAAGTTTTTGTTTTCCAAGAACTAGGGCCTGAGTTTTATCTATAAACCCCAAGAAAAATGTGTGTGTGGTAGTATGTGCTTATACTTCTAGTGCTGCAGAGAAATAGGGTGCGTGTGACTATCCTTCCAGCCAGACCTAACTGGTAAGCTCCAGGCCAATGAGAGACCTGATGGCAAAGGAGGTGGAAGGCTTTCCTGAGAATCATTTCTAAGACTGTTTTGCACAGACTCATTTATGCTCACACACATATGTACATCCATAGGCACACATGTGCACACACACAGCACACACATACGCAGCACACACACAGTGCACATACACAAATTTATTAAATTAAAAAGGGGAGGCGGGGGAAGTGGGCGGAGGGGGAGGGAGTGGGAACTGGGATTGGTATGTAAAATAAGAAAAGATTGTTTAAAAATAAATAAAACAAAAATAAAAACATTGCAACAATGGATTTCTAATTCCAATGTGTATTGTGCCTCATTTATTTAGATCTATGGTATGCACCTCATCATGCTTAGTTATTTTTTTCTCAAAGCTTTTTTTCTGAGACAGGGTTTCTCTGTAGCTTTGGAGCCTGTCCTGCTGTCCTGGAACTAGCTTTTGTAGACCAGGCTGGCCTCGAACTCACAAAGATCCACCTGCCCCTGCCTCCCGAGTGCTGGGATAAAAGGCGTGCGCCACCACTGACCAGCTTTCTCAAAGTTTTTGATCTGGAGGACATCTTTTATTTATTTTTATTTATGTCATTTCTGTCTCTCTTCCTTTCTTTCAATTTTTCATCCCATACCATATTGTTCTATCTGAAAAATTTAGTAGTTACTAAAGCACAGTTCTGTTAAGAGTAAATTATCTATAAATTACTTTAGCCCTTGTTTGTGTGAGAAATTCTTCACTCATCCTTAACTTTAGTTGTTATAAATTTAAGGGTTCACAAATATTTTTCTAATACTTTAAAGATGTCACCCAACCATCTTCTAGATTGCATAGTTTCTGAGAAAAAAATCAACAACGTTTCAAATCTTTGAACTTCTCCACGCACTTTGCCGTTTGAACATTAGTATTTTCTTAGTATCTCATCTCTTTGTGTTTGTGTGTGTGTTTATACACATTTTGTTTCTCTGACCTACTTAGATGTGTGATATGTCTTATTATTTTGGAAAAATAGTTCTCTATCATGTTTTCAAATAATCTTATTGCCCTATTGTTCTGAAAATTGAATTGCTTCTATTTAAGACAGAAATAATATGGCTCACATATCTTTGATACTTTTATTTTTTTTACTTTTCTCTATTTTGTACTATAGTTCAAATAAGTTTCAGTGACCTTTTGTCTAGTTAACCAGTTCTTTCTTTAACTTTCCCCATCTATTAATGAGGAGATCTTCATCTGTGAAATTTCATTCCAACATCACTGTTATTGCATAGGTTACCATTTCAAATGATCCCATTTTACTCTTTCACATATTTTTGATTGTTGGGCCACAATTCTCCATGTAGTCATGTATGTAGTTCCATTCTTTTCACAGAGTAATTGTTAACACTAATTGTTCTCTTAAAATCCCTGTCTCATCAGCCCATTATCTGCCTCAACTCTGAATCAGGTTTTCATGCTTGTATTATTTCTTAACAATAAATTATTTTTCCTTACTTTGGTTTAACTTTATTTTTTTTTTATTTGATTAGAGACGTTTTAGATGCACAGCTAAGACTAAGGTAAATAGCAGCCAGCTATGCCCGGAAATGACTCTGCCTCTTCTCTGTAAAGCCATTTAACTGCAAAATTGAGTCAGTCCACTCAGGATATGAGCAAGCACTGTGGTCTGTGCTACCTTTACCATCTGTATGCCGCAAGTTTTCAATTCCTCTAACATGGGTCTTCTGCTACCATAAGGTTACAGTGGGAATTGTAATACTGGGGCATTTTTCATCTTCCCCCTAAGCTCTTGGCTGTTCTTGCATACCTGGCCCAAAAAGAGAAATTTCTCTCTCTCTCTCTCTCTCTCTCTCTCTCTCTCTCTCTCTCTCCTCTTGCCTCTTTCTCTTCCAGCTGTAAAATGTAGATTGTTATTTACTACTAGGCAGCTTACAAGAGCATGGCATGATTTCTGTTCCCATGTTCCAGTATCAATCAGAGGAAAGCCCTGTCAACCTGGGCTTTAGGATTGGTCTTCCTAATATTTTTGGCAGTGTTAACTGTGGCAACAAAACTCTGCATTCTCTCTTTGCTTGACCTGGGACACAAATGTCCTGACTTGGAAGGGGAAGGTCCTGCCCCTCATTCAGTAGTTGTAAGTTTAGATTTAATGCATTTGTAGGCTCCTGGACCTACAAAAGTTCTCTGTCCTTCCTGACGTGATAGAAGGTTTTTGCTTATAGTCTCTCCCCTAAGAGCAATGGACTTTTATGGCACCCCCGGCACAAAAGAACTGCCTTTCAGAGACAGATTTTTTTCCCTCTTCCTCCCCAGAATGGTTGATCTTTCCCTATGCCACAGAAGTGAGCTTTCCTGACTCCCTCACCACCAGCTTCTTAAAGGTTTGGTGGTGCAGAACAGACTCTAAGGAGACTGTCAAGGAAGCCCTGTCACTGACCCTATTCACAAGCTTTCCACAAGGGTGCATAGAAAATAGTATCTGGGTGAATGTGAATGGCTCCTTTCTGTGTCAGAGATACACAACAATTTCAAACTAGCATATTGCTTCTAATACTTCTCCAACCACTGTCTTCTGAAATGAAGCCTGCCTTTTAATTGCTCCCACACACGGAATACTGAAACCCTCATTTGTCTCTGTGTTTTAACTTCCATACTCAAATAGCCCAGCCTTTCTTTTATCAATTCCTAAATCCTCTCTGCCGGCCAACCTCAACTTCTTAGACAATTACAGCCAACATGATGTCTTCCTTAGTGATCCCTTCTTACCACTTTTATGTAGCCCATTAAATGTTTCCAATGTATAAGTGAGCATTCACCTGTGCAACGGTTAGTTCATTGCATAGCATTATATTTGTGTTCCTATACATGCATAATATTGGGTGTCCGATGTCCTAGCAATATAATTTATGTAGGAAAACAGTAGTGAGTTCTCCTTGTGTCACACTGACTGAAACAACAAAGCAAATACAGCTTTTCCAGATTCCTTTAATTAGTATTTGTGTGACATTAGTCCATTAGAAGATTGGTATGACAAATAAGATCCAAATAGTGAAATGTAGCAAAAATGAGCAGGGATATTAAAGCTTATTAAAGTGGCCCTAGTTGCCCCTCTTAGATCTACTATTAGAGCTAACGGAAGACTTCTGGCAAGCTTTTGAAGATCAAAGGAGAGAATAGTTTCTCTATGTTAGGGCCCTGAGAAAGAGGCTCACAGTAAAGAAATAGAAAGCAAGGAAAGTGTGTTAGCAGCAAGGGACAATAAAGTCCTGGAATATCACTTGGAAAGGGTAAAGTCAGAGCAGAGTCTTACTGGGGGTGGGTGTGTTCTGGGGTGGCATTGGTCTAATTTTTAAAGTACCGATAGCTAAGTTAATGCAAACCATGCTCAAGACCTTTCCTTGATGGAAGTTATCCTTGTAGGTCTGAAACTGGGAAGAAATAGACGAGAGACAGAAGATAGAGTTGGGAGAGCTTTCAGTGAATACTTAGCAAGAAGTCCCGAGTTTGACATTCACAGTCCTGATATGCCCCAATCAAAAGGAGAGGGCACAAGATTTCCATGGTATAAAGAACAAGCAAGCATAATTACCTTCTTACAGCTCAAAACACCTGGCAAACACTCCCTAAGTCAAACATCCTATTGTCTGGCTTTAGAGTAGCAAGACGTCCAGTAACCACACCTTTGACCAAACATCCTGTTGTTTATCCTTGAGGAGCAAGAATTAGGTTTGAGCTCTCAGACCTTTAGTCAAAATGGAACAGATTCAAAACTGTGAGCCCTCACATAAGGCAGAATAGTTGACTTCCAATCCCAACAGAGAAGATAAAATCCTGTGGATATCTCCAATCCCCTGAGAGAACATGGTTCTGCTTTTGTTTCCAGCTGGGCTGACCCTAACTGACTTTCTTATGGATTCTATCTTTCTGTTCTTCTCTGCCTCTCTACTATGCCCCCAAAGTCATGTTCTAATGTTCCCTGATGGAGGGGGGGGGTCATCTGTCTATGTGTTACTTTCGTTGGTTAGTGGAGAAACTGCCTTGGCCCTTTAATAAGACAGAAAATTGGGTGGGCGGAGTGGACAGAACGGAACTGGGGGAGAAAGAAAGCAGAGTCAGGCAGACGTCTCAGGCAGTCGCCATGCCTCTCCTCTCCGAGACAAACTCAGGCTAAGATCCTTCCCGGTAAGCCACCACCTCATGGTGCTACACAGATTACTAAATATGGGTTAAAGCAAAATATGAGAATTAGCCAATAAGAGGCTGAAACTAATGGGCCAGGCAGTGTTTAAAAGAATACAATTTGTGTGTTGTTATTTCAGGGCATAAGCTAGCCAGGCAGCTGGGAAGCAGGAGGCCGCTCCTTCTACAGTTCCCAGGAAGGGTTTCTGTCTAAACTCCAAGGTGCTTTTATAAACTGCAACCACAAAGATCCTGGATTCTGCCTTTCACTTTCATAGATGGCAGTGGATTTTCTGAGCCAGCCCCTAAAGAGACATAAACACACACACACACACACACACACACACACACACACACACACACACGGGAAGAAAGATGCTTTGGTTCTGAATCTGTTCTTTCTGTAGAGCCAGTTACAAGTAGCTTTTTCTTTTCTTTATTCATTAAAGTATTATGTATAAGCAATTTTAAGGTCTCTGCTATCTCAACAGTCTATTAGTTCTAAAGATGATTGCTCCAGCCGTCTTCAAAGTGAATTATCAGACACTAAGAAGAATGTGGGATTCATATCTTCTGTAAAATTTGGAAAGGATGACAGATGACATTTATTAAGTGTGCAATGAACATGACACTCACTTATAGTGTACATTATTATTTCAATAACAATTCATAACTTGAAGAGATTGGGGATGTGAAGTGAACATATATATGAATTACTAAGTACAATGCCTCAGAGAAAACACCTATTCAACAAGTTTCTCTGCCTCCTGCTTCAACAACTCTCCACCCAGCTTACTAACCATTAAAAAGATAATAAAACAGCAACTCAGTAGGATAAAGTAATTGCCAAGTCTTACCCAGGATTCCACATGGCCTTCTGGGTATGGTGGATATAGCTCATTTCCCTCTGGATCTGGTGCATTATAGGATGAACCAGTTTAGTGGGTTTAACATCCTCCTAATCTTTGGCTCAGTTCATTATTGTGACCCAGAGACAGTGTTTGTTAGGTGACTACACAGAAATTTCAGATGTGGAATAGATTTCCCTATACGATGTTACAATTGGTCCCAGTCCCCATTAACATTACATCTTTTGGGATAACCAACCACTAGGGTATTCCTTGGCTTAACTGGCCTAGATTTCTTGTGACCCCTGACTTCCAGCTCTGTTCACCTTACATGGTACAGAGAAATGACAGTGGACCACTTTCTAAAAAAAGAAAGGTAAATCCCTACAATCAGGATTGCATTCAGAAAAACATCTTTTTGTCTGAAATAATATTTGAAACTAAATCAAGAGTGGAGGACATGGGAGTAGCTACAGTCAGAAGTGAGAGTGATAACTAGTCCTAAGGAAGGAAGTAGGCTGGGTATTGTCTGCTAACAGGTATGGTGTTTGCATCAGTAAATGGCATAAATGATAAATGGCAACTTCCTGACTTGAAAATGATCTTATGAATCATGTCCCTTTAGTGTTTTCCTGTGCTTAACAGAAGAAATAGAAATGTGCTTGGGTATAGGATGCCTCATTTTGGTCTAGTACTAGCAATGTGCACAAAGCAATGTTGAGGTTAGCATGCCATCAGTGTATGAGATGAAGCAGGTAGTTAAAAATACTGCAGGACAGAAGCTGTATTTGATGATCTCTTTTGGTCCTTTCCACCTCTATGGTGACCTAAACTGTTAAATACCTGTGTGTGTGTGTGTGTGTGTGTGTGTGTGTGTGTGTCTTTCTCTGTGCATATCTGTTTCTTTATCTAACCTTCTCTGAGACATCCTTCCTTTCCTCCAAGTTATAGGGGACCAGAGTATGTGTTTATCTACTGTTAATGAGGCCAATCCAGTGCTGGGGACAAATCCATATAATACAAACAAGTAACATTGTATTTAGAAGGACATAATTTGTTTTGTGGAAGTGACATATTTTAGAAGAAATATAGGCTTTGAAGATAGAAAATGTAAATCTAGATTCATTTCCTAGCTTTATGATGCTGAGAGATTCAGCCCAGCCCCCTCTCTCCATCTGTAAAACTAGAGTAATCTTGACTGCCTTTCCTTAGGACTATTGTGAAGATTTAGTGAGATAATTTATGAAAAGAATCTAGTTCACTGACTGGCATAAAGTATTTACTGAAAGTGTAGTTGTTGGAATGAATGAATCAGTAAATATTGCTACATTCCTCCCTTCGTATGGTAAAAGGGTCTTGTAAAGGCTTTGTGGATGGTGAAGATGGGTCAGCAGAGACGGCATCTGCTTGTAGAAGCATGGGACATGACTCAAGTTCCCTAGAACCTATGAAAAGTTTGACACAGTAGTGTTCTTACTTGGAAATATGAGGAAAGGCGGGAAAATATCCAGAAACACATGAACCACCTAGTCTAGAGTTTATAATGACAAACAACAAAGACATTCTGTTTCAACAAAAAGATTGTCTCAAACAATGTGCAAGACGAGGCCTGACAACTGGGGCCATTCAGTGATCCTCATACATGCTTCTTGGTAAGTAAGGATCTTATACACATTAATGCATACACACACATACATATTTTACTATCCTTTATTAAATGAAAAACAATGGATGTAGGTTCAGTTAACTCCATCTCTCTGAGTCATTAAAATATTGCCTAGTCCTTAGTCTTCTTAGGTAAAAAATGTAGATGGCAAAGCCTAGTGTTCAGGAATGTTGTGGAGATTAAAAGAAATAATCTACAGGATAACACAGGCCTTGGAACATGGTCTGTGACCAGTAATGTTGGTACTATTCCTCTACCTCCTGGTGGGTATGCTCTCATAAGCGGGCTAAATTAGTTCTCAGAACAGTCAGATGACCTATGTATTATTATCATAATGAGATGTTGTATGTGGAGACACCTAATAAAATATGATGCAGATGGTCAATAAATGTTTGCTTCCCTTCTATTATTTTCCTTAATTAAGCTAATTATTATCCTGTCAACAACCATGCTTTTGCATGAACTATGTGAATATTTTGAAGAACGAAGCACTAATCTTACATCTTTACTAATTTAGAATGACAATTTGGACACCTAGCTCATAATCAAAATTATCTTAATTTTGATAGTATGACAAGTTATAGTTGTAAAGTATTAAGCTAATTTCTACCTTAATGTTGTGAATGATGACTATATTAATTTAATATTTCAAAATGTAACAACCAGTGGAAAACATTTTTATGTCAATGATACTTTTGTGTATTAATAGCATGCTTAGCATTTAAAATATCACTTTTTTTTGCTCATCATAAATGAAAGAAAGTTTGGAGTCTATGTTGGTGGAGGCTAAGCTCCTCTGACCTTAACCTGGCCAAATAATTGTCTTTCCATCTTACCTTCTATCATGACTAATTTGTGTGCTGGAATCTTCAGAGTGAGTCAGAGTATGGGATATATTTATAAAGCAAGATACGGATCTAAAATAAATCTGTCTTTACAATATGTTACTTAACTTTGTCTACCTTAGTTTCATCATCTGAAACATAAATATATTATCAATATTTACTTGATAGAATAATCTCCAATGTTCAAGTACTTTATATCACAAGGCTCACAAAGCTGGGAGTGTGCTGCAGATAGCAACAGCTGCCATTGCTGTGACCACGGTCACCATCACCTCTACCACTACAATGATAATGGGGTGACAGCAGCATTGAAGAATTATGTGAGAAGACTGCAGAATCATAGAAGAATTGTGTATAGACTCTCAAGAGAAATTCCAGATCTCTGAAAGGGGAACTGCAAATGCTCTTCGTCTTATCCCCCCACCTAAAAAATCATTTCAAAAGATCCTTGCCAATATCTTCTGAGTTATTATAGAAAATGTGTAATGCATTAAGACTCTTTCAGAGTCTTATATCACAGAGCAACCGCCCATATGTTTTGTTACCATGACCAAAGGGTCAACTGTAGAAAGTATAGAAAATGGGGCCAAATGTAATTTGATTGCAGGAAAGCCCTTGACAATTTGAATTGTGGAGGATTTATCTCAGTTTTTTTTTTCACTGCCAGACAGAGTATATTAGCATTTTTGTTTTGTTGAGCCTTGACTAATAGGAAATTTTCAACAACTTTTTTCTCTATCTTGAAATAAAGCAGAGAGAGACTGTTATATAGAGAGATTTATCTACGTAGCATGCATATTCAAGGAAGCAGGGAGAAGAGAATATATCTAAGTTGATTGAATTCTTTTTCTTTTGAAAAACTAATAATTTGTTTGGCTGCTCTGGAGACTAAATTAATTCAGGCAAATTTCCAGGAGAGCATGCTGATAGCTCAGGTGAGAATAGTGAACCTGAGTGTAGTCTGGAAACTTCACATAAGTTATACACTAGGGTGCGCCCATGACTCGACTGAAGCTAAAAATTAGAGGCAGAGAAAGCCTGGAGTACTGAATTCCCCAGATAAACTATGTGCATGTAGAAACATTAGTAGTCATGTATGGACCTTAAAAATTTAAATATCTTACTCGGCTTTTTGTTTGTTTGTTTGTTTTGAGACAAGGTTTTTCTGTGTAACTCTGACTGTCCTCGAACTAGCTCTTGAAGACCAGGCTGTCCCTGAACTCAGAGATCCACCTGACTCTGCCTCCTGAGTGCTGGGATTATGGGCGTGCGCCACCACTGCACAGCATATCTTACTACTGTAGGTATTTTACTCAGAAATTCCCTCCCTATCTACTTTCCTCCTCTCTCATTCCATTGCTTCCTTTTTTCCTTTCCTCCTAAATATTATCTTTCCTCAGGATATTTACTGAGTATGCAGAATGTCTCAGTATTAACTAACAATACAACCAGCCTAGACACCACTCTTGCTATCACAGGGTTGGCAATTTACAGCGTTACTGTTTCTCTATCCTATATATACAATGCCCTACTGCTCATATTTCTTAGTTTTTCTTTAACTTCAAGTATTTAATATTTTTGCAAAAGACAAGATTTATTTTGAGACTGTAGAAGACCAGACTGACATACAAAGACAAATAGAACCAAGGCACCACTGACAGGGCCTTGCAGCTTGAACAGCACAAGGACTCCCCTGTTCTCTCTGCTAACCAACATTGTGGGGAGGAAGTGAGGTGTGCTTAATTAAGACAAGGAAGCATAGAACAAGCAGCATAACAAAGGAAAAAAATAACAAAACAAACAACAAGAACAAGAATAGAGAATAGACACAAACAAACTATTTCTTAATATGAGTCTGGAAATACACATCAGTGTATTTCTTTCTTTGATCTTGGAGAATATATTCTTTCCCACTGCATTTAAAAAAGTTTCTTTTTATAAATTTAGAACTGTAACATTAGAAGCTAGTAAGTACATATGTGGTCCATCACCAGTTTTTCTAAAAGAGAAATTAGAATAAGTCTTTTTAGTTCCCTCTAGCCTCAATCCTTGATGAGAGAGAGAGAGAGAGAGAGAGAGAGAGAGAGAGAGAGAGAGAGAGAGAGAGAACATATATCAGTTGCTGAAAATGGCTCTCAAGGGTTTATTTTTAATTATTTATTTATCGTTATTTAGTATGCACTGGTGTTTTGCCTGCATGTGTGTCTGTGTGAGGATGTTTGATCCCATGCAACTGGAATTATAGACAGTTGTGAGCTGCCATATTGGTGCCGGGAATTGAACTCAGGTCCTCTGGAAGAGCATCAAGTGCTCTTTAACCACTAAGCCATCTCTTCAGCTAAACCCTGAGGGTTTATAGGAGAAGAGAAATAAAGCCAGGTACTCTGTCAATATGGACTGGAATCATGAACCTGGGTCCTGGCCATCATCAGGTATGCACCATCTGGTGTGCACCATGGGGAAGGATGTGGGACCTCGGGCTCTCTTGCTTAAGGAATACATCTATGTGACAGGTTTTCAGCCACTTATTCATGAGCACATCAAAAGGGTGTTAAGCGATGACTGGCATGGGGAATACAAGAGCAAATCCAAACATTTCCTTTCACTTTTCAGATTCAACAAACATGATTTCCATGAGTTAACAACCTCCAAAGGGGGCAATAGACATCAGTCACATAGACAATAATGTTGAGAACAGAGCATGAGGCCACTGCTGATGGAGTTTTTCACTCTATAAAAGTGCTTCTCAGCTGATTGGTATTTGGGGGTGAATAGGACCACATTAACTTCTTCAATGATTGCAAAGGTTACATCCAGAAAAAGGCAGGTCCAAGTTGCAGGAAATCAGTGAGCAGGCCATAAAAGTTGAATTGAAAGGGATTCTAATTTTGATTTGTTTCGCATAATTACAGCTCATCAAACCCAGAATAGGTCTTCTCTCTCAGGAAATGGCTTCTTACTGAACCTGTGGTTTTAGTTCAATCCTCAGAATGCTACTTGTTCTAAGCATCACACAAGGCCATGGCAAGTGTACTTCCCACATAAAATAATAAATAAATGAAGAGGAAATATTAACATTAATAACATGATTATTTTAATGTATTTTTGTATAGTACTTTAAATAACATTACAATGATATCTCCTACCATTCATTTTGTACATTTGTTATGGAAGATAGCATAATTTTTATATTAATGATCAAGAAACTCTATCTCAGATAGGTTAAGGCTATCACTCAAGGTCACACAGCTTCTAAAGGATCACCAGGAATGCAAAAATCGCTATCTGTACATTGGTTTTGAGGAAGGACTTAAGGGAAGATCTCTTCCCTTGGTTCAAGGTGTAGATAAGTTGTTTCCTGACAAGGAAGGACCAAGTGAAGGGTCAGATTTCTAGGAAAATGGTTGACATTTACCAGTCTGGAACCCAGGGTAGTACTATGTTCTGTAAACCAGTCTGGATGCATGTGAACCATTTTGTTGTCTGCCATTTCTATGTTAAGCTTGTGTTCCCTGACATCAGTATGAATGCAGGATCAAGCTGGTGAGTGACATCAAGGGTACCCTTCCTTTCCATACTGCATTTCCACCATCTTCTCACTCTGTCCCTGTCTCTCTGTCTCTCTGTTTTTATTGCTGTCGCTGTCTCTCTATCTCTGTTTCTGTCTTTCCCTCTTTGTGTGTGTGTGTGTGTCTGTGTGTGTGTTTATGCTTGGATATGCATCTTAATTTTCATCCTTTGGCAACTGAACACACACTAATTTCACAACTTGCTGTCAAAAACAAGAAATAAGATTAATTTGCTTGACTGATTTTTTTTCACTAGTCATCCCAGCATGGGAGGATAACTTCTCCATGATTGCAGATTCTGTGTGTATACAGGAATCTGCAATCATGTGAATGCATACACACACATACACATGCAACCCTATAGCTTCATTTTAAAACTTCTTTTCTTTTGAATTTATTTTTCAAAGTTCTGCCTAATAATCACGGATTGTATCTAGAGGCCCACTCGCTAAAAGCAGGTTGAGTCATAAGCAGGTTGTACAAGTCCAGGAAACCTGCAGCGATGACTAAGAGAGTCATTATTTGATAAAAGGGGAAAAAATAGGTATTGGTTTGAAAGAAAGGCTGGGGGAGCATGAAAAACTTCTCGAACAGGGGAAAAAACACTTCTAAGCTAGCTGGCAGGATGAGTGGGGGCTGGAGAGAGGCAGTCTTGTGCAGCAAGACTTGTGCTGCGTTTAAATCACATCTCTATGTGACTGGGTTCTTTTCATCTTTTTTTTCAAGCAGGAAAGGACACAGAGGTTACAACAGTAACCTGGCTCTTTCAACTTTTGTACTTTATTCTGCCCTGTCCCTGCACGTTTTAAAATTGATGCCTGGAAATTCTTCTCAGCGTGAGTTCAAATAGATGTACACACTGTATACTTTCTCTAACCTTGTAAATATTGGCAGTTTAAAATTAAACTCTTGCATCATTCTTTGAACATCTTCAGTGACTGCCAATGGGGTATGATCATGGTTTAACACACAGAGTCACGTATTAATATATAAACAGACAAATTCATAAATCAAATGTTTACCACCAACCTTTGACTTTATTTCTGGAATGTATATTCATGTCTACTTTGCTACAGCATTTCAACATATTTTTTACACTTGAAAATTTTCTCTTGATCATCCTATTGTAAGTCATAACAAAAATATGCTTGTATAGTATAAAAATGTTTTCAACAAAACTTCTTGTAGCTAGAAATTCCCAAAGTGTTAAATAACCATGTAAGTAGCTGCTCCATTACTAAGTGGCAAAATATTAATTAGAACCCGAGAAAACATCCCAGCTTCTATGTCTTATTTACTCTCTTCTGCTGTGCTCTGGAATCTCAGAGAGGAAAATGATGACAGTCTTACTCAAATTCAAGTGGTCAGATAGATAGACCTTTCTCTTTGAGGCAATGTGTAAAAGAAGAGGCAAGAATAAAGCTAGAATAATTCCTCAACCCGAGTTACATTAATAGCAGATTGATTTTTCCAGAAACATCTGTATGAAAATTGGAAATTCTCTCTGTCTGTGTACCTGTAGGGCAAGGTGTCATTAAATTGACACCATTTATATTTTAGACTAGAAAATTATGTGCTGTTGGCATTGTCCTGTGTGCACTGTAGATAACTGAGCAGGATACCTGGCCTCTATCCATAACTGCCAGTAGTGGGACCCCTTCAGATCTTGACAACCAGAAATATAGGAAAATATTGCCCAACATTCTAGCCATATAAACTCAAGTTTGAATATTGGTTTCTTATCTAGCTTGTGAAAAATATAAAAAGTCATATTTAGTTAAGTATGGTATTTTAATTGTGTAAACAAAGAAAAATCTGGATAATTTGGTTTAATTTCCCTTTATATATAAGGGGGAAGTTGTTGAATCCATGAAGAAAACCTTCTCAGAGCTATTTGAACTTGCCTAAGCACTGAGTCTTAAATGAACCCAAATCTAGTGTGGATAAACTAGAAGTCATGCTATTTGATAATGTGAAAATATTCTGCTGTCTATTACATCCTTGGGTGATTCCACTATTATGTCATATCCTAAAATATGCTTCCATAAACTAAGACAGTTACAGCATTAGACTATAATCTTATGGGACCACCGCCATACATGTAGTAGATTCCTACCTGCTGACTGTGTTGTCATTATGAAGCACACACAAAAAAACATTGGGCTATACCACAGATGAGAAACAAATGGAAAAGACGAAGTTACTAGCAATAGATATCATACTGTTTACAATCTGTTTACTTTGTGTTAACTATGATATTAAGTGTTTTGCAAGGCCTACTGCACTGACTAATCATACTATCTCTGGAAGTAGGTAAACTTACTTGTTTGTTAAGATAAGTTGAGATGCTATAATAAAGACCTCAGAATATTCAGTATCGAACAAAATAGAAAAATGCTTATCTGCATGACAAGACTCCTAATTATGGGCCTCCATGCCAGACAGTAGACCTCCCCTTTTGTGGAACATTCTAGCAGCTCCAAATTGCATTCTGTTCATATCTCATTGGTTCAACCCAACTGCAAAGGTGATCATGGATTTCTGATAGGCAACTATGCATATACTCAGCTACAAGAGGGCTAAGACCATTTTAAATTTCAAGGTTTCATTTTAAAACTTTACTGTGCATTTCATGTGTGTGTGAGTCAGAGGAAAACTCCTGTTCTCTCCTTTTATAACAGGTACCAGGATTTATCTCAAGTTGTCAGACTTAGAGGTCAGCACCTTTACCTGCTGAGCCATCTGGCCAGCCTGTAAATAATTTTTCAGTAGAACATAACCACCACCACACTTCATTTTTTTTTATTATCTATGCTGTTTCCTAAAGATCATAGCATTTAAAAAACTACTTATGACAAATACTAAGGTTGGCTCCCAAATCTTTAAATGTTACTTTCCGGCCTTTAAGAAAAATAAAAAGTTTTTAAATCCATGTTCTAGAAAAGTAAATGGACACTTAGAGATATAAGAGGTCTGTGGAGCTTTTTAGTTAACAGATGGGGACACAGAGGCACACTAAATATAACCAAGTGTTCCAGGTCCCATGTGGGGATGTTCCTGTTTCACTCAAAAGGCAAAGTCCTATTTGTCTGATCATACTACCTTATCACATTATGAAAGAAACATTCATTCTGTCTTCTCTCTGCTAGGCAATATTCTAAGAAAGGGGGATTCATTAATGAGTAAAAAGAGACATCTCTGCTTTCATGGATCGTGGATTAGAAACGCAAATTATTAGAATTCAGCTTAATGTCTTAATATTATATGATGTGTGTGATAAGTGACACAAGCCAACGACAAAATACGTTCAGGAAGAAGGGAAGGTGGCAGCAGAGTTGAGTAAGGATTTATTGCTAAAAGAAATGGTTAATGGTGGCCTCAGTTTTGGGAAAAAAAAACCATGGAGAATGAGAGTCAGCCAAAGCTTTTGAAGAGGAGGCAGGAGCCTGGGCTGAGAACATCCAATGAAAACCCTGAGTTCCTCTTCAAAGAGGAGGTTGAATCAGAGGTCAAGAGCTGGACAAGAATGAGAGCCAAAAGAACAAAGAGAGCAGTGTGGGTGCCCACAGCTCGTGTGTGGTGGTGGGGCGGGGGAACTGGTACAGAATGGAGATGGAAGAAAAAAGTTAGCTAAAAGGTACAAGAGCACTGCGGAGAGTTGGCCTTTTAACTCTTTCAGAGAAAAATTTTCTAAAGTCCCTTTGCACAAAACCACAGAACACACATGCAGATACACACACATGTAAATTATAGTAGGCCTTACGTTCAGTTGTATGGTAGAAAGGTCATGCCCATTTGAGTCACAAAGAACTGCGCATATCCACTCTGCTACATGGTCATTTGATGATCCAGAAAAATTGTTAGTATTGTTCTGACATGATTTATTGAATATTTTCTAAATGACAGGCACTTTATATACATGATCCCATTAAAGCCTTACAGAGTTGCATAAGTTTACACTAATGGCATTTGAAAGTATGTTGAGGTTAAATTGAGTGTTAAAATTAAGTAGTGACGGCTACTAGTCAAGAAGTAATAAAAGGATATGTGAGATGGCTCAGTGGATTAGGGCACTTGCTGCTCAGCCCAATAACCTCCTCTTGATTCCTAGGACTCACGTGGAAAAAAGAAAGAATAGACTCTCACGAATTGTCCCCTCATCTGCACACATGAACTATGGTACAGCTTTATACACAATAAAAAATTTAAATAAAAATTTAAAGTAGTTTAAAAAAAGCAGTTTTCCTTCTGTGCATTTATATTGCTTTTTAAATTTTCACTATGTAGTGATTAGTAATGATGGTGAATCTTTCCATGGGAATGCTTTCTCAATACTTTTTCCATGTAAACAAAAATATTTAATGCTCGTTTAGTACTGTTATGTGTCAGACACTCCCTTAGTAACATGTATTTCTCAAATCAAACAACCGGGGTTCAAGAGAGGTCAAGTAACTTGGCTGAGGTTAAACAGTCAATACATTGAGAGGGTGAGATTGGGTCCAGACAGTGTTGCTTTGAAGGTCATGTGCTTCAGCATTATCCCAACACTGCCTTCTCAAGCAGACCAATAACAAAGTTGAAGAAATAGATTAGTTGCAGATACACATGGAAAGCCTGTTTATTTAGATCTGGTGACCTGACAGTCATTTTCTTCAAATGTCAGGCAAGTCCTGTGGAGCAATATTCCAATTGACTGACAGCATAAACCCAAATTTGAAGTGAGAACAAAGATTATATATGTGTCTTTTCTCTTCGAATGTGTGATGCATCAAAATGTATGTGTATTTGTAACTGCATGCATGCATGTGTTTGTTTAGCTATGTGCAATATGAATCTAAGTGGTGGTTTACAATACCATCTTCTAGGTTTCCTTCCCAAGCCTAAATTCCAGCATTTTATGAGGCAATATTTAACAATAAAAGTCCTTGGATTTGGAAGTGAGTGTAATTGGGGTGCATTGTATGAAATTCCCAAACGACTAATAAAATATCGTATTAGGGAAAATAAAAATCTTTGCTCTCCTTTAAGGTAAACACCTAGTTTCCTGCAACATTCTCTCTCAAGCAACTGCATCAGGGATGGCATTTCCAAACAAACATGGATGGTCCCATAGCAACAATGGAATGTTCCTCTGCCACAGGCATGGCGTTTCACTGTATTTCATGCTTATTTCAAGAAGGCCACAAATATGAGCTGGTTTGATGGAGATCATTTCTTGGAATTGTCCATATCTAGCAAGTATTTTGCTTGCACATTTCTTCTGGGCAAGCAACAGATTCTAATCATGGTCGGTCTCTATGTATCTCCTTTGAATGTGAATTTGAGAGTATCAACTTGCTATTTTAGATTTACCGGCGTTAACCTGCTCACAGTATAACGTTTTCCTTTAGGGTGGGGAATAGATTTTTATTAAGTGGTTCTTCCTCTTTGGATTCCTCATTCTTGGTTCATACTCTGCTCAGATGACAGATCAGTTAATTTCTAGAAACAGTTTCCAAAGACAAACTTAAGTGGTTCTGATAAGAACCAGAGGGGGGAAAAAAACCAGTCCCACCAGTTCAGATCTCTAATCACTGATTGACTTGGATCACATGGGGAATCTTATCTTGTAGAGTGATCTGACATACTGCTATGGAGAAACTAAGACTGTCTCAGGAACATATGCCTGCAGTGGGGCCAGGAAATACCACTATGGTGGTAACTGAGTTTTTTCTACTAGGGTTTGGAGACCTCAAGGAACTGAGCCCCTTGCTCTTCCTGGTATTTGGTATTGTCTATCTAGTCACAGTTTCTGGTAACCTTCTTCTTGTGGCACTGGTATGCACCCAACAAGGACTCCAGACTCCAATGTACTTCTTTCTAGCAAATCTTTCAGGCTTGGAGGTCTGTTATACATCCAACATTGTACCCCGGATGCTGGTGGACTTACTGCGGGAAGATAGGGCAATCTCCATGGTAGGTTGTATAACTCAGCTATACTTCTTCGGGGCCCTGGGAAGCACTGAGTGTTATCTCCTGGCAGTAATGTCTTATGACAGGTACTTGGCTGTCTGCTGGCCCTTGCACTATACAACACTATTACACAGAACCCTAAGTCTGGGACTTGCAATTGGCTCATGGCTTTGTGGCTTCTCAGTGGCAGCTGCCTTCCAGGCTGCTATGCTATCTAGCTTGACTTTCTGTGGAGGCAATGAGGTTGACCATTTCTTCTGTGACTTGAAGCCTCTGCAGAAGCTCTCCTGCTCTGATCCCTACTTGGTTAACCTAGTCTGCATGAGTCTAACATCCTTGGTAACGCTGGTCCCCTTTGGACTAACTTTAGCCTCCTACTGGAAGATTCTTTCTGTGGTCTTACATATCCCTTCCATTGTTGGCAGGCAAAAGGCGTTCTCCACTTGTTCTTCTCATCTAGTAGTTGTGACTTTGTTTTATGGAACTTTAATCTTGGTCTATGCTGTGCCCTTGGCTGCCCAGGTGCCAGCTCTCAATAAGACCTTCTCCTTGTTTTATACTGTTGTCACTCCAATGTGTAACCCTCTTATCTACAGCCTCAAGAACAAAGATGTCAAGGAGGCTGTAAGAAAATTAAGAATTCATTGGTATGATTTTAGCTTCACTTAAATGATCAAAATGATAGCAATCTGAAGCAAAACCAACCTTCCAATCACCAAGGAAGTCTTAGTAAGGCAAGCATAATAGAGTAGGTTATGATTATTGTAACTCTAAATATATGCTAAGCCCCCAAATCACTAGTTTAAGGATGAGTTTTTCTTAATATACTTGGAATAATCTAGTTTTCCTTGAGCATATTTACACTGCAATAGAGAATAAATACTTGCTAGTTATAGGAAGGAATGTATAGTGAGGCACGTGATATATAATTGATACACCCAGTGTTGCCAAGAGCACAACGTAGGAGGTAAAAACATTTTTTCTTATGTTTCATAACCATCCATTGAACTGTAATGCTAAAACCAGTTAATATGTACAATTAGTAAGTGTTAATAAAATTCAAAATGGATAGTCCATATTTCGGTTCTATTGAGGCTATAATGATTTTTTTGTATATTTTTATTCTTGGAAAATTTAGTATGTGTGTGTGTTGAATATTGTCCATTTATACCCTATATGTCTCTCTCATCCCCTTTCTTTTTTTCTGCTGAAGTGCTTCTTCCCAACAAGCCCCCCTGTTATTTATTTATTGCCCACTGGGTTTAATTATATTTGCTTGCTTGCAAGAGTATGAATGGAGAAATGTTTTCTGGCAGCTTATCAATGGCTATATCACTGAAGAAAATGACACCCCTGTTGATACATCTGGCCAGACGGGTCGGTATTGTAGCATAGAATGTTCAGAGCTGCATGAGCCCATTGATGACATGCCAGTTATGGGGATAAGCAACTGCTTTCTAACTGGATATGAGGTCCATTCCACAGGATGAATAGTATGTCTGGCACAGTAAACCTGGCAAAAAGTTCATGACTGGGAAAATCCTAGGTCCCGGAGAGGCCTATTGTTGTCACCTAAATAATAATCCTGTGAAAGTGTCTTCAAAATATGTATCTTTTTATTATTTTATTTTATTACTTAAAAAAATACCAATCCAAATTCCCACCACGTCCCCTCCTCCCATTTCCCTCCCACTCCCTCCACACACCCTCCCCACACCCCACCTCCAATCTTAAGGGAGGGCAAGGCACCCTGCCCTATATCTGTAGATTTGTGTTGCTTCCAACGTTGATTGGAGAAAGTTGTTTTTGAAGTGGGTAGTGGTTAATAAAGAGCCACATTACTGTTTATGGGAGCTAAGAAACTGGGAGTACTCAGCCATGGGTGGGACATCTGTTTCGCCCCCCACCAAGGCTTAGGGAACAAACAGAGAGTGGGAAGAAAGAACCTAAGAGCTGGCTAATGAAGAGGAGAGCTGGGAAATGCGGACTTTGGTCACGGCATGAGTGCTTCACATATCAATTGGCAACACTTGTGCTTACTAAATCTGCATACTATCAAGCCCATCAAAATTTTAGCATGAATTTGGGAGGAGAATCCCAAGGCTCCACCCTTGGTAGAGAAGCTATTGACAGGGGACCGTTATTAAAGGGGGGAGGGTCACTTTGTTTGGATACATGACTGCTAGTAGGTTGCCCATACCTCAGTAGGTGCCCCCTCCTCATACACATAAAGACAACAGAGGGTTAATTGAACGCAGAGGGTTATCAATTAAAAAAAGGAATGACAGCTGGGAGGGAGACGGGACGGAGAGAACTAGGTAGCATTGTTGGGGGAAGGTAGGGATAGATGGCTATGATCCAAATGCCTTCTATAAATTAATGAAAATTTCAAAAAATAAATAAGCATATTATAGTTTTAAAATGAAACGAATAGCCCTCTCCCAGCATCCACTAACTGCTTATAGTCTCCCAGTGACGTGTAGGACTTTATTAGCCCCTCCCTAATTTATGTTGCAGCTTTGACTGACTTGATATTTTACGGGTGCTCTGAGTTACTGTGTATAACCACCATGCAGTGCGCTAAAGACACTGCTTTCTTGCGTTCCCCGCCCCCCCAAACTGGATGTTTTATTCTTTCCATGCCTTCTTTTTTTGATGTTCCCTGAGCATTGGAGATGGTGACATGCCATTCCATTCACCATATTCAACAGTCACTTATTCTCCATCCTTTGAATTTTGTGATTCTCTGCATTTACCACCATCTAATGAAAAAGGAAAGAATAGAAGGCTGAGAGCATGTAGTTATGCATGTAAATTTATGCACATAAACATAAGCATTTAGTTTGATTCCGTGTTCATTTAACGTAACAACAGTAATTGATTCTTCCCTAAGGTCCATGACCTCTTCAACCATAGGTTCCTGAGTAGTTGAATATTATCAGGAATAAATTCCTTTTTGTAGACCAAGCCTCATATCCAATCAGAGAGTAGCTAGTTACCCCGTAATAGTCCTACTGTTGCATTGGTGGGCATATCCTGACAGCCAGGTCATTATTATAGCTCATGAGGTCCACAGCTAGGTAGGATCATTTTTCTCCTCCTGCAGTTTATGTACCACCTGGTACTAGGAAAGTTAGCAAGCCAGATATGTGCATTAAGCCTTTGCAGCAATGTCTCAGGCATGTGTATTGCTACAACCACATCATTTTTTTTTCCCAGATTGAATTTCCTTTAACACTTACACCTACCTACTGCATTTTCATTCTATTTCTGTTCTCCTTTTAGGTTTTTTCTTTTTACTGGTATATACCTGAGTTTTTCTCATTGGAATCACATGTGTTTCTATTTCTTTTGTCTTTGTTACCAACTGCAGAATATTATCAAATAGCATAATAAAGCTACACACTTCAATAGAGAAGAAAAATAAAAAGGGGGGGATTCTGCTCAGGAAAGGGAGAGAATACATTTATTCAATCAAAATATTTATTGAAAGGCTAATATTATCCATGGATTGTGCTGCGTGTTAAGAAGAGAATAATGAGCAATGTAGACAGTTTCCAAGCTCAAAGATAATATCATTAATAGCCATTGTGTCAAATTGTTGAAAAATTTACATTTTAACGTGGTAGACTATGTAGATCTTGAAAGAACTACCCACAAAATTTCAAAGTGAAGCTCCAAGGCTTCTATTTACCTTAATTTAAAAAGTAATTTATTAGTCTGAAACAACCTACTAGAAATGCCCAATAGCATTTTAGTGGGACATATAAGTAAAAAGAAAGGCACATGAGATTCACCTTCTCTTGGAACCTTTTATGACTGACTTTATGTTAGGCCTTCCCCCAGAGAAGGACTGTATTCTTCTTTGATGTGTAGCATTACTGTTCTGCACATTTTTGTGCATAGGTTCTATCTTCCCGTGAGATTGTAAACCCTTTGCAGACAGAGACAGAGAGTCATTTGAAGGTGCACTTAGCATAGGAGACATTCGACATTTATATGGGATGGTATAACAGCTTCTAAGCTTGGGACTCAGTGTTTTCCATGACTTTACTCCTGTCTCCTCCAGTCTCATTTCCTATTAGGCTGCATCGTTACAATTTACTGTATCACTGTTGTAAATAGTTACGCATACCCATACACTATTTATACAATGCCAAGATAATATTTTCAATGTTTTGATCCTAGATTCATCATCATCTTCTTCAGAAAGATTTGCCTGTCTTTTTTCATTTATCACATTGTAGATCCAAATGATGGTCTCCTGTTGCTATAGTCGTCACAATGTGCCAAAGTTTAATAAATTGTCATGTTGTCTAGATGAATATATACAACCAAAATACTTACTAGATTTACTGTTATACTTCAAGATCTTTTTTACTGATGCACACCTGGATTTGACTTGCTAGGTATACTTAGAGCACTATGAATTTTACTACAGCGTCGTCTATACCCAGAAGAATGCTTGCCCCATAGGAGACCCTGAGCAAACGTTTTTTGAGTTGATTGCTCAGTGCTTTTCTACCCTTACTAAACTATTAAAACTGTTATTACATTCCTGACTTCAGATATCACCTATATAATAATAATCCCTCAAGGGGCTAATACTGTCATAAGCACTGTGAATGAAGAGTTGAAGAGTGCAGGATTTTAGGGAGGCACAGAACAAGGGTAATTTATTTGGATCATGTTGAGAATATCAGAGAAGACAGAGCATCTGAAAAGAGAACCAAAGGACAAGTAGGAATAATTGAGGCCGAGAGAGAGAGAGAGAGAGAGAGAGAGAGAGAGAGAGAGAGAGAGAGAGAGAGAGAGAGAGAGAGAATAAAGAAAGTTGGGTGGCTAGAGAGATGAGGAAAATCTTGGAGGAATTTAGGGAGAAGAAAACATGATAGAAATATATTATATGGAAAATAGTGGGTTTTTTTTTTTTTGTGGTTTTTCGAGATAGGGTTTCTCTGCAGCTTTTTTAGAGCCTGTCCTGGAACTAGGTCTTGTAGACCAGGCTGGCCTCGAACTCACAGAGATCCGCCTGCCTCTGTCTCCCGAGTGCTGGGATTAAAGGCGTGCGCCACCACCTACTTGTTTTTTTAAAGATAGGGTGGGGTAGCGGGGAGAAGAGCTAACAACAAGGTCTTTAGTAGTAAAGACTTTAGAGTATTCTGGGAAGAGAAAAAAAGACAAGTGTGGTTAGAAAGTAGTGGTCATGGGAGAGAGTATCAGAGCTAAGACTGGAAAGCAACAGTTCCATGCAGAGTTTCACTGGACTTCACTGTGAGATTGTAATTCTTGAATGGTTGCCAGTAGAATAACATGACCTAACTTTATATTTTTAGTCTGAATGGATGCTTGGCGAAGAATAATCTTTGACAGTGGTAAAGAGTTAACAGCTGTTGGTAAGCTATTTAGAATACAATTACAATATTGTTGGCCAGGGAATCTGAAGTGCGGGCTAGGTGAATACTAGCAGCGACGAAAATTGAACTGCATTTGATATATCCACAAGTAGAACTGATGAGGTTTCTTGATGATGGACGTGGAGGAAACATCAGTAATAACTTCCTTTTCAGTGACTGCGAATTGAATAAGTACTTGCATTACTCATTGAGATATAGGATGCTCAAGTAGGACAAGGGAGAGGAGAAATGAAACATCCTGTTTTGCACAGAAATGTTCTGATTTGGTGGTGGATGTCAAGTAGGTAATTACATATACTGATTTGGAAATCTGGAGCGATAGATAGCTGAAAAATATAAATTTGAAAGTCATCAGCATGTAGGTGGCATTTAAAAGCATGAAAGTGGGTGCAATCATGCGGAGAAACAATTTAGAGGGAGAAAACAACTTCGAATAGGATCATGGAAACACCATCACTTAGACACTGTGTAGATAAAGAATATCCAGTAGATGAGGGGAAGAGAGAGAGAGGTAGGAAGCAAACCATCCACTTAAAAGAGCATATTTCACTAAGAAGAACCTGATACTGAAGGAATTATGCCGAAGGAAGGCTATTTGGCTGAGGAATAAGCTACCACAAACAGAAGTATATTATATGTGATAACCTGGACATCATTGAGTACTTCAGGGAGGAAATTCTTAGTAATGATGGGTGTGAGGCTGTACCGGAGTGGCACAAACGAATGGCAAAAGGGAAAAGAAGAGAAGACATTATGCATAGATGTATAGCTAGTTCTTTGGAGAAATTTGACCCTGAAAAGAAATAATTATAGATCGAACTAGAACAGGATGCTTGATGGAAGATGTTACTTTTAGGATATAAGTAGAAAATGTTTGATTACTATTTTGTTCTATTTTTAGTCTTTGCAGATTTTTTTAAATTTATTTTTTTCCATTAAAAAAATCTACACTTCCTCCCCTTCTCCCATTTCCCTCCTATTCCCCCACTCACCCTCCTCCCTCCCCTTCCCTCCTTAAAAGAGGGCCAGGAAAGCTGCCCTGTGGGAAGTCCAAGGCCCCTCCCCCCCTACATCCAGGTCTAGGAAGCTTTGCATTCAAATAGACTAGGGTCCCCAAAAGCCAGCACAGGCAGTAGAAACAAGTCCCAGTGCCTTTATCAATGGCTTCTCAGTCAGCCCCCATTGTCACCCACATTCAGAGAGTCCAGTTTGATCGCATGCTCAGTCAGTCCTGGTCGAGCTGGATTTGGTGAGCTCCCATTAGAACAGGCACACCGTCTCAGTAAGTGGACCACCCCTCGCGGTTCAGACTTCCTTGCTCATCTTCTCCCTCCTTCTGCTCTTCAACTGGACCTTGGGCGCTCAGTCTGTTGCTCTGATGAGGGTCTCTGTCTCTGTCTCCATCCATTGCTGGACGAAGATTATATGGTGATATTCGAGATAATCGTCAGTGTGATAGTGGGGCAAGGCCAGTTCAGGCACCCTCTGCTCTGCTGCTCAAGGACCTAGATGGGGACATCCCGTGGACACCTGGGATCCCCTCTAGAGCCAAGTCTCTTGTCAACCCTAAAATGGCTCCCTTAATATACATATCTTCTTCCCTGCTCCTATATCTGCCCTTCCTCCACCTCCACCCTCCCGCTCCCCCAAACTCTCTCCAGTCTTTCCTTTCTCTCTTCTCTCTTCCCCTCCCCTTTCCCCACCACTACCCCACCTCCATGCTCCCCACTTTTGCCTGGCAATCTTGTTCGCTTCCAATTTCCAGGAGGATCTATATATGTTTTTCTTTGGTTTCAACTTGTTATTTGGCTTCTCTGGGCTTGTGAACTATAGGCTTAATGTCCTTTGTTTATAGCTATATTTTGATTATATACCAATCCAAGTTCCCACTCCTTCCCCTCCTCCCATTTCCTCAACACACCCTACCACCCCACCCAATCCATTCCTCAGAGAGGGTAAGGCAAATTGATTTGGGGAAGGTCCAAGGCCCTCCCTACTATATCTAGGCTGAGCAAGGTATACATCCAAAGAGAATAGGTTCCCAAAAGGCCTGTACATGCAATAGGGATAAATTCTGGTGCCGCTGCCAGTGGCCACTCAGTCCCTCCCAGCCATGCAACTGTCAACCACATTCAGAGGGACTAGTTTGGACCTATACTGGTTCCTTCCCAGTCCAGCTGGAGTTGATGAGCTCCCATTAGCTCAGGTAAACTGTTTCAGTGGGTGTACCCATCATGGTCTTGACCCCTTCACTCATATTCTCAGACCTCCCACGCTTCAACTAAACATCGGGAGCTCAGTCCAGTGCTTCAGTGAGGGTCTCTGCCTCTGTTTTCATCAATTTCTGGATGAAAGTTCTATAGTGATATTTAACATATTCATCAGTCTGACTATAGGGCAAGTCAAGATGGGGCCCCCTCTCCTCTATTGCTTAAGGTCTTAGCTGAAGCCATCCTTGTGGATTCCTGGGAATTTCTCTAGAGCCAGGTTTCTTGCTAACCCTATAATGACTCCCTCAATCAAGATCTCTCTTTCCTTGCTCTCATCACTTGTCCTTCCTACTTCTCGACAATCTCATTCCCTCAAGTTCTCCTCACCCCTCCCCTTCTCCCCTTCCACCCTTCCTTTCCCCCCACCAACATGCTCCCAATTTTGTCAGGTGTTCTTGTCTGTTCCCACTTTCTAGGTGGATTTATATATGTTTTTCTTAGGGTTCTTCTTATTATTTAATTTCTCTAGGATCATGAACTATAGACTCAATATCCATTGATTATAGCTAGTATCCACTTATGAGTGAGTACATGCCATATTCATCTTTTTGGGTCTGGGTTACCTCACTCGGGATAATGTTTTCTAATTCCATCCATTGGATGCAAAATTCAAGATATCATTGTTTTTTTAACCACTGAGCAGTACGCTAATGTATAAGTGTGCCACATTTTCTTTATCCATTCTTTGATTGAGGGGCATCTAGGTTGTTTCCAGGTTCTGGCTATTACAAATAATGCTGCTATGAACATAGCTGAACAAATGCCTTTGTAGTATGATTGAGCATCTTTTGGGTATGTGCCTAAGAGTGGTATTCCTGGATCATGAGGTAGGTTGATTCCCAATTTTCTGAGAAACCACCATACTGATTTCCAAAGTGGTTGTACAAGTTTGCATTCCCACCAGCAATGGAGGAGTGTTCCCCTTACTCCACATCCTCTCCACCATAAGCTACCATTTGATTTTTTATTTTTATTCATTCTGACAGGTGTAAGATGGTATCTCAATGTTGTTTTGATTTGCATTTCCCTGATGTCTAAGGATGTTGAACATTTTCTAAAGTATCTTTTGACCATTTGAGATTCTTCTGTTGAGAATTCTCTGTTTAGTTCTGTGCCCCATTTTTTAATTGGGTTATTTAGAATTTTGATGTGTAATTTCTTGAGTTCTTTGAATAATTTGGAGATCAGTCCTTTGCCTGATGTGGGGTTGGAGAAGATCTTCTCTCAATCAGTAGGATGCCTTTTTCTTTTATTGACTGTGGTCTTTGCTTTACAAAAGCTTCTCAGTTTGAGGAGGCCACATTTATTTATTGTTGCCTCAGTGTCTGTGCTACTGAGGTTATATTTAGGAAGTCTTCTCCTGTGCCTGTGCATTGAAGACTACTTCCCACTTTCTTTTCTAGCAGGTTCAGTGTGGCCTGATTTATATTGAGGTCTTTAATCCATTTGAACTTGAGCTTTCTGCATGGGGATAGATATGGATCTGTTCTCATTCTTCTACATGTTGACATCCAGTGATGCACAGCACAATTTGTTGAAGATAGTTTCTTTATTCCATTGTATAATTTTATATTCTTTATCAAAAATCAGGTGTCCATAGGTGTGTGAATTAATATCTGACTCTTTGATTCGATTCCATTGGTCAAGCTCTCTGTATTTATGCCAGTATCAAGCTGTTTTCATTACTGTAGCTCTGTAATAGAGCTTGATGTCAGGGATGGTGTTGCCTCCGGAAGTTCCTTTATTGTACAGGATTGTTTTGTCTATTCTGGGTTTTTTTTTGTTTCCATATGAAGTTAATCATTGTTCTCTAAAGGTCTGTGAAGAACTGTGTTGGGATTTTGATGGGGATTGCTTTAAATCTATAGATTGTTGTTGGTAGGATTGCCATTTTTACTATGTTGATTCTACCAATCCAAGAGCATGGTAGACCTTTCCATTTTCTTGTATCTTCAATTTCTTTCTTCAAAGACTTAAAGTTTTTGTCAAATATATCTTTTACTTCTGTGGTTAGTGTTACCCCAAAATATTTTATGTTATTTGTGGCTATTATGAAAGGGGTGTATCTCTGATTTCCCTCTCAGGTTCTTTATCATTTGTATATAGGAGGGATACTGATTTTTTAGTTGATCTGTTATCCTGCCACATCACTGAAGGTTTTTATCAGCTGTAGGAGTTCTCTGATATAGTTTTTGGGCTCAGTTATATATACTATCATATCATCTGCAAGTAATGAAAGTTTGACTTCTTCCTTTCCAATTTGAATCCAACTTATCTCCTTTTGTTGTGTTATTGCTATAGCCAAAACTTCAATAACTATTTTAAAGTGATATGGAGAGAATGAACAGCCTTTTCTTGTTCCTGATTTTAGTGGAATCATTTCGAGTTACTCTCTCTTTAATTTGATGTTGGCTGTCAGCTTGCTGTATGTTGCTTTTATTATATTCAGGTATGTTTCTTGTATCCCTGATCTCTCCAAGACCTTCATCATGAAGGGGTGTTGGATTTTGTCCAATACTTTTTCAGCATCTAATGAAATGATCATACTTTATCTTTTAGTTTATTTATATGATGAATTATCTTATACACTAATAGATTTTTGTATATTGAACCAGTCTTGCATCTCTGGGATGAAGCCGACTTGATCATGATGGATGATTTTTTTTGACGTGTTCAGTTTGCCAGTATTTTATTGAGTATTTTGCATCCATGTTCATGAGTGAGATTTGTCACTCTTTCTTGGTTGGGTCTTTGTGTGGTTTTGTATCAGGGTAACTGTAGCCTCATAAAAAGAGTTTGGCAATGTTCCTTCTGTTTCTATTACATGGAACACTTTGAGGAGTATAGGTATTAGCTCTTTTTGGAAGTTCTGGTAGAATTCTGCACTAAAGCCATCCAGCACTGGGCTTTTTTAGTTGGGATGTTTGTGATGACAGCTTTATTTCCTTGCAGTTTATAGGTCTATTTAAATTGTTCATCTGGTCTTGAATAAGATAATCTGAGTAATCTTGAAGGCAGCCAAGTTTGACCCATAGAGTCCATCTTAAAGATGATAAACAGGGCCCTCAACACAAGATACGAGAAAGACGTCTGTAAATTAGACTGACCTCATTAAAAAGTATGCATCTCATGCTTGTCATATGTGCTTTTTTTATTATGGTCAATAATCCTAACTATAGGGTACATAGGCAGCTTGTAAGGGACTGTTATGTAATGTATATAGTGTGTATTTTGTATTAAGACACTTCCGTGAAAGATGTTGCTTATCCATATCAACACATACATATATCTTTGAATATATAATGGTAACAATTACAGTAAAATTAATTGGACCCTTGAAATTTGTCTTCAATATCAATAAATGCATTTGTATGAAGTATCTCCTTCCAAAAATTGGCAAATAGTAGCTGCCAACTAAATATGCCATGTCATTATATTACTCCAGGTATAGTATATATAGTATAGTATAGTATAGTATAGTATAGTATAGTATATATAGTATAGTATGTATAGTATAGTATAATAATTCTCTGTGTGTGTGTGTGTGTGTGAAAGAGAGAGAGAGAGAGAGAGAGAGAGAGAGAGAGAGAGAGAGAGAGAGAGAGAGAGAGAGAGAGAGAGAGAGAGAGAGATACAACATTCAAGTTGGGGTATCTTATGCAAGCACATATGACAAGCATGAGATGCATACTTTTCAATGAGTTCAGTCTAATTTACGGACGTCTTTCTCGTATCTTGTGTTGAGGGCCCTGTTCACCATCTTTAAGATGGATTCCATGGGTCAAACTTGGCTGCCTTCAAGATTATTCAGATTATCTTATTCTGCCCTCCTGTGCAGCCCAAGAATTCCATTGCTCTATCCTGTGGTTCAGCCAGAGCTGCCACCTGTTCTTCAGCCCATTCAAGTCAGAATGGCCTGCTTGAAACTGACCTAGTGATACTGATTAGACTAGGCTAGTCCTGGCAGAACCAGGAGCAGAAACAAGGTGACAAGGTTGGCCTGCAGGACTTTGCATGGTGTGAAGCAAACTCCCTTGGGGACGGTAGAAAGCGGGATGCTGGAAAGGCTGCCTGAAGTGAGGACAGCTGTTTTGGGGGTACAAGAAGCTTATGTAGCACCTATAGGGACCTTGGTCTATTAGAAAAACAATCAAGTGAAAAGGTAAAATGAGAACTTCAGATTCCATCCCTTGATAGCAACTCTTGTGTACACACACAAGAGAGAGAGAGACAGAGAGAGAGAGAGAGAGAGAGAGAGAGAGAGAGAGAGAGAGAGAGAGAGAGAGAGAACCATCTAACTAATTTAATATAGGAAATAATTTAGTTACTACCTGACTAGTGATATTTACACGATGGCCATGTCAGAACAGAAGATGAACGTTTCACAAACATTTTACTAACAACTCTCTCCTCTCCTCCTCTCTCTCACTCTCTGTCTCCCCCCCACACACACATACACAGTGCTCATCAAGAATCCTGGTCTGCTCTTTGAAGTCAGGCTGAAAGACTCTAGTGTCAGACTCCTTCGTTGGCAGATGCTGCAATAGCTGTCTATTTGGCAGTGGTCAGGAAAAGATGCATTTTCAAGTGCATGTTCCAAACAAAAGACATGTCCAAAGAATACTCATCATTGAATTCACTTACTTCAAGGGTTTAATATAGGTCTCATCCTTTCACATTAATTCTTCTTGACACAATTTGGCCTTCTTAGGTTGATTTTATGTCACCATTGTGAACAGAAATCACTGGATTTTATTGAGTTGTGGAGATATCATTAAAGAACTCTCACGAGAAGTACCAGGCTCTTGACTCACTCACTAAAGGGTCATGGGCTATTTACTTTTTAAGAAGTGTCTTGTCTCCTCTCTAAAGTCTTTGACTACTAACAATATTGTATATTGTATCCAGTAGTCCTTTGATATTTACTATTTGACCTTAAGTCCAGCAACCAAACTCAGTAAAAACGTGTTTAGAGTGCTACTGGGGGAGGTGTTTCTAGAAGTATTCTCCATAGGTTTGGGTGGATTATTTTTGTATCATTACTCTGGGCTGCTCTAAGGTTAATAAAAGATAATCTTTAGTTTTCAGCTCAACAAAAAAGTAAGAAATTATGGCTTTTAAGAAGGGAATATTTAGGTGCCTATAACATTTTAGTTAGGAGTCGTATTGATAAATAGGTAAGTTCATCATATACAACTGCCTCATTTGTATACCCACCTTTAGAGTTTTCCAAGTTATCAGCGATGGAAAGAAAAATTTTGATTGGTAAATTACTACCATACACAAATAATGGAAAGTAATAGTATAGATTTTATTTACCTCTTAAACATTGGTATATTTTTCTAGCAAAGATTTCATTAAGCTATCTTCTTAAATAAAATTAATATGTTATATTAACTTAAATAAATAATTATTTATAAAATTAATTATTTACATTTGGAAGGAACCGCAGAGAATAATAATGCATCAACTAAGAAGGAAGTTCACTTGAATAAATTCTCTCCTGGTATGCAGAGATACAGAGAATAAAGGGAAGCCTTGAATAGCAGTAATGCAGCTGAAGATAAGAGACTACCAAGTCCTTGTTACTGAAGAGAGCATATACCACCATCAACTCAGGATTGATGGCTTTGTGTTAATGTCCCAAGGAAATAGAAATACATCCCCTGGGAGAACCCCATTTTCTCCTGGGATGATGGCTGAAATGGAATCCTGTTTCTGACGTTAACTCTAAGAGACAAGTATTTGAATAACAAAAGTTCGCATTCATGGTGCTGGTACATTACAGCTTTAAAAAATACTTTGAACTTGCTAATTCTGACTAGTTGTTCAATGAATTATGCTCAGTATGTGCCATGTACCATACTAATTGTTTTATGTGTCTTTTCGTCAATTTCTTTGAGGTAATAGTCTTGAATAAGTTAGCAGCAAATGCTCAGATTTTGGTTTAAAATTCAGCACTAAACCCGAGTCTAACATAGAGACCAATATCAAACGCTTCAATAACTCAAGACATAGGATTAGAAAAATATTATAGGGTCCTCTAACTGGTACACAAGAATTAAAGTAAGCACCCCTCCCCATCCCAAACTCTTCTTACACATTTTTCAAGATTGTGTGGCAGTGACCTTTAGTTAGTCCAAGCTATGATTACAAAATATATGAAAGATAAAGAACAACACAAATGTCATAATTTCTAAAATAGTCATCCTTGAGGTTCCATTTATGCTGCCCAAAGGGAAGTTGTTACTCAATATCTGGAATCATGGCCAAGGCCAAATTGGCAACATGCTTTAAACTCTCAGGAAAAAAAAAACCTTCAAAGTCTACTAACCAGTTCAACACTAGCTGGCATTGGCATCAAAATGATTGCTCTTTCAAGTCATTGCCAAAAAAATTTGACTATTGCTTACAGCAAAAGATCACTATCAAATGTTGTATGAAATGAACTTACAAGTAAGATACTTTACATGCTAAGAGATGCTTGCTACGGGATGAATGTTATGGAGAACAGTAAATGAGACTGCTCCAAAAATGTTTAGTGACAGTGTCCATGATAATGTGTCAGTTGGTCATCTAGTCCTCCACAAGAATGACGGCAATATTGAAAATGTCAAAGATTTGCTTCATTAATTATCTTTATGCCTTGGAGCTGTAAGAGTGGTGGTGGATGAACCCAGTTTGGTTGAAGAAAGCTGAGTTGCTTTGGAAGAAACCCAAAATACAAATGAACTTTTGGTAAAGATGTCAATGCACTTTGAGTGATGAATGAAAACAGGGAAGATAAGACATCTGTTTTGAACTTTCAGGGGAATCTCGTCAGAACAAGGTCTTTTGGAACAGACATGTAACCAGGCTGACAAATGGCTTATGTAGTATGATAAAGGAGTAAATATGCTAGACTCTTAAAAGATGAATGCCTGCATGCTAGATACCCCCAATCAGGGGTGGAACTCAAATAGAGATGAAGATAATGAAGTTGTGTTCTTTTATTGCTATTTTTTTACTTGTTGATTAACTGTCACTGTAATCTCAAAAATAAGAAGTGAAGCTCGTAGAACAGACATTTTGAAGTACTGGAGGAATTGTGTGATTGAATCCTTCACTAAAAAGTTTGACACAACTTTTGACATTTTGGTTTTACTGATGCCACCTAATAATCCTTGGGGTTTCAGCTCTGTCATCAGCTTTTGGGAACAAATATAGTTCTGAAAATTAGGAATTCATGTTTCCTGGCTTTATGATTAGATTACTTAATTTCCTACGACTTCCATCTAGAACCGCTTCTCTTACTTGGTTCTTCAATAGGTATTTCAGTGTTCCTAAAAATAGGATTCTGAGTTATACGTATTTTAGTATATAAATTCTGGCGACTGTGATACACAATCCATCCTCTTACTTTAATATGACCATGAAACCAAGTTTATGTAAGGTGTGTTAAAGCAAACCTTGACCAGCCAAGAGAATATTAAGAACTGAGACTATATACCTACATTCCATTTGGATGCTTATTCATATTTGCACTGGCAATGGTTTTGGACTACAGATGAAGGTAGAGGTGGGAAATAAATTTGAGAAGCCTACAGAGACTTAAAAGAGAAAAATGGGAAATAAGTTATAATTTTGCCATCTTGAATAACCTGCAGAAATGGACTATGTATAATTTATCTGTAACTACAATTAACTTCTGTACTGCAATCCATTTGGTGGAGTACATGACACCTGCCTAACTCTCAGAAATAGTCTTTTACTTGAATATGGTCACCAAAAGACTCCTGAGAACAGTTCTGCTTTTGCCTGTCTACATGGACAGCTTTATACAGAGAAGTAGTATGACCAAGGCTGTAGTATAAACAGAGGTATTATTGGCACTCTTCACTCTTCCACTAGACCAAGCTCGGAGCCTATTTTACTTCTTATTCCAGGTTTGCTCAGTCTAGATCTCTCTCTCTCTCTCTCTCTCTCTCTCTCTCTCTCTCTCTCTCTCTCTCTCTCTCCTTTCTTCACTGAACAGATGCTGAAGTACCAACAAACCATCTGGCCCAAAGAGTGAGGGTTAACATACAAATTGGAACTGTAGCTCTTCTAATGTAGTATGACAGTTTGTACTGATCAGGTTAATGGGGGATAATTTCTCATTGGCTTGTACAGAGACATGAAAATTTGATCTGATTTACTATTAATTACTCTGTCCAACCATGAACATAATGTTTCACTAAATAGAGAAAAAAACTATTCACATTGCATAGGCAAGAGCATCAACAAGAGCACTTGGGTACAGCATAGAAGCTTTACTACCAGTGGGAGCAGGAGCCACACTTTGATATGCTTCTTAGTTTTAGGGCTAGGCTATCTTGCAGCATATGCAATCTTCCAGTTCTGGACAGAATCACACACATTTGTAGAGTGACTGACAGTGGATCCTAGAGTATGCTGTGGTGTGGGAAACAGAGTGGATTGAACTGACCCACAGGGGGATTAAATAATCATATCTTGAGTGGTACCAATGTAATGCTTTATCAAACAAGTGAAATGACTTTAGTTAGTTTTTTTTTTTGGTTTTTTATTAACAAATATTTATTGAACAAATCATTCCGTGTTGAGTGCTGTGCTTGTTGGTAGAGTTTTAGAAGAAAAATTGAACTCACATGAATCATGCCTTGGTGAAATTTATGATGCAGATAGAAGATACACACACGTGTGTGTGTTTATATATACACATATTGCATTCATATAGCTATTTAATTGTAGTGAAAACCAGGATGCTCTAAAGGCATATATACAAAGACTGGGCAGCACCCAATTGATTGTCCAAATTACAAGAGGCATGCAGCCGGACACAATAGAGCATACTTACAATCCCAACACTTTGGAGATAGAGGAGTGAGCATTGCTGCGAGTTTTAGAGCAATGCAGACTACATGATACCATATCTCATTTTTAAAAGGAAAGAACGGAAAAATAAAGAAAAGCAACAGAGAGAAGGAAGGAGACAAATAATGTAATGTGTGAAAGTTCCAAGGAGGCAAGTGGGTTTGAGGAACATCACACCAGGGAGGCAGGAATTTGAAGAGCAAGAAATGAAAAAAGCTGAGATTTTAGCTGAAATTATGCATTCTTTGGCCAGGAGTGGGAAGAAGATAGGCTACCTGGTTGGAGATCTTGTAACAGGTGTCTGCTATTCACTTCCATGGAACATTTAGGCTTTGTCCTAAGGGCAAAGGGAAGCTGTTAAAGATTTCTAGGTGTAGTTGATGTGGGCACAGTAGATATTTTTAATCTTTCCTAATGACAAGCACACTAGACAAATTCTTCAACTGTATTCAGAGCCACTCCTAAGTGGCGGGAGCAGATGAGGCATTTCCACTGTGCATCTGAGCAGAAGGCAGAACCCCTGAGAGGCTGAACAGTAATTACACTTCTACTCTAGATCCAGGTTTTAACCACAAGGAGTGTGTTCTGAAGGCTCTATTTCATAATTGAGGGTAATTACAAGAAGTTAAAACTAGATTAGAGACAATTAGGCCCTATACAACAGGGAGCTCTGTGGGTGGTCGGGAAGGGAGTAGGAAGATCCAGCTGGGGAAGTGTTTCCCAAACTGCTTGGCATTCTTGGACTCATTTTGTAAGTGGAGGTTTGGGGATAGCTATCTGTGCTTCTGGTTTCCCTCAAGGTAGCACCAGAAATTAGATTTAAGCCACACATATGCACATGTAACTGATAGCCAATCAAGATTACCTTGTCTTCAAGCCAGAGGACTTCATAGGCCAGATAACAAAATTGGAAAGAAGTGGCAAAGATAGATAGGTGATGAAATTTATTGCTCTTCAACTAAAGAGGCCCTATTGGAACAGCTTCATGTTTTCCTCACTCTGGTGAGATGTTATGGGGGAGATGTAGCAAGTATGGATACTTCTTGCCTTTGAGTCTATTTTGGAAGTTTGGTGTGGCTGTTGCAAAAAAAAAATAAAGGATTTTTATATCTTGGTTCTTATGAATGATCAAGTTTGTTGTTTCTAATTTCCTCTTAAAAGGAACCAATATGGTAGAGTAGCCTGGTGGAAACACATCTATCTGGATCAATTTACTCTTTCTGTTCAGGGACTCACCGGAAGCATTAGAGTGTAAAAACTGAAGGGAGAGCCCCTCCCCCTGCTTGTGATTTCCTGGAAGAAGGGACAAGTGGTTGCTTGAAATGCTAAGTTGCCGATCAAGTATCTGACCCTATTTAGAGAAGTGCAAGCTGCTGAGGAAAGGACTCTGGGGACGGAGCAAGCCATTAGGTCTTCGCGGCGTGCTTCCACTCGCTCAGAAGTCTCTGCACTGCCCTTTTCACGTCCTTGTTTCTTAGGCTGTACACAATGGGATTGACCATGGGGGTGACCACGGTGTAGAGCAGTGAGAAGGCTTTGTTTAGGGCAGTGACCTGTGTCGCTGTGGGGATAGCATACACTGTTCCCAGAGTTCCATAGTACAGAGTGACGACGATGAGGTGGGAGGAGCACGTAGAAAAAGCTTTCTGTTTTCCAGCAGCTGATGGTATCCTGAGGACAGCAACCACAATGTTTGTATAGGAGGCTACAGTAAGCAGGAAGGGCACCATGGTGACAAAGGAGGCCATGAGGAAAGTTGCTTTTTCTACTTCCTCAGGATCTGAGCAAGCTAGCTTCAGCACTGGGGCAAGGTCACAAAAGAAATGATCAATCTCATTGGATGCACAAAACTGAAGTTGGAAAGTCATAGTGACGGTGACAACAGGAGTTATAAAGCCACCCAGCCAAGATCCGCCTGCAAGCAAGATACATGTGTGGAGGCTCATGAGAGAAGGGTACTGAAGTGGGCTGCATATAGCAAGGTATCGGTCATAAGACATCGCTGCCAGGAGAAAGCACTCAGCTACTGCCATGGAGCCAAAGAAATAAAACTGAGCCACACATCCCGCAAAAGAAATTGCCTCCTGAGCAGAGAGAAGGGTCTTCAGCATCTTAGGAGCAATGGAGGTTGTATACCAGATCTCAAGGAAGGAGAAATTGGACAGGAAGAAGTACATGGGAGTTTGGAGGCTGCGGTCACTGGAAGTGACTGTAAGGATAAGAATATTCCCCAGTAAGGTCATTATATAGATTCCAAGAAATGTTCCAAAAAGGAAAAACTGTAAGCCATGGAGGCTTCCAAATCCCAGAAGGAGAAATTCTTTTACCATGGTCAGATTACCCATATCTAGGCGATCCAGGCTCAGGATCTGAAGAGAAGAAGTATAGGCAGCTGGTAAAAGAGCAAACACTACTGAAAGGAAGCAGGAGCACATGAAATACTTGTTCATAAATTACTGTCTGGTCTCCCCTAGAAGGTACTTTGTAAATGTTCTACGAGGTGTACTTACCTAGTAGCTGCGGCATTCCTTCATTTTCTCCTTGCTTTGATGAAAGAATTGACACAAATGATCAAAAAGAAGAGAGGCTTATTTTGGCTCACCGCTTGAGGGATGCAGATGTTTGGGATGGAGAAAGCACAGCAGCAGGCTACTCTATGGTGGCCTGAACATGTGACTGGGATGCCTCTCCTCACATTCAGTGGACTAGGAAACAGAAATGTGATAGGAAGCTAAGGCTACATTATAAAATGGAAGGTCTGCTTTAAGTTGCAGACTTTCTCCCAAGAGCCTCCACTTCCTAAAGTTTCCACAACCTCCCCACACAGTGACATGAGCTAGGAATTCAGTGAAAAAACACATAAATTTATGAGGGACATTTCCCATTTAAATCGTAATGGTTGGAAAGGGATCACAAGTTAAGTGTCCCTTAGGAGAGAGTGGCTCCAATGATTTTCTTCCCCACTTATTTCTTTGACATAACTGGTGGTAAATCTACCTTTGAGAGTCACGCAGCAGGAAGCAAATACTATATATAGGTGACACTGAGCAGACGCTTCCCTTTTTGTCCTCTACCTCATTTATTACAAATTATCCTGTGATAATGTAAACAATTTCAACATTAATGATTGACTTTTAAGATAGAGCACTTATTGATTTATACCACTAAAGAATACAGGAAAGAATTTCAAGCATCTGAAATCCATTTGATTCTTTCCTTTCATGTTGATTTTTCTATTGATACACAGTTTTTATTACCAAGTACAATATGTATCTTAAAACAACTTATTTTATTTTTATTTTATTCTTTTCTCACATATTATATCCTGACTGCAGTTTGCCCTCCCTCCTCTCTCCCAATCTCCCCCTCCCCTCTGCTCCAGATCCACCCCCCACCCAGCCTCCAGTCAGAAAAGAACAGGCCTCCCAGGGACATCCACCCAGTATGGCTTAGCATACAATAACATTTTCTTATGTGTTAAGGAAAAAAATACGTTTCTAATGTGATTTGGATAATGCTGGACTGTAAATTATGTTACTTCTTTGTAGTGACAGTAAATCAAATGTCAATATAAACTCAAGTATGCTGGGAAAAAAGAACGCACTCATGTCACTTGCAGAAAAAAAAATGGGTTGAATTGGAGATTCTCGGGTTAAGCAAAATAAATCAGATTCAGAAAGGCAAAAAAAAAAAACAAAAACAAAAACAAAAACCAGGAGCATACCATCAGATGATGGACAGCTGGACAAGGCAAGCCAGTAGGAGCAAAAAGAGGCAAAAGAATCAGAAGCAACCTCTGCTTCTCTCTTAGGAATCCCGCAAGAACATCAGGCTACTCGGCCATCACATACGCGGCTCCCCTTAGCTTAGTGTTACCTGACTTTCTGAAACAGTATTTAAGACTCAATAGCAGACTGGTGAGTCCCAAATAATAGCAAGTCAGACAACTCTTTGCTGCTGGAACTCCCCCATCCCCAAATCAGGGTTGATTTCACTAACATCACTGGAGGGAAGAGGGGATTCAGACTTATTTGATCTCAAATTACCTATAAGACAACTTAAGAGTTTCTGCCAGGCTCTGTGGATGTGTAGCTGATTGTGTCCATGGCATCAAATTCCTATGGAAATTGGGGGGGAGGGAAATGTATGTAAAGTTATTCACTTGAAATGTTAGAGAAAAATAATGTTCCATCCTTCATAAATGAAAATGACATTCATGACTCACAAGCAGTAGGATGTGCATTTAAGAGGTTTCTTTCCCTGCCCCCATCCCCAGCAGGAGGGATGGGTTAGCAGTGAGTCTTGGATACAGCTTATCCTTCCCCACTTACCTCCTCATGGTGCTCAGAGACCCACATTTGTGAAGTGCCTATCTGATCTTAGTCCTGGCCCATGATAGGATTAGAAATTAGTCTGTGCTGTGTCATAAATAAGATGATCTGAAACTAGAGGTGGGGGCCTGATTCCATCAGTGTTCAAAGTTGAAGCCCCCGTCTATAACCAGGAACTAGGGAGCAGCCATCTTTTCTGCTTTGTTTTGGGCAATTACGCTGTTTCCGGAAAAGGTTACAGATAACTCATTTTTTTTTTGCATGTGAAATCTTTGTTTAACTGTACTCAGCAAGTTGGTTATTCAAAGGAATCTTATTTATGAAATATAAAGGAATTTTTCATAATCTACCCTTTCTACCAATCCAGATGTTAGTGTATTAGGGTTATGCTAAGGAAGAGTCACCTATAATAGAGGAATATAGGACACTGGAACTGCTTGAGGTAGAATTGACAGTGATTACAGTGTATAAAGAAAATCAATCAGCAGCTAGGGTTGTCCCTGGAGGTGACAGCTGCCTCCTAATTGGGGAATTAAACTGAGTGTCCTCTTACCATTTTACTTTGCCTTCAGAGACTGTCAGCCTGCATTCAAAACCAACATTAACATCATTAGATTTTACCATTCGCTCCCAAGTCTCATTAATTAGTAATGGAATAAACTTGATTTTTTTTTCCCTTTAGCTTACAAGCGTCTTCTTTGGTGTGTCCAAATGCAAAGGCTCATAGCCTCCCTAAATCCACTCTTTTATTGCACTGAAGAGAGATTAATATAGATGCCAAAGAGAAGCTCAGCACTTTCACTGTGTTTCATTCTCTCAACCACACATCTTTGGACACATACTATGTATCATATTATTGAACTGGTATGCACTAGGGAAGAAACCGAAAGCAAAGACAACATGGTACCAGTGTTTATTAAGGTTATAATTTAGCAGTAAAAGGAGGCATTCAACCAAGTGGTTCTCAACCTTCCTAGTGCTGCACACCTTTAATACAGTTCCTCATACTGTGGTGATCATAAAATTATTTTCATTGCTACTTCATAGCAGTAATTTGCTACTGTTATGAATCATAATGTAATTTTCTGGAGATAGACGTTTGCAAAAGGGGTCGTGACCCACCAGTTAAGAACCACTGCATTAAACAGATGAAATTCTGGCAAATAAATGTAAAACTGTCACTGGGATAAGTGATTTGAGGGAGACATATAAGACCTTGATACACAGAATAATGTGCAGGAAGAGGTGACAGTTTGTGTGACATGATTAAAGAAGGTACAGCTGAGGCGGAAGTTACGTCTTTATGCTGAGATCAGATGTGTAAGGCATAGTGAGATATGTGAGAACTGTAGTCAGCAAAGTGGTGACTAGCTGATATGCTAGTCCACGCAAGAAATGGCAGGTAAGCACAAGCTGGAATGGGGTAAGATGAGCAACTTTAGCGCTTTTGTACGGCACCAACAAGATATCCTCGTACTTCCTTATATGTAATTTACTAAAAGGTTAATTTTGAAAAAAAAAGTACTGCAAATATATCAGGAGCAGGCACGAAGTACAAGGAGGAAATGAGAATGAAACTCGAGAGTTAGCAGTAGCAACTGCATGGATAAGCATGGATAAGCATGTCTTTTTCAAGATAGGAAAATCAACTGTGAGAAGGTATTTTCTTTTCTCCCCCCCTTAGTATCTCTCTCTCTCTCTCTCTCTCTCTCTCTCTCTCTCTCTCTCTCTCTCTCTCCCTCTCCCTCTCCCTCTCCCTCTCCCTCTCCCTCTCCCTCTCCCTCTCCCTCTCTCTCTCTGTCTGTCTCTCTCCTGCTCCAATCAGGTCTACTGGTTTCGGATCCATTTCTGAGACGCCAGTCTCTACTCTCATATTGGTCAGTCACTTAGTGATAGACAGAGCTCTAGCTCTGAGAGATAGGGCCTCTCAGAGTGACTAAAACACAGGCTCTTAAGCAAATGCATCGCAAATTATTGTCCTTGTTTCCAAAAACAACCAGAGAAGAGAACGGATAGGTCAGTGTAACCTTTATTCACCCTGCAGAAATTGCTCAAAGCCCAGGGTTAGCAACTGAATATTAGGAGCAATCTTGCACATGATGTACAAGAGAGCTCAATTTGATGGGGTTTGTCAAATACCTTCAATGCGAGCACTCTCCTCCAGCCATCATTAAGAACGACCCAATTACACAGAACATCCAATTACCTGTTTTTCCCCCAAAAGTCATATTTTATTTCATTTTACTCTTACATAAAAGAGGTAGATGACAATGGAATAGATTCAGTCAAGGAAACAATTCTCAGGGGTCACCTTGGGTCCAGAATGCTTTTAGTCTTATTCTTTCTCTCTTCTTCATGTTCATTTATAGTTATGACCATTAAGAATGGATGAAAATGATGGTCAGAGGTTCTAAAAGATCTACAATTAGTAGAGTGATTTAAGTGTATAATTATCCCTGATTTACTAAGTGGGAACAGTGGGTTCAGCTTTCTTATAGAACCATTAAGTAAATGCAATGGAAAACAGCTTTGTTCTTAGCTTCCAGTTACACAGGAAAGCTAATTAATAATGTCTTCTGAACCTCTTCCCTTGGCATTTTCCTTAATCAAGATTCATCTCAGTATTCGTATTCCTACGCCATTATAATCATCAAAAGGTAAAACTGTTTGGAAGACAATATTAAACTTCCCAAATTCACATCTACCACCATGGAGTCATGATTGTATTAGTACAATCATAAAATCAAAGTGCAGAAACTTCCGTAAGGAATGAATGACTGTGTGCAGCCCAAAGGCATTACAATCTTCGAGGACCAATTCAGGAGACCCTTTTGGAAAGGAAGGTGGTGAGATGGAATTTGAAGAACAACCAAAGGTTGGCTGATGGAATGAAAGTGTATAATTACTTTTAGACTCTAGTCTTCCTTCCTCCAAACCCCACTTCGACATATTAAGATAGAATGTAAGCTTGACGTGCTGTTAGGTATATATTCTACTCACAGTGTCAATGGCTTATATCAGGGGCATTTTGTTCGATGCTAGAGATCAGGGTAGCACTGGCAAGTAGATAAAGTTCATTTTTTGCAGCTTAATCCTCATTATTTAGGTCAGCTTTTGTTCCAAATACATATTAACCTTTTCCCTAAAGGGACACCTGAGAGAGAGAAAAGCTGGAGAATTATCTACAGCCAGAATCTTCGCAAGCGCAATGAAAAGGTCCTCGACTGGTATCGCACTAGTTTCCCTATTGCAGAGGGAAGTTGGTTACTTTGTTTAACTCTCAAAACAAATGTTTTTCTTGAATAATTCAACTTTGTACCACACAGTAGAACATTTTGGAAAAAGGTTTCCTTTTTTCCCTTTGAAAACAGCTTTAAATATTATAGGCAGCTCAATTTTTAAAGAAATTGCACATTAATGCTAGAAATACCCTGGTGTCCACGGGAATGATTCTGTTATTTGTATTTTTGTACCTTGAGATGTAGAGCCAGAGATTGCTGAGATGCTTTAGACAAACATTATTGAGACCCAGAAACAGACTGGGAGATCAGCATTATTGAGACTTGGAGACAGATATTTCTAATTCAACTACATTCTTTAGTGCCAAATATTTTTCCTGTTCTATTCCATTTGTCAACATGACAGACAATGAAGCGAGCTAGAAAAATGTCTCGGACCAAATGATATGTGATGCGTCATTATGTGACATAGCTGTAGCCTAAATCTGAAAATAGCAAAAATTATCTGGGTAAGTTGTGTAAGATACAGGAGTGGGAAGAGAGGAAACTCTAATCAAAGTTTATTGTGTCAAAAGATCTATTTTCAGTTTTAAAAAGAAAAATAGCATAAAAAACATGCTTTTACATTTGGTTGCAACTATCAAGATAATACACATAAAAATGTAGGGAGTCTTCATCATTTCGTAAAACCTGAGATATCTATATCTAAATCTCTCTATATATGATATCAAATATTGATTCTAACCATGTATATGAGTTTGTAGCAAAAGATCTGAAACCAATGAATTTCAGAAAACCTGCTGTAGTAATCCTAAGGAGGAAAGTGACAAAATGAAGCTTTAATGAGTTTGCTTTTTAACCAGTAGCATTTTTTAAATTGGTTTCTTTTGTTCCTCTTGCCCTGAGGGGAAAGAAAGTGCATTTGATAGACTTCCTATACTTATTCCACTGACTTATATGGCAGGGAACTGACAGGTCCTAATCCATCACTCTAATATGTACATGATCAGATCCTCGTGATTGTAGGTATCTGAGTAGGACGGATATTTTTCTTGCATCTTTTAGTCTTCACTCTGATATTTATTTGACTTGGGTGATGTAGAAAACTCAGTTTATTTCTGCTACATCCTCTACTCTATAACATTTGAGGATTCTACCCATCACTACTCAAAGTTTTTTATTTGAAGATTCTTGTTTCTAGGTTCTTATTCCCTCTGTGACAAATGCTAAGCTGCTACCACACTCACACCGACATGGGGTCTTTTCTCCATGTTAGGGCAGTGGTTCTCTACCTTCCTAATGCTGCGACCCTTTAATACAGTTCCTCATGTTGTGCTGACCCCCAACCATAAAATTATTTTCACTGCTACTTTACAACTGTAATTTTGCTACTGGTATGAATCTTAATATAAATATCTATATTTTCCAATGGTCTCAGGTGACCCCTGTGAAAGGGACATTCGACTCCCAAAGAGGTTACATCCTACAGGATGAGGACTGTTATGTTAGAGCATTTGTTGTGTCACAGAGGAACCGTAGCTAAGTGCATAAGCTTTCGTGTCAGGCAGAACTGAGTCTGAGTTCTGGCTCCATTGCATGCTATCTGTTTGACTTGGGGCAACTAACTTAATAGCTTGCGGTGTCAATTTTTAATGTATAAAAATGAAGAATAGGAATAATAATTAAATGACCTCATAGGCATGCATGCATTTTCTATAAAGTCATGAAATAATCTCTACACAATGATGACACAACCCATCAGCAGCTCCACTATACTTTGACTGGTAGGTGATTACTCCAAAGTTGTTTTGTGTGTCATCTCACTTTGTGTTCTCCTGTCTCCCTTCATTGAACTAGTGCAAGAATGGAATGTCCTATGCATTTTCAGTAACTGCTGATGGGACTTGTACATATCCCAGTTCAAATATGGAATTTTCATTTTAGCCCCTGTCATCAGAAACCTAGATATATGTTTCTTACCTTGATTGTCTTCTTTTCCTCCACTCCAGAAGACTGGTCACCATGACCTCCTCATTTAGATGATTCATTCTAACATAAAAACAGGCTCCACCTTCTAGGGCATTCTGAGTCTGTCTGCTGCTCCAATGGCTCAAATTAATATCCTCCTGGAACTTCCTCCCATTAGAGATTCAGGTCCTGCCTGTTTGTTTAATATGTTGTACTCATGAAAATCAATCTCCCTTAAGCCTCTTTCCCAGGGGTAATATTTCCCCACTTAACTGGGAAAGTTAAATGAAATGGTAGATTATCTTGCACCAGCAAATGCCTCACTAAACCTTGAATTCTGAACTTGGTGAGTTCAGAGGAGCCAACTGTAAGCAAGATTTTAAGGGTCATTCTTCACCTCTTCAAGGGAGCTGAGCATGCTGCATATAAATCAATACTGATGATTCTAAATGACTGGTGACTATTCATTAAAGTACTCTTTGACAGCCTTTTTCAAAGCTGTCAATTCAAGTTATCGAATCCACTCAAGAGGAAAATAACTGTGTTATGCAGACAGAGAAATTTACTGAGTGCTTGATGCATGTACATCTCACCATAGGTGCAATTTGAATTAGATATTAAAAATTTCACTAAAAGTATATTATTTTAAACTTTGGTAGAACTATATCCCAAAGTCAAATGTGTTCAGAAAAACCACTTATTTATTTATTTATTTATTTATTTATTTATCCCTCCCCTCCTCCCAGTCCCCCCACACATACACACTTCTGTTCTTCCCCTGATCCACTCCTCCTCCATTTACCTTTCTTATCTAAAAGAAGTCTTGGTGGAATTTTGGAGAAGTAAGAAATACTTTTTAAGATTGCTATTAGTCTGGATCCTAAGTCTGTCTTATAAATTTAAATTTTCAAAATTTTCATAAAGTGGGTCATCTCTGTCATTTAAATTGACCATTATTCACAAACATCATAGTCTGTAAGTGTGGGACTCTGATTTTTCTAGGATTCAGATAGAATCATGGATGCTCTTATGTCCTTAATGTTGAGACAGTGTCAAAGAGCACACTTCTGTTTCCTGCTCAGCACAGTTATCTTTCTCTAAGGTAGGCATTAGGAACCAAAGATGCTTTCATTTTTCCTAGAATACTCCACAGGACAGTAACAGGTACATGTTAGGACTTTTCCTGTATCTTTATTTCTTAGGATAAAAAGAAAAAATTAATGTGGAGGTGGCTACATGGTACAAAATCTAGATAATAGGTTTAAGTTCTCACAAATGCTGTCTGTACATAAGACTTGTATCAGGGGAGACTGGACAGTTGAACAAAGTGTTCTGAAATCTGTTGATGAGGGTGTATTGCAGATTGCAGGAGGCCCTGTGAACTTTCATTTGATACCAGAATCTATTAGGAAGGCCCCATGCCCATCATTTAAGTGTTAAAAGAAAGGATTCTTCTGGAAAACAGATATTGATTTGCACAGTAGTGGTAGAGGAATGGAGAGGGTACATACTGTGACATCAGAAAGAACCCATGAAATCCCAGTCTGTCTCCTTAATAGATGGATGGCCTTGTACAAATTTCTTAAGTTCAGTGGAGAACATCTACTTCATGCTCAAAATTTAAACAATATAAGCTATCATTAGGTTTCCGTGCAGTTTAAATGGTAGTGCCATATACACAAAGTCCATATTAAATAGATATACAATAAAAATTAATTTTTCCTTCCATGCCTTATGTTTCTTTGATGAAAACTTGGGGAAACTACCATGGGCCTCGTTCATTACAAAGAAAGGCACATGGAATGTTAATAATAGAGACTGGGAGTTTAAGAGAAGCACAATTTTGTGTCAAAGTTCATAGAAGACTCAATTACTAGGTAGCACATTTCGTGGGGGCAAAAAGCTGACCATAACTCACATGATTTACAGAACAATGGAAATTTCATAGAACACAAGTCAAGCTTAACGATGATCTTACTTGGACATATTTTGTCCTTCACAGGACTTACTTAAGAGCTGCAAAGAAAAGACATTTTGAAAATTGGATGATTGGTTCTCAAAGTTTACTGGTAGACTAAAAGCAAAGTTTGGACTAGGCAATCTTTGATTGTTGAAGAATGCCATCGATGTAGAGTGGTGGCTGGGACCTGGGTAGGCAAGTAATTGCCGTTACATAAAGTACTCTAATTTCCTGCTCTGTATTTTTATCACAGATTCTAGATGGTGAATTGAATCATAAGTTTAATGAACCCCTCTTGTAAGAATTTGTAGTAGGTAGGAGGGTGGTTTTCATCAAAGCATAAGTGGAAAGGACAAAGGAACAAGATCTGAGGTTGTCATAGGAACCTCTTTCCCCTCAAGGGCCATCAGCAGGATTAAATAATGGTTTTGGTGCGTACTAGCAACACTAAGCATCATGGAGAAGGGTAAATCACAAGCTAGAAAAGAAGATGTGTGGGAGTATGAGACAAGAGAAGAAAGAGAAAAGGTGGTTGAGTGTTAGTGCTACCACTAGCAAGTTTAATCTCTCCACAGTTGGGGTTGGCCAAACTCAGAGCCCACTCCCTTTGTTCCACTTGAGTATGTAGTCTCCAGCTACTCAGCTGAATGATACACCAAGTAGTTATTTTGTACCATGGAAGGCACTGTGGGCAACACAAGAACACAATGGAGTATGAAGGAATATTGGGTGCATCATACAAGAAAATGGCTTTCCTATAAATCTGAGATGGACAGTGCAAAGTATTAGAATTGCAAGCAGCAGAGAAAGTTTTCTAGAGTAGAATTCTGGATGTAAAAGACTTCAGTATGTATGATAAAAGGAGTCATTCAAAACAGATAAGAAAACAAGACAGAACGATACTCTATTCTGTTTTATGTGTACTAGGTATCACGTTACAAACTCCAGGAAGCATTACCCTACATCACAAAAACGAGATCCCATTTTTTTTAAGTTGACTTTATAGATGAGGAATCTGAGGCCAGAGAGGCTAGGTAAAGTCCAATGTTACACAGATATGAAATATTAGATACTGGTTTCTACTCTGAGACTTTATGAGTCAAGAGCTCATGCATACAGTTATAACCACTATACTATTTGCAAGGCAGCTCACGATGTGAATGAAAGCTCAGTATGGTTGGAGTACAAGACACATGAATAGGGTGAATGAGAAGTAATGGGAAAAGCAACTGCAGCCCTACTGTAGAGCATCTCCTCAGAAGCCAAAAGAGTAAAGGCTGCATCTAATAAGCAACAGGGAACCAACCTTATGAAGACTTAAAGCAGTGATCTGACAGTCAAAAAGGTGCTTTAGGAAGATTTATCTGTCAGCAGTGCAGAGGATGGAGGGAGCAAGGACTGTGTAGAAGCAATTTAAGGGGTTATGGCAATATACTAGCCTGCATGGTGGATTCTGTATAAAGCCTCAAATTAGGAAAGGCAGGGAAGAAAATGGACAGAGATAAAATGTGAGTGAAAAGAAAAGCTAGACTAATTGGATGTGGGGCTGGAGAAAACAATCATTTCAGCGAGGTAGGAATTAAATAATGAGCACTAAGTGTTGCACTTTGTCACTAGAAGAATGGCGATGCCAGTCATGGTTTTGGGAAACTGCTAAGCTGTAGAGAAATTTGAACTCAAGATCATTAAGACTAGAGAAAATCTCTAGAGTTATCCTTACAATTGTGGGAAACATGAGATAAACCCAGGCAAAGAGAAGAATGTAGAGTACAAGCTTGAGAGTCTCTATTGAGTTCCTGTGGCAAGGGGTCACAGTAAAGGAATAGGTGAGAGGTATAATGGAGGGAGGGCAACAGGAGAAAATTATACAAAATGGATTTGTAGAAAGGTGAATAATGAACATTGCAAACATAACAGAAGGGTGAGGAGGAAAAAAAAACAATGAGAAATCCTAATTCTGGTAATAAGGAGATTTATAATGATTGGTAGAGATTAGTCCCAAGATAGAGCCAATTGTAAGGTGGTAAAGATGGGGTTAAGTCTGACATATTGGAGAAAGTGAGCATACAATGTGATCAGAATTTTTCTGGCGGACTTCAAGGACTAAAGAGATACTCAAAGGATGCTGCTGGGGCTATGAGAGGTCTCCTTGCAGTAAGAATGAACTTTGTAAATTTATTAACTAAAAATAAATATTCTCAGACTAATATTTATTAGTGCTGATGTAAGGATTCAAGAAAAGGCTATGGGGTCTGGCATCCCACTGATTGGAACTATGTCTTGATGATGATGAGAAGGGATAAAGCTAAGGATTAAGTAGAAAATCTTCTTCAGTTTGCATGATCTCTCTCTGCCTTTTGATTAGTTTGGATAAAGGTTTGTCAATCTTGTTGACTTTCTCAAAGCACCAGCTCTTTGTTTCATTGATTCTTTTGATTGTTTTCTGTGTTTCTATTTTGTTGATTTGAGACCTCAGTTTGATTATTTCCAGTCTTCTACTCCTCCTGGGTGAGTCTGCTTCTTTTTTTTTTTCAGAGCTTTCAGCTGCGCTGTTAAGTCTTAACGTGAGCTTTTTTTTTTTTTTTTTTTTTTTTTTTTTTTTTTTTTTTTTTTTTTTTTTTTTAATGTGGGCACTTAGAGCTATGAAATTTCCTCTTAGCACTGCTTTCATAGTGTCCCCTAGGTTTGGGGTATGTTGTGTCTTTATTTTCATTGAATTCAAGGAATACTTTAATTTAATTTAATTTCTTTATTTCTTCCCTGACCCACGGGTGGTTCACTAGTTGACTGTTCAGCTTCAATGAGTTTGTAGGCTTTCTGGGGGTAGAATTATTGTTAAATTCTAACTTTATTCCATCGTGATCCGATAAGACACAGGTGGTTACTAATATTTTTTTTGTATCTGTGGCAGTTTGCTTTGTTACCGAGTATGTGTTCAATTTTCGAGAAGGTTACATGAGATGCTGAGAAGAAGGTATATTCTTTCCTATTTGGGTGGAATGTTCTATAGATGTCTGTTAAGTCCATTAGATTCATTACCTCCATTAATTCTCTTATTAAATTTATTTTAATTTGTGATTATAGTATAATTACATTTCTCCTTTTCCCTCCTCCCTTAAAAAGCCTTCCATATCCTGCTTTTTGCTCTCTATAATGGCCTTTGTTTCTTTGTATTACATGTGCATATTTATATGTATATACATATATGCTCTTAAATATAACTTATTTATTTTTATTTATGTGTATGTATGTGTGCTTGCATGGATTTATATGCACCATGTTTGTGCAGAATCTGGAATTACATGTAGTTGTGTGCTGTCTGATATGGGTATGGAGTGTTGAACTTGGGTCATCTGGAAGAGCAATAAATGCTCTAAATTGCTAAACCATCTCACCAGCTCTCGTATTTCTTTTCTTACAGGAAGTATTCAAAGGTTTGTGGCAACTATCACAGATTGTAGTTTTTCTTCATACAAGAGTATCATAGCAACCCTAAACCCCAGGTACTAGTATTTTCTCCCCAAAGAACCTCTATCCTGGAATTTAATTGTTAGTCTTTAATAAAAGCAAATCTAGACAGAGAGGACCTAACCAAGATAAATATCTAGAAGATAAATATCTAGAGGAAGCCACATTGGATATAAAGATTTTGCTTGTTATTACCACAATCAAAAAGCAGAATATTGTAGTAAAAACTCTATCATCCTATGTCAAATGGCAATTTGTACAGTGTAGGAGATGAAAGAACTCTTACATGTATCAAAGACAAATGAAACAAGAAAGAACTAAATAATAGGAAACAGAGCATAAAAGAAACTCTCTGGGGATAAGGAGGCCAGTGCTACTAACCAAAATATCTGTCAACCACAGCACTGCATCTATTATTTGATTCTCTCAAACAATCTTATGAAATGGTTATCAGATGAGACGGGTCACATTCAGGATAGAATGGCTGTAGAGCAGAACTTCAAAGAAGAGCTAATACCTATACTCCTCAAAATGTTCAACGTAATAGAAACAGAAGGAATATTGTCAAACACTTTCTATGAGGCTACAGTTACTCTGATACTGAAATTACACAAATATTCAACCAAGAAAAAGAATTACAGACCAATCTCACTCATGAACATTGATGCAAAAATACTCAATAAAATACTGGCCAACCAAATCCAGGAACACATAAAAAAATCATCCACTATGATCAAGTAGACTTCATCTTAGAGATGCAGGGATGGTTCAACATCTATCAATGTAATCCACCCTATAAATAAATTAAAACAAAAAACATATGATCATCTCATTAGATGGAGAAAACGCATTCAACAAATCCAACACCTCTTTATGATAAAGGTCTTGGGGCAACCAGGAATACAAGAAATATATGTAAACATTATAAAAGCAATATACAGCAAGCTGATAGCCAACATCAAATTAAATGGAGGGAAGCTCAAAGCAATTCCACTAAAACCAGGAAAAATATAAGGCTTTCCACTCCCCCTATCTATACTACATAGTATTTAAAGTTCTGGCTAGAGTAATAAAACAACAAAGGAGATCAAGAGAATTTGAATTGGAAAGAAAGATGAAACTTATGCTATTTGCGGATGATAGTATACGTAAGTGACCCCAAAAGTTATACTGGGAACTCCTATATCTGATAAATACCTTCAGTAATGTGGCAGGATACAAGATTAACTCAAAAAAATCAGTAGCCCTCCTATACACAAATGATAAAAAAGCTGAGAAAGAAATCAGAGAAACAGCCGGGCGGTGGTGGCGCACGCCTTTAATCCCAGCACTCGGGAGGCAGAGGCAGGCGGATCTCTGTGAGTTCGAGACCAGCCTGGTCTACAAGAGCTAGTTCCAGGACAGGCTCTAAAGCTGCAGAGAAACCCTGTCTCGAAAAAACAAACAAAAAAAACAAAACAAAAAAAAGAAATCAGAGAAACATCACCCTTTACAATAGCCACAAATAACATAAAATATCTTGGGGTAACACTAACCAAAGAACTGAAAGACCTGTTTGACAAGAACTTTAAGTCTTTGAAGAAAGAAATTGAAGAAGATAACAGAAAATGTAAAGATCTCCCAAGCTCTTGGATAGCTAGGATCAACTTAATAACAATTTTTCACAGACTTTGAAAGAACATTAATCAACTTCATATGGAAAAACAAACAATAAACCCAGGATAGCCAAAAGAATCCTATACAATAAAAGAACTTCCAGAGATATCACCATCCCTGACATCAAGGTCTATCATAGAGATACAGTAATGAAAACAGCTTGCTATTGGCATAAAAACAAACAGGTTGACCAATGGATCAAATAGAAGACCTGGATATTAATCCACACTCCCGTGAACACCTGATTTTTGACAAAGAAGTTTAATTTATACAATGGAAAAAAAGAAAGTGTCTTCAACAAATGGTGCTGGCATAACTAGATGTCAACATGTAAGAGAATGAAAATAGATCCACTTCTATCCCCATGCCTAAAACTCAAGTCCAAATGGATTAAAGACCTCAATATAAATCTGACCACACTGACCCTGAGAGAAAAGAAATTGGGAAGTACCCTTCAGTGCATGAGCACAGGTGAGCACTTCCTAAAAATAACCCCAGTAGCACAGACACTGAAAGCAACAATAAATAAATGGAACCTCCTGAAACTGAAAAGGTTCTGTAAAGTAAAGGACACAGTCAAAAAGACAAAATGGCAATGTAGTAAATGGGAAAAAATCTTTACCAACCCCACATCAGAGAGAGAACTGATCTCCAAAATATATAAAGAACTCAAGAAATTAGACATCAAAATTCCAAATACCCAATTTAAAAGTCAGGTTCAAAAGTAAACAGAAAATTCTCAAAAAAAGACTCGTAAGTGGCCAAAAGACAATTAAGGAAATGTTCAACATCCTTAGCCATCAGGGAAATGCAAATCAAAATGATTCTGAGATACCATCATATATCAGTCAGAATGGCTAAAATCAAAAACACCAATGATAGCTTATGCTGGAGAGGATGTGGAGTAAGGGGAACACTCCTCCATTGCTGGTGGGAATGCAAACTTGTACAACCACTCTGAAAATCAGTATGGGTGTTTCTCAGAAAATTGGGAATCAACCTACCTCATGAGCCAGCAATATCATGCTTGGGCATATACCCCAAAGATGCTCAATCATACTACAAGTACATTTGTTCAACAATGTTCGTAGTAGCAATATTTTATAGCCAGAACCTGGAAACAACCTAGATGCCCCTCAATTGAAGGATGGATAAAGAAAATGTGGCACATTTACACATTGGAGTACAATCAGTAGTAAAAAACAATGACATCTTGAAATTTGCATGCAAGTGAATGGCACGAGAAAAAAAACATGCTGAGTGAGGTAACCCAGACTCAGAAAGATGAACATGGTATGTACTCACTCATAAGCTGTAAAGCAAAGGATATTGAGCCTATACTTCATAATCCTAGAAAAGCTAAGTAACAAGGTGAACCCTAAGAAAAATGTACATAGATCCACTGGCAATGGGAAATAGACAAAAATCACCTGACAAAATTGGGAGCATGGGGTTGAGGGGAGAAGGGAGGATGGAAGAAGACAATGGGAGAAGGAAAGGGGGGAGGAGAACTTGAGGGAATGGGATAATTGAGATGGAGGAACGACAGAGATGAGAGCAAGGAAAGAGATATTTTGGCTGAAGGAGCTATTAAGGGGCTAGCAAGAAACATGACACTAGAGAAATTTCCAGGAATCCACAAGGATGACCCAAGCTAAGACCCTAAGCAATAGAAGAGAGGGTTTCTGAACTGGACTTGTCCTGTAGTCATATTGATGACTAGCTTAAATATCATCATAGAGCCTTCATCCAGCAACTGATGAAAAAAGAGGCAGAGACCCACAGCGGGGCACTGGGCTAAGCTCTCAAAGTCCAGTTGAAGAATGGGAGGAGTGAGAATATGAGCAAAGAGGTCAAGACCATGATGGGGACACCCACTGAAACAGTTTACCTGAGCTAATGGGAACTCACCAACTCTAGCCAGGCAGGGAAGGTACCAGCATAGATCCAAACTAGTCCCTCTGAATGTGGGTGACAGTTATATGGCTGGGTTAGACCAAGGGGCCACTGTCAGTGGCACCAGGATTTATCCCTGCTGTTTGTACTGACTTTTTGCAAATATATTCTCTTTGAATGGATACCTTGCTCAGCCTATATATAGTAGGGAGGGTCTTGGCCCTTACCCAAAGCAAAGTGCCTTACCCTCTCTGAGGAGTGGGTGAAGGGGTGGGATGGGGGAGTAGGTAGAAGGCTTCAATGGGAGGAGGGGACATAGTGGAAACTGGGATTGGTATGTAAAAATGAAAAAGATAGGTTGTTTTCTTTTTTGAAATAAATAAAAGAAATTATAAAAAAGAAATGGCTATCATAATTCTCACTATAACTGGAGTGAATTAGACACTTGGAGAGGTAAATGCAGTTGCCTGACATTGCAGAGCTACGGTTTTCATTTAATCATTAAGTTGCCAAAACTCTACCCTCGTGAATTTTGTTGGCTTATGGTTTTTATTAAGTGTGTGTGTGTGTGTGTGTGTGTGTGTGTGTGTGTCTGGGGGGGGAGTTGGTGGTTTTTTAAGTAATTAAGTGCTGTAGAAAAATGTCAAGGTCTCAATCTTTTCCTTAAGACTAAGCCAACTCCTTCAAATGAGGTTCTCTTCTCTCTTGGGGGTCCCATCTTTCTACCCCATTCAGCAAGCTCTTCTTGTTCTCCAACAGCACCAACAGTTTCGCTCTGCCCCAGAAATTGCTTATTTCATCTCTCAAGCAACCCCTTATTTCATCATTGTTCAGAGGAATCTTTAGTCCTGGGACACAGAGGATTATGGGCTAATGCCCTGTCAGAAGCAGAGTAGAGACCCTGGTATTGGTTAAACTGTTGATCCTATAACAAGTTGCCATCACATTTGTGGTTCAGAGCAATTACAACTTTTTTTTCTAGTTCTAGAGAGTAAACACCTAAGAGGACTCTTTCAGACACAAGTACAAGTGTCAACGGGGCCATCCTCTGTACAGAGGCCTGATCAGACTTCTAGAACTTTATTCCTGCTTGTTCCCTAATGAAAGACTTCTTGCATTTTCAAGGAAAGTAACTTCAAGTTCCTTTTTGTTTCTGTCATATTGTCTTCTTTGTAGTTACATCATCCTCTGTTCCCCTCTTAGAAGACCCTTGTGATTACAATTATGCCCCACTTAAATAATGCAAAGTTAAAGTCCCCCTCAAAGTCATCACCACAGTCACATCTGCTCTGTCTCTTTTGTCTTATAAGGTAACATCCAGTAACTTGGATGTTTATCACAGCATCCAAGAATGTAATTATACATTTAAAGCTGGAACTTGGTTCTTTGCTTCAGGAGTAGCTAAATTACGACCTTAGGAGTGAGAGAATGAGGACATGTTATAAGCATGGGCTGCAGTCAGAAGAATTCCATAAACTTGAATTTTATGGAAACGAAGCCAAGTGTGGAGCATGGGTGAAATCTCTTTATTCACATGCAAAGAGAGGTGGAAAGAAAATTAGGCCTTAGAGGGAATGAAAAGTTTGCCTTCACCATGTCTACCTTCTTTGTTTTTCTCTCTTAATTAGCAGTTTTTGCTTTTTCCTCCTCTGCCAGAGGGAAGTGGAGTCAAGTGTGACACAGTGGCTTTGGAGACAAAGGAAGGTGTCTAGAACTCTCCTCTCCTCTGTGTCATATCCAACATTCCTCACCACCACCCTTGGTTCCAGTCAGGCTCTTCTTGCTGGTTTGGAAGTGTGGTTGCTCATGGTAATGTATAGAGAATGGAGAAAAGCAGGAGGGTTTTGTGGGAGAAGCCCTCACATAACCCCAGCCCAGGCCAGAGCAAAGCTTTCCCAATGGAACTGTGTTAGGGATGTGTGGCGTTTGGGCTAGGTGTTGAATGGAGTAACCATGAATTGCAGGACCATCCCTTGATTACTACACCTGTTTGTTCATTGTCCCTAAACATTGCTGTGTAATATATGAAATTCAGCAAAAGGATTTGCACACTTATACAACGATGCTTCTCTTTAGGTATAGCTTTAATTGCAGTTGGGAGGGTTGGGCTAAAAGCCTATTGAGGGGAGTATAGGATGGGAATTTAGGGTCCTATGGTTTTGAAAACCATAGAAGAATTGTTTGAATGTGAGTTTATGGTATGTACCTCAGACAAAATTCCAATGGTCTTGGGAGTATCAGATGCAGCATCATAAGCTCTATGAGGGTTTGATTTATGAGCACCAGATGCAGAGTTCTGAACTGACATTCTTTGTAGAGTTAGCAGCTGGATAGCCATATTTTGTTCCTATTCCAGGACATCATCTATTCTATTGTTCAATGATCCTCCTTATAGAAAACTCATGACAAATTCTTCTTCAAGATTGATAGGAAAAAAATGGTTTGTCTTCATGAATGTGTTTCTCTCTTCTGTCAGACCAATGAGAGCAATGAAAACTACACCCTTCTCTATCCAAGCCAAAGACTGACACAAACTTCCAGGTGTGGGAGTTTGAATTTACTAGATGAGATGGTCATCTAGTAATCGTCTACTGGGGAAGCCAATGTAACTTCCAGCTTACTGCAAATTGGGAAAGTAGGGCAAGCTACACTTCCAGAAGGAAGGGCTACTGATCCACATACCACCTGAACAGAAATCTTGGATAACCCCATGCAATGATGATAGCACTGAAAATTTACAAGCTGAGATGTTTTCCAGCAGAAATGTTGTCTCTAGCCAGGATACGAGGGTTAGAAAAAACCAGGACCACAAAGGAAACAAATCTCAGCAAGGGTACTGATTTGGAGGATTAAGAAGCTTTGGGACCTGGAGGTCCTCAAGGAGAAAGTCAGGGTGTAATTATGCATGGGTTGTCTATAAAGACTACTGATCTGGTGGCACCACAGAATACACTGAACCTTCAGATACAGGGTCCATGGAATATTTGACTTTATAAATTCTTTCAACTCTCTGGAACAGTTCAACTGTGCCTTCCTGTGATCATTTTTAATTGATTATGAGGTAAATGGGTCACATCTCTCAGAAATCAGTATGAAGAACAGCATGAGTGGTACTATAACAAGCCAAGTGTTAACATCATCTTTTGATTTTCACCTTGGTTGCTAGGATACTCCACTCAAAATTGTAGGCTTGATTGTTTTAGCATCATAGAGATATTATGGAGGAAGGGAGGGTTCAGTATATTCGATTTGCCTCCCTCTTCCTTTTGCACTGCTCTTAGTCTTTGGTAACAGATTTCAGTCAAGTTACATCAAGGATTAACCAATTGGAAAGCCCCACCATTCTTTTTAAAAATAGGGAATGGATTAGGATTTAGATGCATGGATATTTTCTTTGTAAGCTCATTAAATTGCTCACGTGTCTTTTCTTAAATTGAATAGGGTGGAACAATTGACCTTACCTCAAGCTGTACTCAACTTTGTCCTTCACATCTGTAGCTATTGGCCTTGAGGGGTCGCAGCAAATGTATACGCTGCTGAAAGTCAATGGAACCTTTCCTGTAAAGGAAAGAAAATACCACATTCTGTTAGACACTTTTATTACCCGTGGCATCGCAATAACACTTTCCTCAGGTTTCTTGCCTTGGGAACACCTAATGGCAAGATGCTTTTGATACTTCAGTAACTAAGGCTCCTTTAATGGAGTTCATGATGGGCCTGCCTTGTTTTGTTCTATAGTGAAAAATGTTATAAGGAAGTTGCAGTATATATTTTGTTGGTAACGATTCCTTAAGCTATTAAGGCCATTTGTTATTTTCTGCAAGCAAGAGAGATTACGCTCGCTAATAAAATTCACTGTGCTGCAGTAGCTCTGAGTTTCTTTCCTACAAACTTCTCTGTAGTTCTCACAGGTTTGTCTCCCTCTTCATTTTTCTTATGGCCTTAGCAGATGCCCCCCTGAGGGGCAGGGTGTCACTGCTCTTTCCATGCTGAGGAATGCAATTCTGAACCATAAACACATCACAAATTAGAGCTAAGGTAATGCTAGCCCCCTCTACATTCCTCTCTTATGACCCTTTTGTCTATTCGGCTCTCCCTGTCTCCTGAGTCCAGCCTCCTCCGGCCACTGATTCTGGCAGCCCTCTGAAGACCTTGTCCTTGACTCTGTTCCTATTCTCTGTCCATGATTCAAGCACTGAAGTTCCCTTAACCCAATTTCTCTCTGAATTGAAAATGTAAATGTGCTGCTTTATTGTCTGTATTAAGTGTTTACATGAGGTTTGGTGCCAGGGCACAGCACTCTGTATGGAGAAACACATGGGCGTGGGAGAGCATAATGGGTCTTAGAATCAGTCATCAGTAGTCAGCAGTAACAGCACTTTGCACTGTGCAGGCATGTGTTTGGCATGAGAAAAACTGAAGGGGTAGGTAACGGCAGAGCAATGAGAAGCACTGTGTATATTCATTCCATCACGAAACCCAGGTAAGCTGACTGGAGAGCTGGGAGACATCACAGAAGATGGAGGTGTGATTTGTAACTCAGTGCAAATCCCTGGGTACAACAACTCTACTGTTGTCGTGGCTGCAGCTCTCAGTAATGGAAGAAAAGTGTAAAAGAAAGACGGGATTTGTCATCTTTTTATATCAAATCCAGGATATCAGGAACATGCATTTTTCTTGTCTCTAGTATCCTGTGATGCTATATAAGGGGGCCCTAACCTAGTTCTACTGTACATGACTAGGACTTCATCAACTTTGCGTGCTAATAGTTTGCCTATACTATTAATTGGGGATGTTTGATTTTCTAGTTTCTCTTTTCCAAAAACCATTGGTAGTTTGACAGTAGCATGGAAGTTTCAGCTAATGAACTAAATCTACTTGAGAGTGCCAAAATTTTATAAGCACTTTCTGACTGGTCTCAAGTATATGAAAACAGATTTTACAGGGGCAGTCATTCACAGGGGCAGTCATGGATGGTGGTGGTATACAATTCATGGATCAATTGCTGACTTCTTTAGACTACACACCAAAGCTATTTCTATCTGAAATTCTCAGAAATACATAGGAAATTAGTGTAACTGATTGATGTGATCTCATCTAATAGAAATGGGAGTTGAAGCTTTATCCTTCCAGAACAGGTGATTAGAGGCAAATGAGAGGCAGGTTTCCATGGCAACCATGAGGCTATCAGAGACCCAAAGGAGGCCTCTGACAGGGAAGCTTTGACAAAAAAAAAATATGAACTCCCAAAGGGAAAATACCATATCAGGTCTTTGCATTCTAAGGACGCTATGGATTCTGAAATAGATGTAGGCTGGGCAGGCATACGCTGGGAGTTGTTCTGTGATCTAGGATACTAGTGCAATTCTTTGAGACTCCAAAGCTCATTTCACTGTGTTACTCTTTTGTCCCTCCAGCCTTCTTTGAAGGGATATGACAGTGAACGGCAACAGCAGGGGCTTTAGAAACTATTACAATCATGTTTAAGGCTTTGGTGGGTGTGGATAGTGATTAATCCAGTATGCCTCCTACACCTTTCCTTTCTTCGCATCAAGATGTCTTATCTTCTTACAGTTCCCGAAGCCTACCATGGTGGCCCACCACAGTCCTGAGAGAAACATTGAGAGGCAGGGCTTCTGCTAAGAGAGATGAATTTCATGACACCCCACAGGGGCCGAGTGAAAGTTAAAAGCAATCATCCTTTTTCTTCTTCCTTTGAGGACTTTTCTGATTTCCTTAGACTACTTTGCCAAGCATGATCTCCCTCCTCCCCTTTCTCTCCATTCAGGAACACTATGAAGTCTCTGGTTATTTAATTCCTGCAGATACTTTGACGATTTCATGGATTCTGTCTCCCCAATTTGTCATCCAACACATACTCCCAAAGACTTTGCTGGCATGTGACATGTCACATTTGATGAAATGTCTGTCTAAGCCTGCATTCTCAGAGGCCTGAAGTGGTTTCCAGTTGGGGTCAACTGTATCAACTAAAAACAAGAATTGGGCAAAATTGCAGCTTTTTTCTAAATCTCTATTTTCGGGTCTTCCTTAACACTGACACACTGATTCTGTAAACTAGCCCAGTAGAGTAGAGTTTTAATCATTTCATCCTGATGATGATGAAACTCACAAGAATCATGGATGAGCAGTATGAAATTATAGTTCTGTCTGTGTGACGATCATGATTTGATTCCCAGTCAGCTAGCTTCAAATCCATTTTGGGTTTTGCTTCTATTCTGATAGGCATGTGTCTGAAAGGCATGTGTAAGGCCTTAGCCACATCTTCCTGGAAAAATACGTTAATTTGTCCTCTGGTAGATGCAGGAGAGTAGGAGAAGCCTCTTTGAAGATCCAGTTTGGTTGTGATAATTCCAAGGGCTTGGCAGGAGTCCTTTACTTTAGACTGTTTTGTAGTGAGGAGCTGCAGGCAGGCCTGCTTTTCATCCTGCCCGGCTTCCAGACACGGGCTAGCTTTGCACCCGAAATAATTACATGGAAACTGTATTCTTTTAAAGACTGCCTGGCCCATTATTTCAGCCTCTTACTCATATCTTGATTAACCCATATCTAATAATCTGTGTAGCACCACGAAATGGTGCCTTACCGGGAAGTTTCTAGCGTACGTCCATCTTGGGCTGGAGCTTCATTGCGTCTGGTTTCTCTCTCAGGAGAGGCACAGTGGTCTGCCTCGGAGAGGAGAGGCTGGGCAATTTTCTGAGCCCTCTACCTCACTTCCTTTTTCCTGTTCTGTCTACTCCGCCCACCTAAATGTTGGCCAATCAAATGGGCCAGGCAGTTTCTTTATTAGCCAATGGGAATCCTCCATCACTGTTTTCACTAACTATAAAGACAGCTGGTTAATTCTGTTTCCTATTGGAGAACATCCCATCCTTACTGTAGGCTTTGGAGAACCTGAAACACATACCCCTCCTCTCTGGTTGGCTTCATGATTATACATTCATTTCTTCATTTTCTCATTCAGTTATTTATTCAATTTCAGTGTCTCTTAGGTACTAAGAACTATGCAAAGTTGGCATTCCATTGATGCTGAAGTCATAGTCCCTACATTGCTATGGCAAGTTGTAAGGCATTTTATCTTTGTGAGAATCCAACTATCTAGATTTCATGTCTTCCAGTACTAATCTTGTCTCCATGTGTCTATCATTCTTTGTCCTCCAGAATAGCAAATACTTTGTCACAATTTTATTTTTAAGATAAAGTTGTTGTTTGTGGTGGAAGACAGGGAAGTATGCTCGTCATATGAATCATCATTTGGAGTCTTTCAGGGAAAAATAAAATGTTCAAATGCCCTTTCCCATTAAAATTCTGGGAAATATTCTATGAAATTAGTCCATAACCGACTAATGCAATCCCATCTAACAAAAACAGTCTCATATAAACATATCCGATGAGAATAGAGGACTTAGATGGTTTGGGTACATAAAAAAAGTTAGTGGGTGCATTTTTTTATTAACCTCTTTTGTAAATAAGTGCCCCTGCCTCAGAAAATGATCAGTAAGTGCTGTCCTCTTCCTCTGTCCCTCTTCCCAGGGTAGGCACTTATGTGTACTACAGTGACCTTTCCTTTCCTCTAATCACCTTCCTTGAAACCTAGTTTTATCTGGTTGTTTTTCTTAGAACAGGTTTGCTATAGAAATTCACATTGTGGCATGGCTGATGAAAACTACCTAATGTTGTACCTACCCTTTGGAGGTACCCATTGCATTTTAATAAAGAACAGCCACTCAATTTGGAGACCTAAGTCTCCTTTCAACTTCCTATGCCCATAATCAATTATTTTTCAAAAACTGAAAACAGGGTCCCTAATTCTAGGCCTTATAGACTTACAATTAAAATGGGAAAAATATTAAGCTACAAGAAATTCCAGTCATTATTTGAAATAGAGGGAGATTTTTGCCCTCTTCAATAGGTTCCAGCTCTGTCACAGGCATGTGATATGACTTGTGTGATTTTGCCCAACTTTAAAAGTGCAATTGTTTCTAAACATGTCTTATTCCTTTGAAGTCAGTCATTAAATAAACTTAACCACATGCAGGTTGAAGTTGGGAATTGAAGGTGTGCCACCATCATCTTGGTGCTATGAAGATAGGGAAGATATTATTATGATGCTATGGATAAGTACCTGATTCTGATAGGTTGTTAACACATAAGTCACTCTGCTTCCTCTTATGTGTGAGCAGGCAAGCTACACATATGTACAGGTGACCATTCTGGCTTTTGTACATGTTTGAGGATAAAGTAGATGTGGGAAGGAATTTGCTAAAAGATAGATGATAACAAAAGCTTACCATGCTGAAATGGTGCGAGAGAATTGTCTGTATTCTGTCAATCATGTTTTAAATAAACGCTGATTGTCCAGGCAGGAAGTATAGGTGGGAGAACCAGACAGAAAGTAGAAATGATGCAATGAGAACAGGAGAATTCTGGGAAGGAGGAAGTTGATTCCTCCCACTCCTGCCCAGACTCTGAAGAAGCAAGATGTGAGCTGCCCTGCTGAGAAAGGTACCGAAACATGTGGCTAACATAGATAAGAACAATGGGTTAATATAAGCTACAAGAGATAACAAGAAGACTGAGCTAATGGGCTAATCAGCTTTATAACTTACACAGATCTCTGTGTGATTTTCTTTGGGGCTTGCCGACTGTGGGTTACCAGGTGGGACAGAAACCCCAACAAACAGGACCCTCATGTTACAAATGGTGCCCAATGTGGATAACTGCATCCACAGAAAGCCTGAGAAAGCTTGGGAAAGACTACAGTAAAGCATTTTGGTTTTCAGCTGTAGCAGGAAAAAGCTGCGCTGTTTTAAAATACCGGCTTACTGGGCCATCCTGCCAGGGAAAACTGTGACTCTTTCAAGCAGGGCATCCCGACTATGGAGCTATGGACACACTGTTGCAGCTTGCTTCCTGGCAAGGACCTTGAAAGCCATAGGAGCTTTTGAATGTTGTTTATGGACACACTGTTGCAGCTTGCTTGCTGGCAGGGACCCCTATACTCAAAACCTCTGCATGAAGGGGGCACATTCGTTGTCATGTCAAAGATGAACGAGTTGACATTCTTTAAATACATTGAATACATCATATAAAAATATAAGAGGAATTAAACTTAATTAATCTTGTTCTAAAAGTAGTGCTTTGCCCTTAACCACTACACAGTCCTTCTTTTGAACAGAAATAGGTGGATGGATGATGTACAGCACTCTAAGCCATGGAAAAACACATGTTTTACCATGATTATATTCTATTTAGTGGTGATATTGTACAAGAAACTCTCTGAGGATATTAATATCCACATCTACTGATACTAGAAGCAAGAATTACTGAGGTGATGAAATGGCTGTTTGAGGTCATGTTGTAGAGAGTTCAAGGTGTCGATCCATGGAAGAATCTAGAATTTCAGTGATTGAAGACAAAGTTTCAGGAACTAAGAAAGTTTTCAGAAAGTATAATTGAAAATATTTTCAGAATTTATACAGAGGACTTTGGAGATAAACAGTAAAACCTACCAAAAATGTATTTAATAAAAGTAATCATTCAATACCACGAGGTATTAGATGAGATCTATTGTGAATTGTTTTGCCCATGACTGTCACAGAAAAAACACCCAGTATTGTGATTACCAAGGTAATTTCTATTAAGGATAATAGGTGTTTGGAGAAAATGATGTTTTGTTGTGTTCCATTGTACAATGACCCAAAGGTTCTGTTTTCACATATATAGCATTTACAAAGGAGGTACTGATCTAACAATCCCCGAATAACACTCCTGGCAACATCACGAAATGATTCCTACTGTTCGACAGAGCAAGTGAGATTTCACGTATAATGGAGATAAATTCCTTTGTGGCACTCCTTGGCCTGGGAGACCAGAAGCCTGGACTCCAGTTCTAGTTCTGTCACTAATTAACTGTGTGACCTTGAAACACAGAGTTTCTCTTGAGCTCAGATTACCTGTTTATAAAATGTGGGTGCCACAGCAGAGTCCTTATCTGCCATTCTAGTCCCTTTTTCATCTTTTGTCCCTTTTTATTGTATTTTTTAGTTTCCACAAATAAGACATAAATCTTTTCCCAGCACTCGGGAGGCAGAGGCAGGCGGATCTCTGAGTTCGAGGCCAGCCTGGTCTACAAGAGCTAGTTCCAGGACAGGCTCTAGAAACTACAGGGAAACCCTGTCTCGAAAAACCAAAAAAAAAAAAAAAATAATAATGAGAAAAAATACCAAAATCTCCATTCAGCCCTAAAATTCACATCAATTTCAAGAGAGAAAATATGTATGCTGTATATGACTCTAGGTGATCATTATGTGTCTAGAAATATAAATATATGTATAACATTGTTTTATATACTTATTTTAAACAAAATCAAACTATTTTGTGTTTATTTTTAATTTTTATAGCATTTATTCTCTCCCTCCCTCCCTCTCTCCCTCCCTCCCTCTCCCTCTCTCCCTCCCTCTCTCCCTCTCTCTCTCTCTCTCTCTCTCTCTCTCTCTCTCTCTCTCTCTCTCTCTCTCTCTCTCTCTTTCTGTCCTTAGATCAAACAGGTCATCAGACTTGGTGACAGGCACCTGTATCTGCTGAGCTACTTTACGTTGATTTGTAACCCAATACCATGTCTTGGGCATATTTTTTTCACACCAGTTACATATAAATCTGTCTCATTCTTTTAAGCTGTACATACCATCAATTGAGTTGAACATTCTACATTTTAATATTTTGGTATTAGACTATAAAACTTCTCTCTAAACTTGTGGTGCCAATTGCACATCGATTAATGGTTTTACAACTTTATCAACATCTGAGAAGGTAAGGGGAAAGACTGTTCTCTCTAATAACTTTTAAGGCTAAATATTTATGGTAATATAAATGTTTATATCTTAATACTATATTGAAGTTTATGATTTATTACTATATAATTATTTATACTTATATATTAGTATAAATTCATATATCAACAAATGTGTACTCATGAGTGTCTATGCATGTGAGTTCAGGTGTAGCCTAAGGTCAGGAACGTTGGATGCCCTGCAGCTGAGTCTACAGATATCTGTGAGCCACATTAAATGGGTGTTGGGAAGTGAATTCTGGTTCTGTACAAATACAGTGTATGTTCTTAAATGCTGAGCCTTCTCTCCAGTCCTTGTTTTTGTGTTATTGTCAAAGATGTTATCTATCAGGAATTTGTTTCTGTTTGTACTGTGAGGTATGATCTTTATCTTTGCTTCTACCTATCTCTGTCTTCATGTCTCTTTATGTAATACATATCTTTTTCTAATTTTCAGGTATCCTAAAGTGTGTATTGAAAAGTGAATGCTCTCCCCACTTATTTCACCTGGATCTTTTTCATATACCAAACTACCATTTATTTACATAACTCTAGTTTAGAGCATTATATTCTGATTCATTCATCTCTCTAACTACACTTATGCTGGTACAAAATTATTGGAATAACTGTAGCTTTCTGATGTATTTTGATATCTGATAGAATAAATGTCCTTTTTTTCCTTTTGCCATGCCTATTTCCATAGTTTCTATTCCTGATCAATTTTAGAATCCACTTCAAATTTTTAAAACATTACTACCTGTAGTTTGATCATAAATATATTTAATTTATAGAGTAATTTGATAAATAACAACATTTCTACAAAAGAAATTCATTCCCAGTAGCACAGACACTGAAACAATTAATAAACGGGACCTCCTGAAACTGAAAAGCTTCTGTAAAGCAAAGGACATGGTCAACAAGACAAAACGACAGCCTACAGAATGGGAAAAGATCTTCACTAACCTCCACATCATACAGAAGTCTGATATCCAAAATATATAAAGAACTCAAGAAATTGGTCATCAAAAGAACAAATAATCTAATAAAAAATGGAGTACAGACCTAAACAGAGAACACTCAGCAAAGGAATCTAAAATGGCTGAAAGACACTTAAGGAAATGTTCAACATCCTTAGTCATCAAAGAAACGCAAATCAGAACAACTCTGAGATTCCATCTTACACCTGTAAGAATGGCCAAGATCAAAAACACTGACGACAATTTATGCTGGAGAGGTTGTGGGGTAAAGGGAACACTCCTGCATTGCTGGTGGGAATGCAAACTGGTGCAGCCCCTTTGGATGTCAATGTGGTGATTTCTCAGAAAATTAGGAAACAACCTTCCTCAAGACCCAGTAATACCACTTTTGAGTATATATACAAAGAATGCTCAATTGTGCCACAAGGACACGTACTCAACTATGTTCATAGCAGCTTTGTTTGTCATAGCCAGAACCTGGAAACAACATAAATGTACTTCAACCGAAGAATGGATAAGGAAAATGTGGTCCATTTACACAATGGAGTATTACTACACAGCAGAAAAAAAAAGAAACAACAATAACAACAAAAAAACCCCGACATCTTGAATTTTACAGGCAAATGGATGGAGCTAGAAAACATCATTTTAAGTGAGTAAGTGAGGTAACCCAGCCACAGAAAGACAATTGTCACATGTTCTCACCCATAAGTGATTTTGAAACATAAAGCAAAGAAAACCAACCCACAAATCACAATCCCAGAGAACCTAGACAACAATGAGGACACTAAGAGAGACATACATAGATCTAATCTACATGGGAAGTAGAAATAGTCAAGATCTCCTGAGTAAGTTGGGAGCATGGGGACCTTGCAAGAGAGTTGAAGGAAAGGGAGAGGCAGGGAGGGGAGCAAAGGAAAATGTAGAGCTCAATAAAAATCAATAAAAAAGGAATTCATTCCATGTATAGTTATTAATGTGCCTTGAGTATTATTCTTTTAAAAACTTGCTTAGGATTTCTTAGATATTTTAATATGGCCTATAAGGGTTATTTGAAGTTTAGATTTTTCATTAAGTGATTTTTATGATTATTAATAAGATTCTTTTCCTGTAACATTTGTAAATTGGTTACATATTTCATTTGTGAAATAAAAAATTTCCATGTGTCTATGTTGTTTGGCCCTATGGATTAAAAATAAACAAACCAGACCCAGAAAGACAAATATAATATGGCTTTTAGACATAAAGCAAAGAAAAAACAACCTACAGTCCACAACTCCAGAGAACCTAGACAACAAAGAGGACCCTAAGAGAAATATACATGAATCTACACAAGAAGGAGAAAAAGATAAGCTCTCCTGAATAAATTGGGAGCATGTGGGTCATGGGAGATGGTAGAAGAGGATGGGAAGAAAGGAAGGGGACCTGAAAAAAATATATAAATCAGTAAAAAAAATAAAAAGAATATACCAGTACTAAATACATAAATAATAAACAAAAAGTTTTTATTGGATCTAGTAGATTTCCATTGGTTAATTATGAATTTTCTGGATAAATAATAATAATTTTATCTGGTCTCTCATTATGGTTATATGTCTTATTTATCTTTGTTTATTAAATTGTTTTGGGCTCCCATTACAATGTCAAGCAAGAAAAAAATAATTGACTTTTTTATTTCTAACTTTTGTGGAGTCTCTCTTGTTTCATCAGTAACTGTAATATTTACTGTATGTTTCTAATAGATATATGTCACAGATTAAGGATATTGGATTCCTTCAGTCTTTAAAATATTCATGGCTGGTAGGGCTGCTCACCATGCAAACATTAACTGTCCAGGCAGCACGTTTCAGGGCCTCACTCCAGCCAGATTTGAAGCCTTCAGAGATTAAACTTATTTTGGCATTGACATGCACTAGCTTTAGGAAGTGACTATTTCATCACGGATTTAAATTCATTATTATGTATATTGAAGTATTCATTTAATCAGAGTTTTAAAGGGTTAAAAATGTAAACATGCCTATGTTGTATTTAAGGTCCCAGAGGAACCAGAAGAAATGGTAATAAAACATCAAATAAACTATAAGATAGGAAATATTTAGGATTCAAAATAACAAAAAAAGAGTACCAAAGGAAGGAAATAGTCAAAAACCTGCTAATTAATTAACTTGAAGTACCAGACTCAGATTCTCAATGAGGCACAATCAGCAAGGAAGAACATAACTTGAGAAATAATGTGTTTCAACTGTAACTTCAATCTCCTGAATGAAAACAGTAATGCTTTATTAATATTAAAATAAGGTCTGCAGAATGGCGTGTGTCATGTTGAGAATAGCAAGTTTCACGAAATAATTTTTGGGCATTTATTGATGTGATTATATAATTTTTATCTGTCAGTCTGTTAATGTTGTGAATTGCATTACTAAGTCACTTAATATGAACCATATTTATTTTATGGGAAAATCCTTAGTGGTCATGACTCATGGTATATTTTTCTTTTAATACACTGCTAAATTTGAATTGCTAATATTCTATTTAGCATTCTGCACGTATCTTCATAAGCAATATTGGCCACATAATTTTCTTTTTCCTTCTATGTTTGTCTAATTTTTAACATAAAGTCTTGCTAGACTTGCCACGTGCATCGAAGATGTTTTCCCTTTATTTCATAGAGCAGGAGAATGCTTTGTTCCCTGAAGACGTGATAGAATGTGTCCTTCTGAAGTTTGGGGCCCTCTGTCTTTTGTAAGGAGTAGAGCTATGATGACTTTCTTGATCGCTGGACAGGTCAGGCATTCTTGAGTCAATTTTAACAATTAATGCTGTCTAGCAAAGAACTCATTGACGTTAAAATTTTTATTGTCTTAAAATTGTACATAGCTAAATTTAACACATGCGCGCACACACACACACACACACACACTACTTTTTCACTCATTGTTTATTTGTACTTACATCTGGTTTTCTTGTACAGATGTCCACAAAGACTTGTCTATTTGAATGGCCTTTCAAAATGAATTGTTCCCGGTTTTGTGGATTAGTACTACCCTTTTATTTAGTGTTTGTCAAAATATCTACAGTTTATGCTTTTAGGTTATATTCAGAGTCAACCTAGTTCTTTCTCTGAAATCTTAGATTTTCTCATTCATTTCTTTAAGTTACATTCCCCTTGAGTGCTATTTTGATTCTGTTTCCCAAGTTTTGGTGTACAATGATTTCAGTTATATTTATCTCTCGATAGTTCACCATTTTAGTTTTCATGTTTTTTTCCTTTGGAGTCACAAAGAAGCAATTGTTAAATATACATAAAGTTAATTAAAATATCTTAATTGTATTACTAATTTATAGCTTTGCTGTATATAGAACAGTTTTCTGTTATTTTGAATTTATTGAGGTTTTTATGTAACTTTATACGTAAAGTCAAATTCTGAGGATATCCTGTAGGTATTTTTATTAAGCACGTACACACACACACACAGTAGTAAATGCATTGTATTACCTCAATTAATTCAGATTTGTCACTATTTTTTACTCAATTTGTTGCTTGATTTCTGAGAGCACAATATGGAAGTTTCTCCTTGGTGTTGTCAGTTGATGAGTTATTCTTGTTTTCTTACCCACATTTACTTCACAGTCGTATATTCATTAATACTTTCATGATTGATATATTCTTCTAATGGATTAATATAACATGGAATGTTTCTCATGGCCTCAGGGTATTTTCTTCCTGAATTTCCATTGTGTCTGTTAAACAGGACACTGCTGGAGCTCTATTACTTGTCCAACACGAGACTGTTTTTCCATTGGAAACTTCAATCTGTTATGCTCTCGTACAGTTATTAGGATTTGATCATCTCTATCATCTTGTCTTACCTTTCCTACTACCGCGGTTCATTTTACTTCTGTTCAAATCAGGGTAGTTTTCTCTACTCTGTCTTTCTGTTCTGGAGTATTGCTTAAACAAAATATTATTCCACATTCTAGTGGTTACCTTAGTTTATCAAAAGTTTTTAACATTTATTGCCCATGTATTCTTAAAATTGATGAATTTTTAGTTTCTCATTCTAGAAAAGGACATAACCACCGTGACATTTTCTCCCTCTTTTTCTTTTCTCCTATACCATGCAATTTCCCATTTTGATCAACCTGAGACTTAACAAATTCCATATTGCTTTTACAATAATAATTATTTAGATTTACTTATAACTTTTACTGGTTCCTTTTCTGACTGTAGTTCCTTTTACTATAAATCAGACATTTGAATTGATTTTTCATTTTGTTAAAATATAGTCTCCCAGTAATTCATTCAAAGATAGATTGCAGTTCATGAGATTACTGTCTTTGCATGTCTGAAAAATGTCTTCATTCTGCAACAGTCCTTCCCAGCATACTTAAATTTTAGTCATTTTACTATAATATTCTTGCTTTCAAATTACTGTTCTCATAAATTTGAAGGTAATTACCATTTGCTAATACTGGGCATTGTCAATGTACATTCTGATTTTAAATTATTTCTATGCAGGTATCCTGCCTATTGTTTTGGAAATTTGCACAGATTTCATTTTATGGAATTCCATTATGATATGCCTTAAGTATGAGCATCTTTTAAATGTGTTTTTTTAATTTTAGTTGATTCATAGTCATTTTGTACATATTTATGTGGTACAATGTTATTCCAATACATAAATAATATAATGTGTAATGACCACTCAGAGTAATTCCCTTATCTGTCATCTCAGATCATATAGCATTATTTTGGATTTGAAAAATTAAGTTATTTTTCTTAGTAATTGTTATCTGGTTTATATTTAAAGTCTTTTGTCTTTCTTCAACACTAGCCTTCATTTTCCTTTGTTCATCTGTAACGTATTTAACCTATGGGGGCATTAATTCTGATTCTTGAATTCGGAGTCTCTAATTTACAGTACTGGCTTCTACTAAGTGCTGATTTTTGCTTATTGTTCACTTCAGATTGACAGGTCCTCACATTGCTTATACATGTCATTTCTTTTTGTCACAACCCACACTCATCAAGAATTTAAGAAAAGGCATGTCATCTGCTGAATGGAATGTTTAAAGAGTTATCTTCTGAGTATCGGTGTTTCCTTTTCTCCTGGGTGTGGCTAGCCATTGCAGTTCCCTCATCTTGCTTGCTTCTCAAGCTCAAGCATCCATAAGAATTACTCTAGTATGGGTGGGGAAGTTATGCTGCTATCTTCCTAATAGAGTTAGGCAAAGAATTAAGACATAAAACCACTCAACTGCTCTAAATGGTGTGCCATAACAAAATGATTACTCCCAATACCCCTTGAGGCATATATTCTACTTACTTGTCTCTGACTTGGACATCACCTGGAGTCATACCCAGCTTCTTTATCCATCCTCTGCTATGTGTGTTCCAGGTTTTCGTTTTCTCCATTAACTCTCTACCTGTGATTCAAAAAGACTATTCAAGGTTTATAATATGCAGCTGCACTTCTTATTTTCATTTTATTGTGAATTTATTGATTTCGATTATATTTTCTGGTGTTTTGGGGTATCTACGCAGGGAAAGAAGCTAGATATTGAAGCCCAGTCTTCTTTTAGTGCTAGCCCATAGGATTAGAACAATTATTGTCACACTTTCTCTCTTCCAACTAGTGAAGCGCCCGAAGCTCAGAAAGCACTTCCTAAGAAGAGCTTCATATAAACAGGGAAACTGTGTACAAAATTTAACAATCTTTAAATGAATATTCATGCGAGATGAACTGGGCATCAGAAGGGATGGTTCTAACAGACTAATAGGTTTTCTGTAATGCGATAATAGGTTTCTCCACTGATGCAGTAAGTCAGATCAAGCCAAATTGAAAAAGCAAAAGAATGGGTTTATTTGAACAAAGCAGCTCCCAGGTGAGTCCTCCAGCCCCAGAAATTGGGACTAGAGAATTCATGTGCCCAAACTAAAGCAGGGACTTTATATACCCTGTAGACAAGGGGTAATGACGGACAAATCCACAAGCTGGATTTGTACCTAACCATAGTCAAAAGCTGACCATTTTAGGCAGGGTCTAGGACTGCTGGCAACTTCAGAGGAGGAGCAACCAAAGCCACTAAGAATGCAGAACTAGGTTTTTGGTGCCTTTCCTTTGTTGGAGATTTTCTGAGAGGAAAGGATTTGGAAAGAGAGAGAGGAATGAAGCTTTCCAGATCAAGCAGGAATGAGCTGGAGGTTTCAGCCAAACCAAGACCTCTATAAATGAGCTGTAGTCACCTTTGCTCACTTTTGAAGGGTTTTTTGGTATGAACATATGCATGCACCTAATTGCAGTGAAGAATGTACTAATTATTGGACAGCTCTATAGGCAGATTATCTTTACAAAACACTGATTTAAGAAACCTATTACACTTTCCTAAACCAGCATGATTCTTAACTACACCCTCATGAGGCCTCTACTCTACAGAAAAAACTACAGGTAACTAAGGAATGCTGAGAGTGGGAGATGTGGTCTTCCCCAGGGAAGAGCATACTAATTGGTTATCCAATGCTAAATGGTCAGTCCTGAAAATACACATAAAAGTAACATTCCACAGACTGAGAACATTGTATTTATGCATTTAGAAATATATATATTCGTATACATATACATATATTTATCTAACAACAATTGCTGAAAAATAGGGAATGAATTTTAAAGAGAGCAAATAGGGGTATATGGGAGATTTGAGAAGGTTCGAAGGGAGGAAAGGGAAGAACGGAATGATGCACTTATATTATCATCTCAAAAACAATTTGTAAAAAAGAAGACTGTTGTTGGAACTTCTATTTATAAGGAATTTTAAAGGTCATTTTCAAAATTAAAACTTGCAAGAACACATTTTCAGTTCTTTCTACAGATCCAAAATCTTATAGTGGAGATCAGCCAGAGCTTTGGTGTGAAAAGGCAAAAAAACCTTTCTTTTTCTGGAATAAGATCATATTGAAGGTGGTACTGGTTGGGATTTGGGTGAAGACAGAGGAGGAAAGATGACTTCACCGCATCAGAGCAACTTTATTAAAGAAATAGGAGAGGTGATTTGCATCTGAAATTTTCAGATTCGGTATAAAATTAACACACACGGCTGATGGGTTCTCATCTAATAAAACTGAGAGTAGGTGCTTGGTATCCTGAAGGCAAAACAACTTAATAAAATTAATCTGCAGTGCTCTGAGTGCTTAGGTACTGCAAAGCTTCAATGATGCATTTTTCATTAAGTGACTGGATAAATATAATTTTCTGTATTAGAAAGCCCGAGTTCTTTTAATTTATTGAAATTAGAAATAAAGAGCTTAATGACTCATCAGTGTTAGGGTGACAAAGGAGAAGGTGTTGCTCCATGGTAGTCTCCATCACAGGATGCGGGGATCATGGTGTTACTCCCCATTATTCCTTCAGGGCAAACCTGTTCTTCCAAGACATCTTTGCCAATTTCATGCTCTTCTGTTTAACTCTTCAAATTGGTGTTAAAGTCCCCATCTTTATGGAAAGACTGAGCCAGGGAAAAGAGAGCAGAACTTGGTTTTTTTTTTTTTTTTTTTTTTGTGTGTGTGTGGGGGGGGGATTTCTGCTATAATTTACATCATGATCCCAGCCAGGGAATCAGCACTTCGGTGGCAGCACCAGCTTTGCTAATACTCTACTTGCTCATGTTATGGGAGGAGAGAAGGGGGCAATGAACAAGCGCCTGCTTGGGTTCATGTGAAAAGGACCCTTGAGTAAGGCATCTTATCTTAAAGCCTATGTCTCATCTGACTTGTTCTTTGACACAAGGCTTCCAATAGTAGTTAGTCATTTGTCCTTTGAAGAAATGGAAGTCTCCTTTTACTATGCAAATGTTCTTAACAGTTTAAATTATTCATGTCTCATATGTTCTCTCAAACTCCTGAGTCAGCAGACCCACGTCCAAGTTATGACTTGTCTGAAATACATTCTCAACTCATCTTGGCCACGCTTTTCCAATCTGTCAGATTGGAGCCTTGTCCTCAGAGGTCAGGAGGTTGAAGGAGAAAAACAAATGAGAAAATGCCTGGCTTTCAAGAGGTGTGTTCTTGCCTTCTTTCACTTGATCTGTATCAGGCAGCTAAAGAGAAAGGGGGTAAGATAAAGTTCAGAGATAACCCCAAAGGATATAGAGGAATAGGGCCCAGACAGTAATAACAAAATACAAAAGGACAACTGTGACTGAGAAGTAGGCCCAGAGTTGGGAATTGTGTGGACCAAAGATGATAGTTGAATCTTGCCGTTGTTAGCTGACACTTCAGAAGTGACTCTATTGACTCAGCCTTGGTGTTCTACTGATTAATACTGGGCAGGTTATCAAATTTGTTGTACCTCAATTTCCTTCTATTTCAAATTAAAATAATAATTAAATATTTATTAAGGTTATTGATAGGTTTAAATTATTTTAAATACATACAGTGTGTACAAAATATGTGCTCAGTAAATGTAATTTAATAGTATCAGTATCTCCTCTTCCTCCTGCTGATCTTCCTTCTCTTTTTCCTCCCACCTCCTTTTTTTGGTTAATAAATGATTTGAAAGTTGCAAATCATGGGACCAGATTTCAGACGAATTTGACAGAAATTGAAAATTTTGGAAATGTTACCTATTTCTTGTTTGGGAATCTTTTTAGATCTGGCTCTAAACCAACCCCACAGCCAAGGACTCAGCACCCTATTTCCTTTCCTCTTCTGTCATTTTTATTCCTTGTTATTGTGTGTACTTTTCTCAGTGGTTCTGTACAGAAGACTCTGACACTAACTCTCAGTGAGCAATGAATGGGTACTACTTCAACTATGGCACCTTCCATTGGATTTACACCTTTAATAAGTACGTTCCCTTCATTTCACTCATTATTTGCTTCCCTTCAACTCTGGGGATAGATTAACAATGAACAAGAGGCCCATGCACAGACTTTTATAGTCAATTTTTCATACAAACTAGGAAATGAAATGCAGCTTGGGATGGAAGAAGCTCAGGCTGAAGTGACCAGGGCATGTGAAGAATGTTCTGGACCTAAAGAGAAAGATTCTAATAACCCAGAAAATGACTTTCCTAACCCCCATTGCTCATTGAGAGCAAGCCCCAACATGTTGCTGCCCAGAAGCTGAACAGGCTCTCAAATTTTCCTTAAAATTTGTGAGATAATTTTCCAGCTTGGCAAAATTGGGGATGCAGTATATGTTTTGTATCCCGAAATCAAAAGCATGCTGAAGCTCATCTTGATAATTTTCTTTTGCCCCTTTCTTCTCCAAGGTACTTGTACCCAGGTAGATGTCAAATTTGAGGTCAACAGGGGATGAGAAGGCATATTGGACCCTAGAATAAGCTATTACACTCCTCAAAGGAAAATTATAATATCTAAATACTCTTTTAAGCTAAAATTCTCAGAAACACTTATAAGAAATTAGCCCTTAATGACTCATGTGAACTTATCTAATTGAAATAGTCTCCTACAAATATGTCCAATAAGCCTAGAGAATTTAGATTGCTGAGGTTCAGAGAGAGGTGAGCAGGATGATGTATTTTGTGATTAAGTAGATTGGTACATTAAAGCGCCATTGTTAGAACATGAGTTGGAATTGATCTTCTCCATGCACCTCTCCTGTTGTCCTGCCCTTCAGTGATGCCTCCTTTGCTCTTTCATGATGGCTCCTCCTTGTTTGTATTCTCTGTTCAAAACTTGCTTTTACAGACTTGTTTGTGTGTGCTGTACTATTGCTGGTGTATGTGAGGGGGTATGTGTTGCATTGAACCACACAGCAAAAATCTGCACTGTGATGCGAGTGAATAAAAATATATTCAAGAGAATATTTGCATTTTAATAAAGGATAAAGTCCTAAAGATAGAATTTCAGACCCTGGTAATTATGGAGTAGGGGTCTTCTTGCCCGGATGGAGATGTACTCTGTTTCATTTTGCCATGCAGGGCAACATTTAATTAGACACTCGTCAAATCTACCTGGTCCTTTTAATCATGTAGCTTGGATAAGAGGTTACAGGTACCAGACAGTAGCTGATGAGAACAGACTCCCACTGGGTCAGCTGTAGACGTAGCAAAATGTGATACATATAGGTTATTAATTACATTTAAGCAGATCTCCTTCACAGAGGAAGTTAAAACAGTCTCTGTCTGCCATTGATTCTGTGTCTCAGTAAGCACCACTATGTGCCAGGCATAGTGCTAGATATCAGGTTACAATAATTTATAAGGTATGGTTCTTTTCTGGGAGAAGCTCAGAATCTAGTAAGTGAGAGAAGAGAGTGTTAAAAACCTTGAAGTGGTTGAACAACTGTATAGATATTCAGACAAAATATCAAGATCCCTCCCTGACCCTTGTACCCAATTAATAGTCTACATATTCTAAAAAGAGAAAACATGATTATTGCTTACATAATATAAGGGCTAGTTCTCAAATCAAGAATGCCACAAAACCCATATAGAATAAAGGGAGAGACTGGCATATTTAACTGCATCTATTCATTTCTCTGTGGTTATAGTAAGTGGACATATCTAAAGGCAAGTGACAAAGGAAGAGACATGTGATGCTTCCACGATGGCAGGATACTTTAAAGAAATATAAAGAAAACATTCACAAGTTACTAAGGGGAGTAAAACTACTGAAAATTGCGTGAAGAATTTTAAAAAAAATATTAATGCCCAGTGAACATAAAAATCCTACTCAAACTTGCGCATAATTGTTTAAGATAAATCAGGGTACTGACAATTTTTTTTTTAACAAACTGTTCTTGGGGTAAAGCAACTGAATAACTCTCGGTTGTAGCTGGTTGAAACACAAATTGAAGCTGCACTTCTTGGAGGACAATTTGCCATATTTATCAGTTGTAAATATCTGTATTCTTCAACCCAGTTGTCTTGGCTTGATGACTTGGTCTTAGAGTCATATTTACATAAACAAGTAGATATGAAGATATAACACAGTGTTCATCATTTCTAATAGCAGAGAAAACTCAAGGCAACAGGGAACCTAAACAGCAGAAATGGGCAAGAAGACAATGTACTAGAAGGGTAATGAAGTCAGGATATACCTATCCTATGTATATTACAAAACAAATATATATATATATGATATATAAATCAATAGATAAATGGATATTGATATTGATATAGGCAGATCTTCAAGATTCATGGAAACAAAATGAGATACAAAATAACACTGCTTTATATGTGCAAAAACAAAATATATTTTTAAATATGTACAAAGCAACTCTGGAAAAAATAAACTGTTCACAGTCCCTTTGATACTTCTTGATCATGTGCAGTCTGCATAGTTGAATCATGTGCCTTTATTATTACTGATCCCATGTGAGTGAAATAGAATACATAGCACCAGTATTACTCAGAATGGGTATAGTATATGCATCATTACACAAATACAAAACCAGAGAAATATCATGGGCTTTACTAACGGCACTAAGGATATTCTTCTAAGCCAACTATAAAGTTGTCATGATTAAGGGCATGGAATTTGGACTGATAACTAAGAATTAATTGAAAAGAATCATTGTTGCAAGTATAGTTCAGTACATATAGAACTGCTCTGACGCCTGCAGAAAGGCTCAGTGGTTAACAGTTTGTTCTGCTTCTAACACCCACATCAGATGGCTCGAAACTGCCTGTAACTCCAGTTCTAGGCTATCTGATGCCATCTTCTGACCTCCACAGGCTCAGGCTCCTACACAACGTGTACACAAATTCACTCATAAATACATACATAAATAAAAAGAAATAATTCCCTTTTTAAAGGATTGCCCTAAGACCCATGCTTGATGGTTCACGCCTATAATCCAAGTGTGTATTTGGCTGGGGCAGGAGGATTTCTGTGATTTCAAGACCAACCTGAGCATCCCAGATAAACCTGAGCAACAGAATGAGACCTTGTCACAAAACAAAAACAACAAAAGAAATTCTTGGATCTGGGAAGTGGTGGGGGTGTTCAAATGGGCAGTGGAACTAGCTGAAGTTAAAGATGAAAATAAGAGTTTGGGAATATGAAGGGCTTTGCTTGTGGTGCTAACTACATTAGCCTAAGATCTTAGAGAATAGTTTTCTTGAAAATGATGAACCAAAAGATTCACACTGTGGTGTAAATGAATCAAAACAGGTATTTGCATTAATAAAAGACAGAATGTTCTAAAGGTCCAGCTTCAAGCATTAGTAATTAGGGGGTAGGAATTTCCCTCATGTCTCTCAATTCACACATTTATGAGAAGATAACACACATGGTTGTCTGGGTACCAGACTGTTCTACTCAGTAGGGAACCTGCCACCCTACTGGAGGTGACGGAGGATTCTATTTTCCAGAAGCCCCCTGGTCCAAAACTGGTAATAAGAAGCTTCGGAGAGCAGGTGGCTCCCATGGTAACCAATCTGTTGTGTGCAGAATCCGGCAGGTATTTGTTGCTGAGGGACTGGAAGGCAAACAGGTGTCCTCTCCAGCTAGGTCTGCTCCTTTTTCTCCATTGTCAACACACAGTGCAAGGGAAAATGAATAGATGTTGGAATCAGATCAGCTGTGTGTTCATACTGGCTTTCCCACTTGCTAGCTCTGTGCCTGAGGACAAGTTACTTAATCTTACTAAGCTGCATGGCCCTTATAGGGTTCTGAGGAAAATACATATTAAGTGCTTAGTGCAGAGTACGATGCATAGAGAGCCATTAATAAATATAAGCTTTTTATAATCAGGTTTATCCCCTGTTCTTATAAGCCCACTAATGTTTTGTAAGTCTTAGGTATATTAACCGAGTTATCCTTAACCATTCCTATCTATGAGTCCTATAATAAATTTGAGCATATTCTTAGGAGAGCCCGTCAAGTATTATTTATTATTGTTGTTGTTGTTGATTATTATCATTATTATTTGTTCCCTGACAGACATAATGGAAGGCTGTTCACATTGTCCTTAATTTTTATGCTGGCCAGAAGCCATGCATGTTATCCCTGCTACCACCACTACCATCACTACCCCTCATCTTGTCTTTAAGTAATTATATCCAGACCCTACCACTAGGGGGAGCAGCAGAGTTGACACACCTTTTCTCCTGACAGAAACTACCCTGCTCACAGCGCGTTCAAGAGTGGGGCCAAGAAAACACAAGTGCAATGACTTCCATGTCTTCTCCCATCCTGCACTCCATTTGATGTTCACCAAATCCCAAGGGTCTCCTATAGATTTGGAGTTCTGTTTCTTCTGCTCCTTTCTTCTTTGGTAAATTAAACTGCTGGTGGCACATAGGCCAGCTCAAATTTTCCCAGAAAGCATAATTGTACCGAGGTGTGCAGAGAGAGGGAAAGACCTCTGTAAAAGTGTGCAGAGACAAGAAGCTACAGACTCAGCAACCCTAAGACAGTATGAACACGAGAAAGCCAATTATCACGCTACCTTCCCCTCACACTGTATTAAGTCCACGGCATTTGTATTGCCCCATGAACCATGCAATCCTTTTGTCCTCTTCCTGCAGATGGGGATACTGAGCTGAGAGGAACTGAGGGATTTGTGCAAGGTCACGGGCCTATGTGTGACTTGTAGGCCAGAGACTTCAATCTGTACCCCAGGCTATAGTTTAAAGATAAATTAAAGTAAACCCTTGAAGTTGAGGAAGCCTAAGGCAGAGACAGCTCAAGGATACTTCTATTCCTGCTTCGGTGATTATCTCAGGTTGTGATATTTATAATGTTTTCCTCATATTTCTGTTTCAAATTTGTTGTGACTTTTTAGCATCTAGCCACATCTGTTGTTTTTGCTATGGCCTTTAATAAAGAATTCTAGAGAAAAGAGAATTAATACTATCATTTATTGATTACATACTGTGTGCTAGGCACTGGATGTCCATAGACCCTAAAAACAAGAGCCAGGATCTGAAATGAATGCCATAATTATTCATTCTACTTTTTGTTAGGGGGTGTGGTTAACAAGCTGTCCGAACACATCCAATCGAAAAGTGGCAAAGTAGATGATTCATACCTGGAGCTCTTCCCCACACCCTAAAACTGACTTTTTCTGTCCTTTGCTTCTCAAAAGGGTCTGTTGCTTGCTTTTCATCGGACATGGAGAAAAATAAGTATTATGGATGTGCATATATGCCTTTTTGGAGAAGGGCAAGAGGGGCAGCTTCACAGAGAACTCAGGCAATCCAAGCACCCACAGAAGAAAGAAGGGAAGTCAAGCAGCTGATAGACTAGGAACTATTTTTAGCCTTTTAGCAGAGTTAGTAAGTGACTCAAGGAGTTAGAAGTTTTGTGCTGTTTATTGTTTAGAGCTTTATATTTTATCACTATGCAAACCATGGACATTATACATATTGATGTCGAGTGATAACACATGTATATATACAGATACATATGCATTTATACTCTATATACACATAGTGTAATGTTAAATACATCTGTCTCCTCAAATATTTTGTCCTTTTGCTATTTCTTTATGGTGAAAAAAAAATCTCCTCTCTTCCAGTTTTTTTGCTTGTTTTTGTTTTGTTTTTTTAGCTCTACTGGTGCGGGAGAATTGTCTGTATTCTGTCAATCATGTTTTAAATAAATGCTGATTGGCCAGGCAGGAGGTAAATGTGGGAAAACCAGACAGGAAATAGAAATGATTCAATGAGAACAGAAGAACTCTAGGAAGGAGGAAGTTGATTTCTCCCATTCCTGCCTAGACCACTGAAGCAGCAGGATATGATCTGCCCCACTGAAAAAAGGTACTGAGCCACATGGCTAACATAGATCAGAAAAATGGGTTAATCAAGATGTGAGAGTTAGCCAGTGAGAAACTAGAGCTAATGGGCCAATCAGCTTTATAACTTATAGAGATCTCTGTGTTATTTCTTTGGGGCTTGCCGGCTGTGGGGTAGCGGGCGGGACAGAAACCCAAACAAGCGGGCCTGGCTTCCTTCATGTTACACTCTACCGTACTTAATTGATAATCGTCACCTGTAGTCATCCTGAGCAAAGTGTTCTCCGAACCCTTTCTGAGCCTACTATGCTCCACCGAGGAGCTTGTTTGTGAGGTCGGAAGCAGGTGAAGAGTGGGGCACACGCTGACTTGGGTGAAGAGTAGGGGGCCAAGCTGGATTTTGATGGAGGGGAAGGTAAATACAGTCCCACTTTGCTTCTGTCTTCGGAAGTTCTCCAGAGGCGGATGAGCGACTGACAAACATTCGGAAAAGTACGGCAGAACCACTACTTCTCCCTTCCAGAGACTTCATTTTAAATCCTCTTATGTGGGACCAGTGTGGAAAGTTAACTCTCTCCTGTAGAGAGTTAACTCTCTCCTGTGGCAGCCTGGTCGGTAATATAATAATGATGACCCTATCAGGAGGCTTCAATGTGGTCCGTTTCCATGCTGTCTCAAAGGACTGTCAGGTCTGGCGCCAGCAAGAATTGCTGCCCAAAGAGGAATCTTGCCGAGAACTTTTTTGAGACCTGCCACCATCCAGTCTGCTCTTTGTTCCTCTTTGAGCTTCGCCTTCCTTGGCTGCACTCCCTCTGGTATGCCCCTGGCTGGGGTGCCAGCCAAACTGTTGCCCTTCACACACTCCGCCTGCACACCGATATGCTTCGTCCCTTTGCTTGGCTACCAGACAGAATGTTTCTGTCAGGATTGCTCAACTGAGAAACTCTGAGTTCCATACAATCCAATGCTTGCTCTCGGTGACAAGAATCTTCTCTCCTATTGCAGATCTTTAAACTTTGTGACGGTGGACCTTCATGGGCAAATCTACTTTTGAATGATTTGCTTTGGGTCATAGGTTTTATGTTCCGCATCTCACATTCTTTCACTTGCTGTGACTAGTCTAGCCCCTGTCCTTGTCCTACTACCAAGAAATGAAATGTATTTTGGTCTATGTTTATGTTTATGCTGATAAAATGACAAACATGGTATTGAGGTCTGTGAATGCCTGAACCAAGCTAAAACCTGGTCATTTATTTCTACAGAACTTTCTAACTTGTTCTACAAGAGACGGTGTTATATAAAATGACCCACAGGGAAAATAAGAGTTTATTTCTTCCCTGCCCTTCCTCCCACACACGCCACCCTTCCAGCCTTTCAATTACTGCCGCACAGAGAACTAGGAAAGCCATTAGCCCTAAAAATTATCAACATTGAAATGGAATATCTTAAGGCACGTCCAATTTATTTGGTTAGCAGTAACTTGCCTGAAATCATGGTCACACATTGGTCTGCCACAGCTAGGTGCCTGAACCTCAGCAGTTGAAAGAACAAGGGGATCTTGTTCTGTTTTGTTTTTTCCTAATTCATTGTTTGACAATTTTACACATTTATATAATGAACCTTGATTATCAACAAATCACTTTCCTATTTTCATGTCTTTTCTTGTGCCACCCATTGAGTCTCAATAGAGTTTCTTGTCCAAGCTGTTTTTTGTACATTTGTTTTTGTTTTTGAGACAGGCTTTCATGTATCCCTGCTGGACTCAAACATACTGTGTAACCAAGCATAACTTTGAACTTCTGATCCTTCTGCCTCTACTTTCTAAGTACTGGAATTACAAGTGTGCACCGCCATGCAGGGCACATGGGACATGATCCCCATACTTGTCTGAAGAGAAACCAGTAGCCAAAGACAAAACTCTGACTAGCTCTACATGAGTGCTCTCAAACTTAGCTGTGTCTGAAAAGGAACGGAGGAACTGTAAGGTGCCAAGACCTGACTTTCTGATAAATTTCATCTCAGGATAGTTTTCAATGGGAATTTTTTTAAATTCTTGAAAGGAATCATGTGTGCAAGCCAGGTTCCCTAATCACTAAGCTAGTATGTTGTTCCACAAATCATGGTCTGTGCAGCAACAGCACAGACATCTCCAGTGAGAAACGTCAAGGTTTGGGTCCAGCCTCAGACCTGTAGTACCAGAAACCTATAGTATGTCTGAGGTCTATAAAGTACACATCAGAAGCAACACTTTTCTGTTGTCGACCATCCTGCCCAATTGGCCTTCTAGAATTTTTTTTCAAAAATGACACATAAACTATGTGACCTTAGTTGTGGAGTTTTTATGTGGGCCTAACAAAAATAAATCTTCCCACATCAGAAAAAAATGCTGAAGATGTATAGCATACAGAGCATACCATCTAGTATTGGTTTTTGTTTTTGTTTTGTTGTTTGTCTATCGGATAAGCTCTTTCAGGGCTTGGAAGATAGGAGAAAGACACCATCAGCCCAAACAAGGCTGTTCTTTTCTTCATAAAGAAAAGAAAGTTTTCAATTTTTCTCCTGGTCATTTTTATGTAGATCTCCAGCAGAGTTCTAGACTAGATTATTAAGAAGAAGATGTCTGAGCCCTTGGAAGGAGATTCACCAATAACCAGGGCCCAGCATGGATTCATTAAGAACAAGATGTACCAGACTAGGTTCATGTCCTGTTGGATGGGCTTCCAACAGGAAACCACAAAAATCATTTACTTGGACTTCCAAGGTCTTTCCAATCACTTCCACAATGCATTTTCAGACAGGTTGGCAAAAAACAGTAGTTGATAATATGGATAGTTGAGTAGTTATCTTGTTGAATGGTCATATGCAGAATGGGTGAAATTAGTGAACCACAATAAAGCAGGAAGATACATGGATAAATGTGTAGCCGCTATCAAGGTTGGATGTAAGTATAGGCACAAAGCTGTAGGAATAAACATTAACAAAAGGATACTACTCCTATTTAAATGTATTTGGAGAAAATATGAAGTTGTGTACTTCAGCTTTGAAATTAACTGTACAATCTCAGAATGAATGGAAGACTCTTACAAAAGGCCTAGTGTTTCCAGCTAACTTGAAATTTTATTTAATCCCACTTTGTATGAGTATAGTATGATCACTAAACATGCAGTTGAAGCCATGGGGTTACATTAGTAGAATTATAAAGTACATTGTATTGGAGTTGACACTTTAATTTTAAAAATTAATAAAAAATAAATGTTCTAAAATAGATGAAAGCATACCTAAGCGTTGTTCTCCCCTTGTTGCTGTATTTGAGGAAAATTGACTTAGAAAATTAATGACTGAAGAAAGAATTTTATGTTGCACATGTTCTATGACCCAATGAATATGGAATCTGGAGCCATTAGAATAATTTCATCACCTTTATAGGTGATTGACAGCTCAAAGGGAAACCACACCTATAGGTAATAAGCCTGCCCACTCCTGTTCCTGAAGGGTTCAAGCAGAGGGTTCAAGCAGAGTTGTCTCAAATGTTCTTTAGATATTCGATAGACCATCTGTATGCTGTATCATCCCAGAACCCTCTTGAGTCTCTCAAGTCTAGGATTCCTTGTCTTTATCTGACAGTTTGAATGGTGAACGCCCCACTCCGGCTTCTGTTTTAACACTCTCTTCCCAGCTTTGTGGTGCTGGAGCCCTTAAGAGATGGGACCTGACTGGTGTAAGGTAGCAAAGAAGACGCTGATTTTCAAAACATGGAGCTGTTTTGACTGTAAGCTATGTTCTCTACTTCCTGATTTGCCCAGTATGTGAGGAGCAGCTTTTCATAGTATTGATAGGACATTTTTAAACATAATTTCTTTTTCTTAATTCTTGTCCTCTCTTCTCTTCCATTCTCTTGTCCATAGTAAGGATGGGGCCACTGTTAATACCGGTTATCTAGTTATGACAAGTTTACTAACAGCTGACAGTCTTTACAGGACTTATCTTAGGTAAAAAATGAATTCTGACTCCTATTCAACATGCTGTTAAATTGGTGGTTCTCAACCTATGGATCTTGACCCCTCTGGGGTCAAATGACCCTTTTACAGGTATCACATATCAGATATCCTAAATATCTGATATGTACTTTATAATTACTAACAGCATAGAAATTACAGTTAAAAGTATCAAGGAAAATAATGTTATGGTTGGGGGGGTCACCACAACAAAAGGAACTTGTATTGAAGGGTCGCAGCATTAGGAAGGTTGAGAATCACTGTCCTAAATGACCATTTCACATAGACTGTTTTTGGCCTTCTGGAGAAATAAGAGGTATTTTCCCCACAGGCATAAAATAAGTGTATAGATGATTTAACTACTACATGAGACACATGCAATGTCTCAGTCCCCCAAAACAGCACCTACAGCCAGGCTGGCACACTCTGGAGGCTAAGGAGAAGGATGATGAGTTCAGAGCCAGCCTGAGCTAAAGTCATGAAACTGGAAAGAGGACCATGAGTAAGGGAGAAGCAGTGTCAAGGGTGGGAGGAGGGCCACAGAGCACATGCGACATGAAAGTGGAAGAAGGCTATTGGGCGTTGAAGGGACAATGTGGGAGGGAGGGATGGAAGAGAAGGGAGGAGAAAGAGATGAGCAAGAAACTCCACTTGCAAACTCCATGCTTGGCCTGGCCTGTTTGGATGCTCACCTTCCTGGACCTGGATGGAGGGGGGGAGGAACTTGGACTTCCCACAGGGCAGGGAACCCTGACTGCTCTCTGGACAGGAGAGGGAGGGGGAATGGAGGGGGGAGGGGGGTAAAGGGGAGGCGGAGAGGAGGCGGAAATTTTTAATCAAAAAATAAAAATTAAAAAAAAGAAATATAAAAAAGGAAACTCCATGCTCTAACCTAATACTTTGTATGCTAATTTAAAATTTTATAATTTAAAAACTAAGGCACCATGGCGTTCACAACAGAAGTAACCTGTGATAGATCAATAAATCAGCTGAGTGGTTTCAGCTCCCCACAAATTCTGACCACAGAATGTTAAAAACACAACTTGAGCCAGAATTCCATAGAGTTCATTTGCCACAGGGTATGATAGCTTTGGCTAAAGTACCACAGCTGAGGGCAGGGAGGGGCATCAGGGAGTATGTTTCTTCCCCAGGTCTACTGACACCCACAGCGACTTTTCCCTCCCCGGGTTTTTCAGAAAATGGGTTTTCACACATCTTGTTGGTTCTCCACAATTGCTGCACCATTTGATTTCCCCAGAAAGGAGAACTGGAAGAATTTCTTTGGCAACCGAGCAGAGAGGCATGGAGTCCTGGAAGGGAAGTATAAAGATGAAGATTACATTTCCTAACCTGTGGAAGGATTCCTTTGGAAAGCTTAGAGGCCACCCTCTGTTGAGAAGGAAGGGAAGGGGTGTGCATTCTCACAGCAAGGCTGCAGGTTTTGCATTGGCAGTGGACAGTGAATTGGGCTGAGGCCCTTCCTTCCCTTGAGAGTGCAAGGTCAGGAGCTTACAGAAACCTGAGACAGCATAGCTCAGTGATTACAAGCATGAAGTGTGGAGCCAGACTGCCTGGGTCCAAATCCTGTCCCTAACACTTGCTAGCTGAGTGGCCTACGAGCTTGCCTAACTCCAGTGTGCATCTGTTTTCTTCTTTGTCAGAAATGTGAATAATGACTGGACCTATCTTGAACATTAGTTGTAAGGATCAAAACGCTCAATAAATGTAAAACACTAAAATAGAGCCTTTCGTGCAAAGTGAATATGAGTGTTGTTTAAGAAAATAAAAAAATAACATGGTGGGAAGGGGGTCAATCTAGTAAATACTGTACCTTTCTTCTGTTCTGGGTACCATGCTGTCTGAAGGTTTGTATGAAGCATCTGGTTTGGGAAGCAGGTTGTATTAGTTTGCCTTTCTCATGACTGTAACAAAATATCTGACAAGGGACAACTGAAGGAAGGACTGGCTTCCATTGGCTTCTGGTCTGAGGCTACAGTCCATCATGTTAGAGAAGACGTGGTGATGTTCATGGTAATGTTAAGACTTATCCAAGTTTCTAAAAGCCCCAGTAAACCAAGAGCCAGAGAAGGAAGAATGTCGCCACTCAGCTGTCTTTCTCCTTTCATTCTTTTTATTTGGTCTGGGACTCACAGATCGTGAGACGGTATTACCCACATTCGGGTTGAGTTTTCCTCTTTAGTTAAAGCTTATTGTGAGCACACGCCCAGACCCAGAGTAATTCCAAGTACAGTAAAACTCAAAATTCAGTTCTTTTTCCAGTTCCATCCTTGGGTATGAGCTGATTGGGTGAAATACTTAATTTAGTGACTCTGCTTCCCGGTTACATTTGACCAGGGACAGTAGCAAGGAACTTCATGCTAGGTAGCTGCTAGGGATGAAAAAGTTTTATTATTTAGATATCTAGAAAGAGACTCATTAAATGATAATATATGATTTTTATAAGCTAGGGTTCACAAATCAAGACATAACAGGAGGTAATATCAGCTCTTAAGATTTTAGTTAAAAACTCAATTGCCAACCATGACATGTGCATGAGTAAGGCATAAAAAATAACTGAACTATCGAGAGCTTGTGTGAAAAAAAAACCCCGTGAGAGTTGCTGACCATGGAATTTGTATGAGGCAACAATGTGAACTGCCTACCTAAAATTAATGCCATTTTAGGTGATGGCAATGGTGAACAGGGATCTCGGAAAGTAATCATATCAGTGTTTGTTCTCCAGTGCTTGTGCTCTTTGGACTGCTTCAGACACAAGAGACCACGTCCTGTTGACAGTGTCTCTGGGTAGACCATGCAAAACACATTAACAAACTGTCCTAAAGTGGTATCCTGGTTTGAGAGGCATTGGAAAAGTCTTGAGGATGTGAGGAAAATGATCCAAGGACAGAAGCCCGGTGGCAGCATGTGAAACGTTTCTCTCTTCTAAAAGAAATGTTTACAGAACACAGCCCACACCCAGTTATCAGCAAATCCTGTAGAGTCCACAAAACAAATCAATAATCTGCCTAGTTCTCACTGCCCCTTCTGCTACCACACTAGCCTAATACAGCCTTCTCTTTCCTGAATCAGTGCAATAGCCTCCTTGGAGATCTCTCTGTTCCCACCCTGATGCCCTCTACAGAGAAGGCTAGATGGTCCTACGCTAATGTAACTCCAGTAGCTTCTTGTTTCATTCCCAGTGGAAGTCAAAGTCCTTATGGAGACATCTAAGGTCATTCTTGGCTGCATTCCCATTGCTGCTCAGATGTGAATCTGCTTCTATGCTCCTCCTTACTTACTCGGCTCTAGCCACACAATCTTACCAATAACTTGGAAAAACGAGGCAGGACTTCCATTTCGGGGTTTTGCACCCATGTTTACCTCTGAGTAGAGCACACTTTGCCTAAAAATGTGTACTAATTGTGCTTTTGTGTTCTTTTAACTGTAACTTAAATGTTACATTCTCAGTAAGACCTTCCCAACCATCTTTTAAAAAATTGTAGTGATCTCACAAAATAAATCATGAAGTTTCTTTCTTTGCTTGGTTTTCACTGCAGCACATATAATATTCCATATAACTTACTACCCATGATACTTATCATTTGCTTCCCGCACCAGATAGACAGGGATTATCTGTTTCACTCAGAACTGCATTCAGTGCCCAGAATAATGTGTGACATATAGAAAACAGTCAATATGTATTTGTAGAGCACACAGATATATCGAATGTTTTAAAGTGCTGCTCTGGTTCAATCTGAAAGACTGAGGCAGATATAAACTCTGTTGTACCTGGAGCCAAGATAATTGAGAACTAATAGCATAAACACATTTCTAAATGGGAGTTGATTGAACTCTGATACCACCGCTGATGAAGATTGATTAGACTCAGACTTCTCCCATTTTCTATCCTTTGGAGGATTGTTGTGGATTTAGTCTGGGTTACAACTTGAGTAAGCATTAGGACCAATAAGTGTGAAAGGCATATGCACAGGCAAATAGATAGTCCACAGACCAATTGGAAATTGTCAAACTGTCTCATGTTGGGGTGAGCTCCGTTTGCCTGGAGGTGTGCAAGAATAGACCATGTGTCTACACATCAGTATGGCTATGAAGGAGAGATCCTGTGTTGGACCATCTTCATACCTTTGGGATGCTGGAGCCAAAGGTGTATGAACTCAGAGATCAGCAGGTATTTACATCTGTTTTCTCAGATTTGGGAGAGGCATTTGGATTTTCTTTTTGGAGAGAAAATTCTCCTGTAAAGGTTCATTCCTGAAGTGAGATTCCACTTCCCATAAATTACTTGATACTGGGTGATGATTAGAGGCCAGCCAGGGCTAAAGGGACTGATTCCCATGGCAACCAGGTTGAAAAAAAAAACAGACCATGAGGAGAATTGTCAGAAAAAAAAGCTACATTGGCATTATAAATAGATATTTAATTCATTGAGATAGTTTGTGACGACTTCTGCATTATAAATAGATACTTAATTCATTGACATAGCTATGACAGGGAGTAACAAAATTAAATTCCAGAGCAACTCTTTGTCTTTTAAGTATTTCACAGTTAACTGACAACTATTTTCTCCCTTCTAATTCTTGTAGAACTGGGGTCTCCGAGTGAAAGAACGGTGTGTAAGTGTTTTGAGAAAGTCAACCGAGAGTCCAGTGTCACAATATTTCTCACGGTTTGTTCCGGGCAAGGCTTCTAGGGCTTTTTTCCTGATTGCACATAAGTATCCCTCTTTGAACCTTGGTGACACAGGAGACCCCAGGTTCAATGTGTACATTTCACAAGAGTCTCTGGCATGTTTGTCTTTTTTAGGTCCCGTTTTTCTAACTTGGAGGCTTCTCTAAATTTCAGTTTATGGCTCTCACTCTCTGAAGTTTCTGTTTCTCTCTCTCTCTCTCTCTCTCTCTCTCTCTCTCTCTCTCTCTCTCTCTCTCTCTCTCTCTCTCTCTCTGACACACACACACACACACAATAGCTAGATCCCTTGATGACTTGCACAACTCTGACACTAACCTTGACGACATACACTTTGAAACATCTAAAGATCAGAAAGCATAACTGGGCCCCATCAAAGGATTTTTTTATCCTAAACCCAAGGACTAAGGACAGGCTTCCTTCCAGTGTTCACAGGGCACAGCTTGACTGAGGGTTAAAGGATGTAGACTTTGTTCAGCACAAAGCAACAATTAGGTTTGGCTGGATTCAAATGTCTAAGCACTTTTCAAATGCAATTTTTAGAAACACTATAAGAAATTAGTGTAAGCAACTAATAGAATCTCATCAAATGGAAATCAGAGTTGGACTGTGTACTTCTACATTCCACAGAGCTTAATACAAATTAGTCTATAATACTCAGCGTGTTTCATTCTTAAGGATTAAGGGAAATAGGATGCACTCTTTTTCATTAACTTCTGGGACAAATAAGCTTCCTAATGCACAGATATAGGAGTTACTTTCTAAACTTTATTGTACCCAGGGTTAAATAGCTCACTGAGGGTTCAACCCTTGTGTATTGTTCTATTGAACATTGTTTGCTTAGAATTACACAGTACTGGGGGCAAGGAACTTTAGGGTCATGTGTGAAGGGGTCATGAACTCTTCTAGGACCCACAAATCAATTCTTCTGAGGTCTTACACGAGGTTCAAGGAATTAGGTAACCCTCCCTCTTCAATCAAACACATCTAATGTGTACTGAATTCCCATCCATGAAACAGAATGTGTGTTAATGAGGGGGAAAAGAATCATAGGATAAAAATAAGAGCCAGTTCCGACTTGAATTCTGGCAGTAGACACTACGAGTTCCCTGCACGCTAACCGCTTCCTCACTTCCAGAAATCCCACCACCAGAGACCCACACTTTTGGAGAAATTGAACTTTCTTTACAGGGGGTAAAGTATCAGGTTTTATTAATTTATTCATAATCACTATGGAATTAGTGACTATTACATGGTTGCTAATAAGTGTCATAAGACACACTTTGCCAGTTTCAAAGTTCTATAGAGGACCAGATCCTCTGTTTGTAAGCCTCTGGACCTAAAAGTAACATAGAGAAAAAAAATCAGTGAACTTCACTGTTTGTTCTTCTCATGTTTAACCTAAACAGAACATTGTCATTCAGGGATAGGATGGAGGGGCAGAAGAACACCACGTTCAGTGTCCATATTTAAAATTAAGTTGCGAGGTGGTATTTGGGAGACCTCCCATCCTCCTCCACCACCATGAAATCCATGAGCTGCTCCTCACAGGAAAAGGAGTTCTCTTATCATTTCTGGTAAGTCATGAGTAGGAAACAGAACAAAAGAAGACCACTACCATGGGTTTTTTTTTTTTTTTGCAGTTAAATAGTGAATACTCTCTTTATTCAGAAGAATATGTTTTGAGTAGGATTCCATGCACCAGTAACACAGTCCAGTGAGGAGTTTGGGGGTAGAGGAAACAGCTTGACCGAGTAGAGCTTGCCACTCCAAGACTCCTCTTGACCCTATTCAGGTGGTTAGAGGTCAAGAATCAGCAAATGCTGCTGCATTCCAGGGGAACCACGTTGGATTTCCAGGTCTCTACAGGGAAAAGAAAGGAGAGGAAAGCTCTTGTAAAGGGTGGGTAATTATATTGGGACTGTCAGTTCCACGGAGATTTCCGGAGTGGCAGATGAAGGAGAATTGGCGGTGGTGCCTGCTTCTCCTTCTTGGTTACACTCTTCAAGGACTACGGTCTGGTCTCTTCCATCTGTCTCAGAGCCCCTATGGAAAGAAAACAGACAGAAAACTAATGGGAGAGGACCGCTTCTGGAAACAGATAGGAGGGTAGAGCTCAGATGCCAAAAAAGTAACTGGATCATGGATTTTTCCAGCAGCACTCCATTTCTGGAATTGAGCTGTGATGAGTGTTTACCTAGTTCGAAGTCGAGGCCACTTCTTCCACTCTACGGCTAGCACTATCCCCAAGGCTACCACAACCACCACAATCAGGGTGCTTCGGACAATGTTACCCACGGTGCACTCTTGAGCAACAGGCCCTGTGGTATATAAATAAACAGAATCAGAACTTAGCACATCAACATTCCTTTTAATACTATGTTTTTCTCTCACTCTTACCTCTTCAGAGTCACTATACAAGCCAAGGACTGAGAGGTTGGAGGGCTGATCAGTCCAGGCGCATATGCTGAGACACACAGACCTCCTTTCTGGCAGACAGGGAGGCCTTAGATGCATCTATGCTAAATGTCTGAGTATACCTGAAGGCCTACCTCTGCCTCATCTTTACAAGAGCTATGATGTATTTGAGGGCTCCAATTCCATACACTTCCCATCTCCTAATTTGACCTATCTCTGTGGGGGCTGTCCTTGAGATCTCAGGAATGTCATAGCAGGAACTTGCTTGGGGGGGGGGGTGGGATAATCCACTCACCTGCTGCTCCAACCAGCTCCAGGGCATCACTGGGCTCTGACCAGATGTCGGGGTAGGCCTGCAGACGGTAGCTGCAGCTGTAGTTTCCAATGCCTTTCCCTTCCAGGTTGTTGATGACAAAGTCCCCATCCTCGGAGAACTGTTGGGGGGCTTCTTCTCCATCATGCTCCAGCACAAATTCAACTCCTGGTAGGGGTCCTCGGCACTGAAGGGTAATGTCCTTCCCTAGTTTAAACACAGTGCTGGGCCAGGCTGACAGAGAGGGCTTAGGGGGCTTATCTGCAAGCAAAACAAGAGCACGGAGTCAAAAGAAGTGGCCCCAAACCCAGCCATCTCTAGTATTACTCTTAAGTCTTAAAGGCCTAAAATCTCCAAAATCTAAATGCTTACTGGGTTTCAGGACCTTACCGGTTACCCAGATCTCTAGAGAGTTGCTATGGTTTGAAGCCGCAAGGGGAGCAGAATCCAGATAATAAACACAGCTGTAGACACCAGAATCTTGATCCCTCACCACTGGCATCCAGAAGTCAGCTCTGTACCCACTTGGCCTCTGCTGCTCTAACGGTTGTTGCTTCCCCTCTTTCAAAAGGACAAACGTTGAATCTGGCAGCTCCCCTTGACATTGAAGAGTCATGTTTTCTCCAGGGGCTACCATGGGGCCTGGTTGAACTAACAGGCTGGGTTTAGGGAGTAAACCTATAAGAAATTAACAGCTGGTCAGAGAGAAGCCATTTTAGAGTGCATTTTTCCCTGACATCCCCTAGTCTCCCATGAACCAGTCAATCTGATCCTTTTTACACTACAATACCCAGTCCACAGTCTAATGCCCTTACCTGTGACCATGAGTTCCAGCGTGTTGCTAGGCTGTATCTTGATAGAGCTAATCCAGTCAGGGTGGTAACAGCAGCTGTAACGACCTATGCTTGCACCAGATATATTGGTGATAGGGAATGCTCCTTCATTGCTGGTGGACCCCCAAAGCTGCATTGAAGTGGCTTTTCCTTCTTTGTGCAAAATGTACCCAACTCCACGGACTGGTCCTTGGCACAAAAGTGTAACATTTTGTCCCATAGTAACCACAGAACTAGGCTCAGCAGACAACCATGGTCTGGGGAATGTATCTAGAAAGAACAAAGAAGAATAAGGTCTAAGTATCCATGCAACCTTGCTACCCCCACACCAAGGTAGTTGATTTTCCTTGAATCCCTTCCATATTTTGGGCAAGCCCTTCTAAAAGAGAATAATCCTCTTAGTTCCTACTCTAACTGATCCTATCCCAACCCCGTTTTTTGTCTGTCCTTACCAGTCACCCAGATCATAAGGGGTATACTAGGGTATGAGCCCCTGTTGGACATGGTTGTCTCATAGTAGATACAGCTGTAGTTCCCAGAGTCCTCTGCTCCAACGGTTTGGAGGAGGAAGTCAACTGAGGTCCCCGAAGCACTCTGGAACTGTATGGGAGCATGGTTCCCCTCCTGTAAGAGGGCAAACCTCATGGCCTGGAAAATTCCTTGGCAGCGCAATGTCACATTCTTCCCAGGAAGTACGACAGGGCCAGGTTGTGCCAAGAGAGTAGGTTTGGGGTAGAATTCTAAAAGGAAAGAGATCATAATATAAGAAAAAACTGTGCCCCACATTCTGCAAATAGCCTTTATAATGTTGTTAAGGTAGATGATGTATGTTTGTTGTAGAAAATTAGAGAATGCAATAAAAAACTAATGAAGAAAACGTAATTTTCTAAGCTCAAATATAACTATTTTTCCACTTATATTTTAGCACATAACTATGTCCTTGGAGCTGAGACTATTTATGTAACTGAGACCCCTCTGTACTCAGAGTTGGAGAGTGGGGTATGTTTATATTGCAAACGCTTTCCTATGGTGTTAAACACCCTTTGAAACAATCATTTATAATGGCTGTCTAACAAGCAACTGGCATTTCAAGGTTTTCTCCTATTCTCTGAGGGTCATCCAGCCCACCAATCTCTGACAACTCAGTTCAGGAAAAAAGCAGATATTGAACTCAAAGTTGAAGGCCAAGCCTAAGCGGGTGACATGAGCTTGGTTCTTGCATTGGCCACCCCTATCTACCTCACTTCTCTCTTCAGAGGCAAATTTCTATGCCCCCCCTCCCCCTCCCCACTCCTTTGTCTTTTCTTCTTGCGATGGTCACATGAGCAGCTGTCCTCTGTGGACAGTTCATCTTGTGCTGAGCATTAAATCGCAAGCACATTCTCTCTGACCTTTGGAGAGCACATTTCTTCCCCTCGCACTAGCAGTCCCTCCAATCACTCTCCTGGGGTCAATGCTATCTCAACCAAGACTCCCCCCCCCCCCCCCCCCCCCCCCCGCTCGCTCCTAACCTGTCACAATGAGCTCCACTGGGTCACTGGGCTCTGACCAGATGGAAAAGTCATAATAACGGCAGCTGTAGTTCCCTCCATCACCAATGCCCACTGAAATGATCAGAAAGTGAGCTGCACTAGACCCAGGCTGGACTGGGTCGCTGGATGCAATTTCAGTATCATCCTTGTAAAGAATAAAGCTCATGTGCTCATGAGAGGTGGAACAATTGAAAGTCACTCGGGCACCAGGAGCGACCACAGGGCTGGCCCATGCCTTGAAGAAAGGCTTGGGGTATGTTTCTAGAAGAGAAAAGGAAAACATTACACAAACCAAATCAAGAAAACAGAAAAGAAATACAGCGAATGTTGGTTTGGGGAGGCTGACCTCTATATGCATTTTCATAAATAGATACATCAAGGTCTTTGTTTTTACAGACATCCCCCATCCAGTCCTGCTTTGCCTCTAGAGGAATCTGAATCCTCACAGTCACTGAAACAGGCAAGGGGGGCGATGGAAGGGGTAAACTTTCCTTGGGACTCTATTGGCTAGTTCTCTGAGTCTCAGTGTGCCCAACCGGATAAGAGAAGGAATAGTAGGTATTTCACCTCTCTTCAAGATTTCCTCTATAGGTAAATGAGGTAATCAATGGGAAAATAATCAGAAAAATTAAATCATCCTCCACAAACCCAAGCTATTAATAACAATTATGGCTATTAATATCGTGCAGCCAGATGCCCTCCCTGGCACTCCCAGCGCCACGCCTGCCTGGCCCTAAGATTGGACACAGGCTCCTAGTACCAGCAGCGAAGTTTGTCCTGGAGATCCCAGTGTCCCACAGACACTTTCCGCCCCTCCTCCCTCACACACCTCTTTCATCTCTACCTTTTATGACAAGCTCCAGGGGCTCACTGGGCTCAGACCACTTGAAGGGCTGCATTTCGGTGTGTGTGCGGCAGCTGTAATTGCCCTGGTCTTTATACTCCATTCTTTGAATTGTAAAGAAGGCTTCTCTTCCAACAGCACCAAGTTGCTGGACAGGTTCCTGCTCTCCCTTCTTAAACAGAGCAAACCCTAAACCCTCCAGCCATCCTTTGCACCGGATCTGCAGTTCCTGGCCCCGGACTGGGAGGGAAGCCGAAATGACAGGTTTGGGAAGGATGTCTAGAAAATGGGATGGCAAGGGAATCAAAAGTTTGGAAGTGTCTAAGGTGGGAAGCTCAGAGTTACTTTCTCTACAAAGAACGAAATGCATCCTAACTAATTCTGAGTTCCCAAATTGGTCTCCTCTCACTCTTTTCCTCGCCCCTCCCCCATTCTCTCCTCCCAGCTGCACAGAGGTCCCAGGAGGATTCTCTGCCTTCCCTTACCTGTTCCTACTAGTTCAAGTGCTTCACTAGGCTCCGACACAGCCATCTCCTCCCATGAATGGCAATGGTAACTCCCGGTGTGACTGTGGGTCAGGGCGCCAAGGGGGAAGGCAGCCCGGACCTGCTCCGAGGCCGGGCGAGTTGCAATCCACCCGGTCCCGTCCTTCAGTAACACAAACTCCTTAGTTGAGCCAGAAGGGCTTCTGCACCAAATAGTCAAGTTCATCCACGGGGCCTGAGGGAAGTTCGTCTCTGCCCACAGTTCCGGCTTGGGAGTTGGCATGATTATTTCTAGAAACAGCAGAGTTAATGAAGCCATCCTACTGGCATTCCCCTTCTCTTGAAGCCCCTACCCAGATTCCCCCTCCCCTTCAAACAAAATCTTTTCTTTCCTAGCTTGCTTCTTTCTTCAGGTGCTGGGGGAAGGGGAAGCTGATGTCTCAGCTGAACCTCACAAAAATGCAGGAGCCTGAAGGAAATTTCACAGGCAGGAAAACAGAGTTGGAGGCTGAGTTGTGCCAGTAGCTTTAACAAGTGCCCCTTCCTGGCCCTTCCCTCCCAACTAGTCACTCCCTGGGTACTGACACTGACACTCTGTAGTTATTTCGGATCCCCAGAAAGGAATGTCCCAGTCTGGAGCAGGAAAAAAAAAAAAAAACTCACCAATCTCTTCTGCCAGTGCCCCTTTGCACAGTCCTGCAAAAGAAGCCCTTGTCAGGCTCTGCCCCCTCCTCACCAAGACTGCCCCCAGTCTGCTGCCAGGCCCCTGGCCCAACACTTTGTACTCACCACAGCAAAGAAGACCCATGAATATGAAGAGCATAGCGACCCCTTGAGCTGTTCCCAACAACCAGATTTCTCTAGTGAGACCAGAAAAGAGATGAGAGGAGTTGCTGGGATTAGGGGGAGGGCGGAGAAAAGGGGGCGGCAATTTATGTCATTGGCTTATTCAGTACCCAATAGGGACGGGGTATGGCCAGGATATAATCTTTTCTGACACTGATGACTTCTCTTTTTGAGAGCCCAACCACCTACGAACCCCTTGCACTTTCATAGCTTACATGCCCCTCATCCCTGCCCCTCCCCCAGGAGATTTTTTTCCCATGACCTCTGATTAGGTTGTTGCAGCGAATGATATGTCAGATGGGGAAATGCTTTTGTATCTCTAGTTCTTGAAACCCCTGGAGCTCAGCAGCTCTGGGTGGTTGGGGGTGGGGGTGGAAAGAGCAACCTTGAGTGTTTCTCAGTCATCAAGTTTAAGTTTGGAAGCAGTTGTTCCTATGGCAGGACTGGTCTTCAGACTGACCTGCCTCACCTGCCTTTGTTAGGGCAGGGTTGCCTAGGCAGTCTTGCTGAATTACCAGAAGAATCAGCACTGCCTGCCAGTGCTGAGCTAAGCCTGTCAGAGAGTGGGATCTCTCTCCCACTACCTCGATTGCGATTACAAATGTGTAGCGCCATTGTTGAGCTCTGCCTCCTGTACAATTAGGAGGATAAAAACCAACATTCAATCGACTGCTTTTCCTTAGGAAACAGTGACCGTCCTCAGCCTTTTCCTAGTCAGGAAAACAATTTTTCAAGCTGCTTTCTATGAAATCTGTGTTCTGATCTTATTCTTTGATGCAATTGTCTTGGAGTAGGATAGAACACATGAAGATGTGTGTGTGTGTGTGTGTGTGTGTGTGTGTGTGTGTGTGTGTGTGTAAAAATCCTGCTAGGAGGTTAGCCTAGAGCACATGGAACTTAGGGTAGAATCTATAGAATTGTACAATTTGACCTCACTGAAACTGTTTGAAAACTCCAATGGTGTTTTTTTTTTTTAATTTTTGTTTTGTTTTGTTTTCTAGAAACCATAAGTGGCTATCCACTTGCTTCCCTGACAGTCTCTCCCTCAGATCTCAGCGGAAAACACAGACACACATAGGCATAGTGATCATCCGTTGTGTATTAAATTTCTCAGACTCACAAAAGTGGAAGAAGGGTACACCCAGAAGTAAAGGACGGAGGGAAGTGGGCAAAACATTCAGGTGGTAAGGCCTCTATTGGTCAAGATCTATCATTTCTCTTTTCATTACCAACTGGAATAGCCTTAGAAACTCATGGAGATTAAGGAGAGAGATCATGGTCCAAAGGACACTGGGGAATCAAATGGCAGGAAGATCTATTGGGCTGTTTTCAGGTCAGAGGAAAGAGTCCAATTCTGAGGTTCCATCTGTTGTCTTACCAAATGCCTATCCAGGCTAAAACTATATTCTAAGAATACTCTGCACAGACAATAGGAGTCTAGAGTAACAGAAAAAGTGGTTTCTAAAGAACCTAGTATGAGCCCAAATATTCACCCTAGCCATTGAAGGTTGAAGGGGGCGGTAAAGTGGACAAAATAAGATGGGAATTGGATAACCTGAAGAGAGAAGAACACAGATTCTTACAAGAATGTATGTTCACACCATATCGGTGGGAAGACATCTATGATGTCTCATGGACAGAGTTGTTTAAGAGGAGATTTGGGCACTGTAAGAGGTATAGAGGTCAGGGAGCATGCTTCTGATTATTTCTGTAGCCTCTGAAAGCTATACTTGACTCCACTTTGTGGTTTGGGAAATAAGCTGTGAAATGGAAGAGAAAAAGATGGAAAGAGACTATCTTGACCAGTAAGCCTAGAGGCTGAAAAGAAACCTAAGTGTTCGTCCCTGTGACTTATTGCAACTGGGTAGTGGCCCATTCTGGAGACTAGGAGAGCATGGAATCAGCTAGCTTAGGAAACAACACACAGGGAAAAGACAGTTACCTGAATCTCAATCTCCGACATCTCAACTGTATCCATAGCACTAGCAACAGCAAGGAGATAAGCTGGACAAATAGGGATATCCTGAACACTTCATTCATAATGGAATTCCAGGTGAGGAAGCCTGTGACCAGAGAAGACCAGAAGCAAAAGCCATGTTGGGGATAAGGGCAGCCAAATCAATTCATGGTGGGGGAAGGGTGCTGGTTACTGAGAAAGCTCCTATTTAGAAGCTTGAGCTAGATGTGCCCTTCCTTTCCATGGAGCCTTCAGAATATTCTGCTTGCTACTTGGAATTATTGTAGAATACCCAAGGGAAGTATGCCTAGACTCCTGGGTCCTGACTCATGCCCTCACTCCCCTTCCCGTATATTTCTGGGCACTACTTTAGGATTCCAGGATATGGGAAGATACTCCTATGAGCAGTTACCCTCTCACCTGTTGGTCTCGCCGACTTCAGAGGTTTGCCGTGATGTGACCAGATGTCGGGGTGTGACTGAATAAAATAGCTGCAACTGTAGGTACCTGTGCCTTGCCCTTCAATCTTAGTGACAATGAAGTCTTCGTCTACTGAGAATTTTTGGAATGTTGTTTTTTCTTCCCATTCCAGAGCAAATTCGAGTACTGGATGAGATACTCGGCACTGAAAGGTGATTGTCTTTCCCATTTTGAAAACAGAACTGGGCCAAGCTGAAAGGGAGGTTTTGGGGGGCTTATGTGAAACCAATCCAGAGACCACAGTTAGAAGCGACATTGAGCTCAGCACCCTTTCTCCTGCCAAATGTTTTTCATCTCCCCATTTGGGCTTCTGTGTGTGTGTGTGTGTTTTTTTTTTTTTTTTTCACTAACATTTGATTAGTGACTCCAAGCCTTGAGTGTTTGGAGTTCTTCCCCCTCTCCTTGGTTCTCTAAACACTACTGGTTCCTACTCTCAACCAGGAAGACCTTCTACCTGTAAGATTTCCCTGGCTTGAAGAAAAGTATTTTTTTTCATGAGTCACAGTTGGGATGGGTAGTGCTGAGAGGTAAGGCTTCAGGTGAATCCTGGGAGGGAAGGTCCCTAGAGGATGTAAAAGTCCTACACCACTCTCCTAGTGTTTTCTTTTTAGCTCATAGCTCTAGGACAGTGCAAGAGACATTAGGACCACCATAGAGCACAGTAAAAGCAAACGATAAAAGCAAACAGATGACAATAACATTAAAGCCAGTTGGGATCACTTGCCTACAACCATCAGCTCCACAGTATTGTATGTTTCCATCTTAATGGACGTCTTCCAGTTTAGGAAATACTGGCAGCTATAGATGCCAGCATCCTTGGAGGTCACATTCTTGAGTAAGAATGAACTGTTGCCATCGTTGCTGGTGCCATCCAGAAACTGAAGGGGTCTTTCTTCTCCCTTCTTATAGAGGGCAAGCCCCACTCCATCCATCAGTCCTTGACAGTTCAGGCTTACGTTTTGACCCATTTGAATCACAGGACTGGGTTGAACAAGTAGCCAGGTCTTGGGAAAAGTGTCTAGGACGAGACCCAAAATACAAATAGCCAATAGTAGAACTTTCCCCTCTTTCCAATACTTAGGGCTAGTTTCCTCCTCTGTCTTCTAGTTTGCACTTTTCAAATCCCCCACTAAACTGAAGAAATTCTGCCTCCCCCTCCCACTATTAGTCCTGACCCAATGACTAGGTACAAGGGGGTAGAGGGAATCAGACAAAGCTTTGTGACCTGGTCCATAGCATACCCCTGTCTTACCAGTCACCCAAACTTTCAGGATATCACTAAACAGTGAGCCTCTGTAGGACGCATCATAGTAAAGACAGAGGTAATGCCCTGTATCCTGGGTCTTCAGAGACTTGAAGTAGAAATACGCCTCATTTTTTACTGGCTTCTTGTAGTAAGAATATTTCTTCAAGCCTTCCAACCTCAATAAAACAAACGTCATTCCATATATTGGCCCTTGGCACCTGAGACTCAGGCTTTCTCCAGGTGCCAGGATGGGCCCAGGATGGGCTGTCAGAGTTGGTTTGGGGTAGAGACCTAGAAAGGGAAGAGACCTTTAAGTTACAGTTTGGCCAATGCTTCCCTGGTCTATTTTTATTCTCCTAGTTTCTTTGAACAAATTGGTAATTGGAATGTAACCCTCCCTCCTTCTCTTTTCTTAGATGCCTCCTTGCATATGTAATCAAGGTTAAGTTACTGATAGTCTTTCCCTCTCTTCTGACTCTATTAGCTCCACTTTGAGCTCAGCCAGGTACAGGTGCTTGCCTCAGGGGGCTGTCTACATTCATAATGCCCTATATCTTCAGGTCTCAGAAATGACAAGTATAGTTCTTCCCACAGCCAGAAAATCCACACCTCTAAAAATGACTTTGATTCCATCATGTAAAGCAAAACTTTCCCTGAAATATTAATGAGAACATCTGAACACATTAATCTCACCTTAAACCCTTACCTCCAACACTCAAAACATGCAGCTGGAGGAGGCCAATAGGGGGATTGGGGGCAATAACTCAGTAAGCCAGTGAGATCTGGTAAAGGGGCGCACCCTCATTTCCATGGACTGTTTTTACTAAAGCAGTTTGTAGTATTAAACTTCAGCTCTACAAGACTCCATCTTATCCCCCCCTCAAATCCCGGGCACACCAATTCATCCACTATGGAAGGATTATCCCTGTCATATACTCATGGAAACGTTTCAGATGTGTCATGAATCATGCCAGTCTAGGTGTATTGAGTGTAAAGAATATTAAGTCCCTGCCAGAATAACACTAACAGACAAGTGGAAAATACTGGTGAACACGAATTGCAGAAGTTTGTGTTTGTGGGATCTACACTGAATGGGTATATGTACAACAGGCATCGATATACACCAATTAAACAGTCCTTTGGACTTTGATCCTCAAGAAAAAGCTATATTAATAGAATTATTATCTACCATTTATTGAGAACTTATATGCCAGGCACTGTACATGTTATTTAGCTAAATCCTCACAACAACCCTGTGAGGTAGGCATTATTCTTATACCAAATTTGTAGATTATTAAATTGAAGCACAGAGTGGCATTATACAATAGATTGGACAGATACTGTTATCCTGTGACAGAATGGAGAAAACCAAAGCACAGAGAAGTGGCAGGACTTGCTCGACATCACAGAGGGAAGCAGTGTCACAGGTGGTACTAGCAATCCGGGTACTTTCTCTAGCATCACAATTTCCCTAGATCTATGTTGCCTGAGTGGGAATTACATAAATATAGACAATTGCATCTGGAATCATCCAGGGCATGGGGTAGAGGAGTTGAAGCTGGAGTGTGTGGCTGGAGGAGTTGTCTTCTGTGTTTAGAGCTTGGTACTGCCTTTACTGGCTCTATTGATGTGGGACAAAGTAATCTTTCAAGTCATTTCTAAAGTATAAAATGTCACTTTCTTTGTCATCTGTTTAATTTGCATCAAGGAGAACAGTGATTCATTATATTTCACACAGTTAAATGTAATAATCACAAATGACAAACTTTTAAGGAATCAATTTCAAGACTATACTAGCAATGCCTGGCACATATTAGGTGCTCAATAAATATTGGATGAATGAGTGAATGAATGCTAATCCACAAGTAAAGGACAATAAGCCTGTGATAAGATGAAGCTACTGAATAGCTGGCTAGGCTCACAAACAGGCCAAAGGGTTATCAGCTTTAAAGCACATGTGATTCTAAGTTGGAGCTCAGGAAAATGCCAAATGACTATCTCATCAACCTTGCAGGGCCTAGAAACTGGCTCAGGTAAGTAATTTCAAAATCTTTTGCTCAACCAGCCATGATCCCTGGGATAATAATTGTCAGATACCAGCAGCCATGGCCACACCCACCTGCCACCACCAACTTCAGGGGGTTGCTGGGCTCTGACCACAGAGTGGGGAGCATCTGGACGTGAGTGCGGAAGATGTAAACCCCATCATTCTCAGGTGCCAAGTTGTCAATGGAGAATATGGCCATTGTCCCAGTTGGGACTTGGTCATCTACGGGCTCTGTGTGTCCCTCTTTAAACAGCATAAATACCAAATCCTGAAGCCATCCATTGCAGAGGACGTTAACATTGCATCCAGGAAGAGGAGGCGTCTCTGCCTGGATCCAGAAGATGGGTTTAGGAAGTTGGTCTGTAAGGAAAGAATGAGCTGATATGAGTTAGAACAAGGAGACTGCTGCCTTGACTGCACGACAGGAGACTTTGAATGTAGAGGAGCCTTCCTCAGACAAGCCTTCAGTGCCCCACCCTTCCAGAGTTGCATCCTCTCTGTGCATTGTCTGACCCCAAGTAGGCACTTGGTGCTCTCTGTGGAGTACACACATGCATGAATTTGAAATAACTTCAACAAACCCCTTTCTAGGATGACAATTTGGGGTCCCACATGTGGGAAAGTCTTCTTGAGCATCAAGCTTTGCCATCTCACCTGGTGATTCCAACTCTAGAATCTTACTGGGCTTTGACCAGCCTTTCTCCTTCCAGTAGCTGCATCGATAAACACCTATAGTAGACTCAGTAAGGGCCCCTATGAAGAATGACACTTGGAAGGTCTTGTAAGGAGGACGAATCCAGGTAATCTGTGTGTTATCTTTCATCAGCAGGAACTTGCTGGACACCCGAAAGGGGCTTCTGCATTGAAGTGTCATGTTCTTCCAGGGGGCATGGGGGTGGTTGGATTCCATCCACAGCTCTGGTTCAGGCTCCACTGCTGTTATTCCCCCAAATCACAAAGACAGCAGCAGTCAGCCTTCTCCCTCCCTCCCACAAAGTGCCCCACAGCATGCCTGAAAACTGTCTCTAACCCACCCAGATTCTGCCTTTTGCCTTCCTGTGGGAGTGGGAGTATCTGTTCATATAAGGGTTTGGGACAGAGATGCTAGGGCATTTGTTCAAAGGATCCAAATAAGCAGGGGAATAAGATTCCTTCTAATGAGAAATAAAGAGCTTCATAGTTCTTGGGAAAGTAAGTCATGATGGAAGAGGCTCTGATTTCCAAGCAGCCCAACCTTACTTGGGTATCTCAAGGCCATGCAGACAGGCCAGCTCTTTCTAGTCTCAGGCAGAAAGGCACTTACCCATTGAGGCCATACCCAGACTGAGCCCTGGAAAGAGAAAATGGTAAAGGGAAGACTCTGTTCTTCATGCTGCCCTCTCCAACCGCAAGAATCTCCCCCACCTCCCACCAGGAGCCTGCTCACAAGAGCTTCTCTTTACAGAGCCACTTGCCTCTCACCCCTTCCTTGTACTTACAAACGCAACCGAGCAATAGATTGAAGGTCCGGAGCATCATTTCCTGTTCAGGGCTGTGGGGCCTCTGGTGCAAGATGTGTACTCTGAGTCTTGAAGGCTTTGCTTCTTAAAAGATAGTAGGATCTAAAAGAAGAAATTGTCTTGCTCAGGGATGAGTTCTACTCTTTCAGGTCGAGGGGGGATCATTGCATTGCTCTTGACAACCTTCCTTTCGCCTGGTTCACAGGAGCCTAGCTTGTGAATAAGGCCACTTGTCGCTTTCCTTGCCTTGATCCTTTTCCTCACTTCCCCATTTCTCCACTCAAGATCTGTTCCTGGGGTCCACGATGTTGTTTTTGCTGAAATGTTTATTTGTCCCTGAGATTTTAAAGGCACAGAAGATGCCCTTAACCAAGTCTGAAGAAACCCTCCTGAGTGGGGAAGGTGGAACAGGCGAAGACTCACCTTTTAGATCCTTTGATCAGATATCTGCCTGCATGTGCATGCACGCAAGTGTACACGAGAGTGTGCGCACCTGTGCACGCGCGCGCACACACACAGCTGAATCTTCCGACAGCTTAATAAAGAAGGAATTGCCGCTGACCCCATTTTGTTGCTGAGGCAAATGGAATTTAGAAAGGATACATAATTTACTAAAAGTCAAAATGTTAAATCAAAAATTAAAGTTTATGTTTAACGCCAAGGTTGACACTCAGTGTCCAGAGGCAGCACGTTCCCTCACCCCCCATCTTCATCTTCCATCATTGCGCTCCATGTCATCACAAAGATTGCTTCCTCTAAGGAGTGCTTCTGATACACTCTTGTCACTTAACCCCAAAGCTTAATACCCTATTTTGAGTCCTTTAATCCAGCTGCCTCCGCAAAGTAGTTAACACAAATGTAAACTATCCCGCTTTAGAGTTTGCCCTTAGCATCTAAGTGGCTTGTTCACTACCTCTGAAGAAAATGGGGTTGTTTGAATTTTAATGATCACAAAGAGGTCTTTTCGTTTCCCCAGAAGTCACTACCAACCACAGGTACTCCGTATACATGAGGTGGATCTTCTCCCCTCTCGCTGCAAAGTAACCTTTTGCCAAGGCAAGATGTGTTCTCACAGCACAAACTCAGGCAAATTCCCTATGAAATCTGTACTCATAGAAGGAACTCCTGCTTTACCTCTGCTGTTTGGCCTTAGCTCCTCAGAGTGAGGTATAGGTAGCTTCCACAAGAGAGAAAAAGCATGACTTTGTTTCTGTAAACTTACCGTAGACTGATAGCCTCTAACATGGTCTAGCACTAACAGTGTACAAAATGGAGGAGCAGAAAGATACATTTTCAAAACACCCGGGAGATAGACATCAAGTTCACACTGAGAGAGTCAAGTCGGGCCCTGTTTTTCATTTACTTGTGTTGAAGGATACTTAATTTACCGGCTCTGAACTTTTCTTATGTTAAGTGGGGGAATAATATGTACCTAACATTGTTGTTTTGGATTACAGAAAACCTATGTACAGTGCCAGGCATGTGGTTTACATTTCATGTAAACAGGTGTATTTCGTCCCATTTTTTTTAAAAGAGGGGTATATATTTGGCATAGGACCCTAATGAGACTCTTCTCATCTCAATTCCTAGAACCTCCTTTCCCCAATTTTCGCAGCGCCAGACCAACTTGGATACCACCCTGTTGCACTGTTTCCCCTTGGGGCACTCGGCCAGGATCTAGTTGGGGGAAGCTCGGTTCTTTGCCAAGGCAACCTGGGATGGCACCCAGGAAATGCCATCTGAGAATCCAGCCTTACCGCATGGACATCAGGGCCTTTCCTCCTGGTATCTGGAGTGAGTCAGAAAAGCTGAATTTCTCAGCATGGCTGACCACTCCTCAATCAGTTGTGGATTTTTAAAAAAATAGGTACCGTATCACTTTAGCCAAGATGAAGAATCTTATGCCCAGGGAACTTGGGAACAACCCCGAGGTTCAAAATTGGCCACGCCCATTTTGCCCTTTCACCCCACCCCCAACTTAGGCAGTTGAGGCTGTTTTTTAATGATTTCCTCGTACTCTATCCCATTCACTTTCCCCACCATTAGGCATCCCCGCAGTGTTTTCGAGAGTGATAGATCCAAAATATCTAATGGCTAGCCCCCTTCATAGCTTTAAAGGCTCCAGAAATCAAACGGTTTGGGCTCCGCGGCGTGCTGGGTACAAGCTTTGCTTAGGGTTTGGAGGGAAGACTGAGAAAGGAAAGAGGATACATCCACATTGCCCAGAGGTTCTCATCGAGGCGGGGCTGGGATCGGGGGAGAGAAGGAGAAAGGCAGGGATGAGGGATGAAGCGGGTGGAAGGGAAGACTGGGGAGCAATTTGATTTACGGCAATTAATCACATCAGGGGGACTCTTTCGGGGTTTTGTTTAGGATTTTGTGGCCAGTAATTAATCTTCAGCCACTGGACTATGCGCTCATTTGCAGGTACTTACGGTAGTTGAAGGCCTGCTCCGAGGTTGGAGATTCTCCAGAGAGCTCCTCCAGACGCAGCGAACTGCTGGGCTTGGGAAGAGCTGCCTAAGGACTGCCTCTCCGGCCGCGAGCCCCGCCTCCCTCTCTCCCCCTCCCTCCCGCCATCACGCCCCAGTCTCCTCCCCTCCTTCGCCAGGCTCACAAGCCCACCTACACCAACTCTGCCTAGCACCTGCAGTCCTCTGACGACCAGGATTGGAAAGCCCCTCCCAGCTCCCCGCCTCTCTCCCTACTCCCTGCAGAGGTTGCCCAAGCTGGAGGAGTCAGGCCCCTGCCCACTGCCTGTCGCTCAGAGCTTCTTCTGGTCACTGTATCCTGGAGCGGAGAGGGCCAGCTCCCAAGACAGCTGAAGCTGTAGATCCACCTCACCAGCTCCCCAGTGCTTTTTAAAGCGATCTCGGATCTCCCTCTGCTCCTTAAACGTCTTCACACATGCATAAATGTCTACACAATATTTGAGACTCCTACTGTGTGCACTGTTGGCCCGTGCCCTGGGTATTTCTAACCTTCACAGCGATAATTTCACTCTCGATATTACTGACGAGGAAACTGGCGCTTTCGGAGACAATCTTCAAAGTCCAGTTTGGGAGAATCGCCCAGGCTTTACAGACATGCACTTTCAGATTTTATTCAGGTTCTACATTTAGAAGCTGTGTGAGTGATCCCAAGCAACTAAGTTAATTTCTCCGAGGACCACTTTCCCCGTATTTTAAATAAAATAGCAGAGCCTGCTTTGCAGGGCTTTAATTGGTAACTCAAGTAAATCGTTGAGTAACACAAGCCTGGCACACACTAAGTTCTCAACAAGTGCTGTGTCTGTGGCCACTACCACTTCTATCACTTTTGCTAACCTGTAAATCCCTCCTTAGCTGCCTTAGGGCAATATGACTTTGAGGATATCGAGGCTTTGGGATTTTTGGTTGACTACAAAGGATTTTTCAAATTTTATTTTGTGTGTGCATGTGTAAGAGACAGAGCTGGAGCGTTACCATGCCATGACACTTGTCACAGAACATGAGTGGAGGTCGGAGGATTTCAGGGGGTCTGTCCACAGCTCCGAAATTGATGAAGCAGGGTCTCTCCTGTTGTACCCATCACTGTACAGCTTATTCCAGGCCAACTGGCATTGAAGCTTCTGGATAATTCTCTTGTCTCCCCCTCCAATCTCACTGTGGGTATAGTGGGATTACAAATTTACACAACCCGTATAGCTTTTAACGTGGGTTCTGGGGACTGAAAGTCAAGTCATTAGTCTCATGCAGAAAGAACTGAGCCACCCATGTGGCCTCATGAAGGATTTTTTTTTTAAAAAATGGTAATGTATGGGTTAGACACTAACTAAAGCTGTTGACATGTAATATGTAATGAGATTAAAGTATGGCAACCAATGGGCTCACTGAACAATCGAAAAGAAATAGCCAAAGTTTCCTTCATGTGTATCTTACTTTCATAGGATATCTTAAATTACCTAATGGAAATCAGCTTAATTCAAAAAAGAACTATGTGAAAAACAGACATGTCTTTTAATGAAGCCATTTGAACATCATTGCTTCATGAAACAGGCTATGACAGTTGCCGTTTCCTGGCATTCTTAGATCCTACTCCGCATTTCTCACTGCAGATTGTGTGGAATGATTAGCCATATAAATATAAATATGCATTTCTAGGCAAACTATCTAATCTCTCTGAGCATTATTTTTCTTATCTGAAAAGTGGAAATAATAATTGAACTTACCACCATACAAGATTTTGTGTAGGATTGAATAAAATCTCCTCTGGCAACCACTACCTAGGTACAGGGGCATAGCAAGCAGCCTTTAATTTGACACGTGCTTGCTATGTAGCTGTTTGTTCTCTTCTCTGAAGATCCAGAGAGATGTTCCTTTTACAGAGTCTGTAGTCTAAGCATAACTCATGTTAGAGAATGAGTAGGAAGTGACAGAGGAGTGCTGAGAATCTGAGTGTAGTGCACACGAGAAGAGCAGTAAGTCAGGCATGCGCTGAGAAGCGTAAGGAGGTTGCTATTACTTTGTGCCTCAACTAGGGCTCTTGTTGCAGGGAAGACAAAGAACAAAGGTTTTGAACACTTGAAGAGACAAAACTGGACAAATACGGTGTTGTTTGGAGCATGGTTATGACCATTGCTATCTGTGAGACTGGAAGCACTAGGTCAATATGCTTTGGAGACAATTATCCTTGGCTGGCTTGGAACTCACTGTGTAGAATATTTTGGCCTGGAACTCACAGTGATCTGAGCCCTCCTGCCTCCCAAGTGCTGAAATTAAAAGCCTGGGCCAACCACACCCAGCCTGACCATGTAAATTTTTCAAATACTATGATGGCACTGAGTATCAGTTTTAACTCATTTAATTCCCACAGCTACACAAGGAAGTAACTACCATTGAGAGCCCCAATTTACAGACTAAGAAACTGAAAATACAGATATTAAGCAAACTGTCTAAAGTTCAGCAACAGAGTTGGAATTCAAACGACGGCAGACTGTATACAGAGTTCCATATTCTCAACCACTACCTTATGGCACTTGCATATCAAACAACCAGAATAACAAAAACAATCTGGAACTCTTTTTTTTTTTCAAAAAACACATAGGTGGGAAAGTGCAGTATAACTTATAAAATCACCAATCAAATGCACTGCTAATAATGTGGGAAGAAGGTAATGTGTTATTCCCTAGCTCTCTGCAAGTCCCTGGGCAGAAGCTTGTACTCTTGGACCAGCATCCTGAATCTAAAGTCCAGAATCACCCCATCTGGCTGTGGAAGCCTGAGAAGATCCTGGAGATGCATGGATGAGAATACCACTCACTCTAGCCTTTTGCTCTGGGACACTATGGAGTTTTGACAACGCTTATTATTCAGGCTTCATAGAAGCCCCTCATTCAGACCAAGGCTGTCAAATGAGATGCCAGGAACTCTGTCTCTAGACTACCTTGTAGGTTTTGAACCCAGCAGTCCGCAAAAGAAGCATTCTCTGGCCGACCTCCCTAAAGAAACATCAAGTGGCCCAGCATTATAAAACTAGCAGGAGAAGACAACAGGGTCTTATCTCAACCCTGCACTCAGTGGGGTGGTAGTGCTAGTTTTAAATGTGTCATAGTCAAAGGATTTCAAACACGGAAGATATCAGAGGAGAGACTCCATCCTACCCCATCCCACCCCACTCCACCCCGCTCCATCTCATCACGCCCTGAGAACTCTTCTTAAATGTTTATTACAAAAATTAAGCTTCTTCCAGGTTTACGTTTTAAGACAGTAAACCCCACTTTCCAACAAGAACTTTTTAAACACCATCCCCCCAATATTGATAGTTTTTATATACTTCCAGGGAAGTTATGAGCAATATGCTGCCCTCTCCGTGTTTCCCGTCATTGTGGTAGTAAGCCACCTGAAGAATGTATAAGATCAATAGAAATTTCCCTCATATTCAAAGGTCGAAGATGTGGTTCAGCCACAACCGTCCCAACTCCCCAGACAATCAGAGCTGCCATCTTTTTCTGGGGTGGAGAGGAGGTGTCGTGTAGATGACACCATCAGGTGAGAACTTCAGAACAGCCAGGACACCTAATCAGAGAGGGCAGTCTCCAGCAGTAAGAGCAGGTGAGGAGTTAGGCTTTGCAGTTGAGGAGAAGAGATCTGCAGAGAGGTGTTGGGGTGAACTAACAGAGCCCAGATTTCAACATATCCTGTGTCAAATATTTCCATTATTTAGGACAAAGAGTCAGCAGAGAAAGCTGTAACTGAGAGTTTCCAGGACTGTGCAAAGCAATCGTATAGAATAAATAAAATGCAAACAATGACCTCGAACTGAAACTTGCCTAATCCAAGACCTCATTGCAAGCCATGTGGCACTAGATAGAAGCTTACGTGATCAGACTACTGGGTAGTGCGTACCGTGTACCACGCTAGTGTGATTGTGGGGGTGAAGTGAGCTGAAGGGTTAACAGCAAATGAAAGGAATATAAATAAATGAGCAACTTGTTCAAAGGGTGCACAGAACAAATACGATTTGGCCATGCTCCAATATCACAGGGCCACACGGTTTTGCTTGATCCACTTACCATTCCCCACAACATAACCTCCTGGCATCACCCAACACCTTTCTGTGTATTTGAGGAACAGTGTGCATCTGCATCTGAGTACATCATGGGTGGGAGAGCATTAATGCAAAGACAGACATGAAATACAGGGGGTGGTTTCAGGCTGGCCTGGAAGTGTTTTCACAGATGCCTTTTCCTGGGTTGGTTGAAGTTAACCATCCAGAAGACAAAGAGCCTCCACCCCACTGTGGGCAGCCAGACAGAAATGGTTCCAGAAGTTAGTCTGGCCCAGGCAGGATGCTTGGTAATGCTGTTGCCACGGAAGCCCTTTTATGCTCCAGAGTCAGGCTTGCCTCCAGTGTGTCAAAATGACAGGCATTTTCCTGAGGGTGGCTAGGGAATGAGAGGGGGGATGCCACTTAGGATGCAAGACTTGGCTTTTTTCTTTACTTCTAATCACTTTTCCAGAGGAAAGTGTGGAAGTCAATAATTTGGTTCTTTTATCCCATTTGTTGTACGACTAAACAATTCCATAATTGAAGCTAAATAGAGATGTCTAAATAGCAAGAGCCATGCAGATTAACAATCTAAAAGCAGCACTGCAACATAACCCACTGTTTATATGTTGTTTCTGAAAATATTATTTTACAGGCAATATTTCAATGTTCAAAATTTTCCCTAAGGAAACAATTTTCCTTTTTCTTCCTCTTATTCATCCTCCTCCTCTCTCCCTCTTTTCTCTCCCAGGTCTTCCTATATTGTCTAGCCTGGTCTTGAACCCAAGATTTTCTGCCTTGGCCTTCCAAGCGCTACTATTACATGTATCTATCACTGTGCCAGGCTCAAAAGTTAGGACATTTTCTAAAATATTTATGTTACATTGACAGAACACAAAAAGGACTTTCTGTAAAATAAATCTGTGAATTTTATATAGTAGATGGCATTTAAATTGACAATAGATTATTCTTTTGGTCTAATCTATAACATTTTGCTGTCTCGTGTCGCTCACCCTGGATTCTCTTGCTATATCTTTCTATAGTCACTCACCTATCACTTTCTATCCCTTCATATGTTTTTTAAAAAATTTCTTTTCCTATGTAATATATTAAATATACACATATGCACAACTATGCACGCATGTGTGCATCGATATAGGTACATACGCAAAACAATAAACACTGTAATTGAGTGAAATGTACAACTTGTAAATGTATATATTGCACATTTTACACTATTTCTTCCAATCACCCTAAATAAAATGCAATTAATCATAATAACAATATCTAAAATCCTATTAAAACATGTGGGTTTATAGGCAAATTTAGTCACTTAGCTCATGGGACACCTTTTCTTTGGGAGTGAGCTGCTTTCAGAAAAGTCAGTGGTTCGAATTTTTTTTTTTTTACTAAAAAAATACCTTGACTGTCTCAGACATTTCTTAGAAATGGAATATTAAAGAATAGATATGTTAAAAAGCAAATAAATTAGCACACACACAAAAATAAGTACACTAAATAGCTGAATGCACACATACAGCAAGACAAAAGAATTGCATTGTACAAATAAATAGACCTGGAAGCAAATCTGCACATAAAATGAGCCTTAGATATCCATATGCTCAGCTTTTGCCTGACTGAACTACGCAGAATAGTTCAATGAAACAACTAGAAGCATTGGAGTTATAAACGGGGAGCAGGGCTCACCAAAATGTTCCAGCATTTGTTGAAAGGGATTTTGACTTTGTGTCAGAGGGTTTGAATTTCAGCCCTGGCAGAACTGCTTACTAACTGTGCAACCGTGTGACATTTGGCAAGCAACAGGAAGTTATTCGAGTCTCCATCTCCTCATCAGCGAAATGAGTATTCAATAACTATGAGCTAAGTCTGAATATAGAACTCGGTTTGCTACAACTCAATCATGCTCTATCTACGTCTTTATAGTGGTATCTAGAATTTCTTTTGGTGAAGGATGTAGGCAGGACAATGACAGAGAGGGTGAAACTTAAATGGAGCTCCAATGGACCCCTACACAAGCACAAGACTCACAGCACAATCTTTTTGAGAAAAAGAAACCCTATTCAGCTTGATCATACCCATGTATTGCAGAAAGATGACATGTGTTCAGAATTACAAACCAGGGCTGGGAATGTGGCTCAGTGGAACAATGTGAAGTCGGCAGGTACAAGGCTCTGATGCGATCATCCGGAACAACAGAAGAAAAGTCACAAGGCTTATGCTCCAGGGAGACATTCGTCCACATTTACTGCAAAGAATAATAAAATGCAAAGCATGGTAAGTTGTGACAAACAGAGCTTCAGACAAGAACAAGACACAATGGAAGCATAAAAGAGGAAAAGCATTTACTTCTGATTGATAACACTGAAGACAAGATTTCATTGAAAACCCCCAGATTCAAGCATTCTTATCACTGGACATGAGAAAGGCATCTGTAAGTTCCCTGTTCCAAAACATCTTCCTTATGCTTTTGATGCCTCCTGGACATTCTGCCATATAATTGACATCTTTAGAAAGTATGGTAGCATGCGATATATGAAGAGAGTACCTGGAAATGAGACCAGGGATACGGACTAAAGCCAGGCCATTAAGAAATATGTGACCCATACAGCATTTTTTTTAAAAAAAATTATACTTCTGCCAAATTGAACAGCCAGGTCATAATCTAGATCCATGAGCAATGTTTCTCACCAAGCAGAAAATGTCCCTCTCCAGCTTCTAATACTAGCCCTGACGTTAGTTATGCTATCCTGGTCACAGATCCTTAGGGACAGGGCTCAGAGGCCACTTTCTAAGCCGACGGTCCACCTGTCCATCTAATTCAAGCTTCCCATAGTTCAGGTTTCCGTTTCAAAGGAAAACAAAAACTGGAGATGGTGCAGTTTACACACTGGCTTTCCACATAATTAAACATTCGTGTATGACAATTTTAGTCCTTTGCAGAGCTCTGCTAATTCGAAAGTCAGGGTCTTACGTGCCAATGTATCCACGCAGATAACTTTTAATGAGGTTCCTAGGAGCATATTTCTTAGAGGGGAAATAGTGTGTAGGGAGAAGAAAAACAAAATTAGTTCTTGTGAATGCAAATGCAAAAGGTGATTTCATCAGATTCCCATATGAATTCTCAGATATAACTCAGAATTGTTATGGAAAATTGGTCTAAGCACCTGATAGATTTGCCTAATAAAAATCAGAACAGGTGCTGGGTGTGCCTACACTCGAAACAATTAAAACTAGCCTTCAGTGCTTCCAGGGCCTTAGTGCTTGGAGGTCTTAAGCAAACGGGACTTATTCACCTGTGCATTTACAAAATCATATTTTTTGTACAGATACTTTGCTTTCTCGTTTTGGGGATACATCAGTGAAGAACATGGAAAACTCTCACCTAATTGTCAATGCACACTTTTACATATCAGTATAGATATATCTAATGTTTTGATATAAGAAGGTACTCAGTTACATTACTAAAGAAATACAACTAAGTTTTGCTGCAGTTTTTATGGCAATCTGATGTGTTTATATGATTTAATAATGACCAAGGTTGGTTTGGGTGTTCACCACTCTAAGTAGACATTTGGGTGTCTCTGTCTTCTTGCCTTTCCTTGAGTCCCTTTATTCCAAATCCAGTAGACAAGAAAAAAATTGTGGAGGTGGAAAATACATAGAATTCCAACTATATATTTTAAAAGTAGTAGAAAAAAAGTTTTGTTCAAGACATTAAACTGCCTTTTGATTAGATATGTGACCTTTATGTACAGAAATTGTTCTTGTAGTTTTAAAATAAGATCCCACAAAACTCACAGCGACACAATCAACTGGGGAAATTGTGGTGCCAAGGAAAGCTACACTGTGATTGTCGTCGGGCACTATGATGTTAAAAATATATATTAACTAATGCAAATAGTACTGGACACTAATTAAAGTATCTAAATGACTTGTCATTATTAATAACCCTGGGTTTCAACAAGGAGCACTTGCTGTGGAAGTTCTGTAACTATCCTGGGCACAGCATGACAGTATTTTAAAAATATGTGCACCATGAAAGAATCCCACTTGAAATAGCTGTAAGATGGCGCCAAAAAGTTACCAAGTGGAACTTAGCACAGGCTCCAAATGAAGTGGGCATTTATTCTTATGACTTGTAATTAAACTAACAGAGTTTAAAGTTTATTGCCTTGAAAAAAATATGGCATTCTTAATAATATATGCTGTCTTGGATTTAAAATGCTTGACTGCTGCTTTTTCATTTAATCAAGCTTTATTAAACCACCACAAATAAGTAATCCTCAAGTGTTTAATGGAATACAACCAAGAAAGAATATAAGGAAGGGAGCACAAACAGGTAGAAATCCCACCATGAACATACTGGCAAATAGAAGATTAATAAATGGCACTGCCCTTCTGGAAATGAGTAAAGCATTTAAACACATAAAAATACAAAGTACAGTGTGCTGATATTTGATAAGGAAAGTAAAATAAAATGGTCATGGGGGTTTAGTGAAAGGCAATAAAAGTCTTTCCAGCTGAGGGGATCGCCGAAACTTTTATATTACTTCTGACCTGAGGTCTGAAGTGAAACAGCTGTAAACAGTACATGCCTAGTTCTTCAAGGAAAAGAGGGACATCCATTTATGCATCTTCTTCTCCTAATACATAAGTAGTCCTAAGACCAAGCATTTGCTAAAAACTTAACACTAGCCAGGCCCTTGTTGTTAAGCATTTTACAGATATTTTCAGTTACCTTCACAGTGATTATATGTGGTGCAGCATTGACGAGAACTGTTTGGAATCTGTAATGGTCTGAATTAAAATGGCCTCCATAGGCCCATATGTTTGCATACTTGGTCCCTAACTGGTGGAACTGTTTGGGAACGATTAGGAACTATGGCTTTATTGAGGGAGGCATGCCACTGAGGATGGGACTTGAAGTTTCAAAAATCCATTCATGCTAGCTCTCTCTCTCTCTCTCTCTCTCTCTCTCTCTCTCTCTCTCTCTCTCGCTCTCTCTTTCTCTCTGTCTCACGATGTCACCTCAAGATGTGAGGTCTTAGCCATTGCTCTAGTCAGCATCGTGCCTGCCTGTCTGCTGCCATGCACGCCGTCATGCTAGCCATGGAAGCTCATCTTCGAGAACTGTAAGCATCAATAAATGGTTTTCTTCTATGAGTTACCTTGGTCATGGTGTTTCATCATAGCAGAAGCAAAGTAATGAGGCACAAACACTTTTTGATCACTGTTAGCAACCATTTTGTTCTTTTTGCCATATAATTGAGAAAAGAGAGGTTCAAAGAAGTTAGTCAAATAACCCAACATCATACTAGATAGCTAGAGGGAGAGCTACAGTCTACTCTGGGTCCCCCGATTCCCAAACCTGTGTTGTCTTTCAGTATTTGTTATGTCGAGTAAGTGAATGAACAAATATGAAGTGACAAAGCGCTGGTAAAGCCAGGCACCACGAAATCTGAAATTTTGGGGGAAAAAAAGAGCAAGATGGAGTAAGAGAGAGGAGGACGATAGACAAAACTATGACTGTATTTTTATGTCTAAACTAAGAAATGTAATTTCCTTTTGTAAAAATTGAACTATTACATGCTGATTTTAAAGAATTATTTTATGACCCAGTTGAGAAATGTTGCAGTATCTTTAAAAGATGGTAATATCCCCTTAAATGTGTCCTAGAAATGAATTTCAAAGAAAAATCACAGAATGGTCATGTTGTTTATTTTTTATGATGTTCTTTGCTTCCCCCACTCATTCCTATACTGTGGGAGAAAGCATTTCTAATTTAGCAAAGCACTGTTAGAAAGATAGGTCATATTGTAAACATATGGACGTTCTTAAGAATAAAGAAACATTATTTGAGGTAGGTCATGTATTAGGGAAGATTTTGAAAATCAGAATTTTTTGTTGTTATGAAATACACATATTTTCAGTCTTTAGGGGTGATATAGATATTGTATTTTCTATTTAGTTTTAAATGTCTCAAATGTACATTATTATGAAATGCTTCTCACTCTTGCTGAGATGTTGGCAACTGATGGCTGATGTAGGAGAGAAAGTCAGTTTTCTTCTTCAGACATGGCACCAGACTTGGCCCATGTTCTGGTGGATGTTTGTCCCCATGCACAGACTGCAGCACTAAGTCGATTCAGTGAACTCAAAAAGAAATACATGAAGTTTGGGGAGAAATGTGGTGTTGTGATATGGAAAGAGTTGGAGGGGATGGAGTAAGGTGTGGGTTTCATCAGAGTGCATTATATTCATGTATCAAATTCTAAAACTAGGAAAAAATGTGTTATCTCTCTCATGCACACACACAAGGGAAGAAAGACAGCATTTAAACGTTAAGATAAAGATATTTTATGTATTTTAAAATAATTTTACAGCATTTTACTTTATAAATTTATTTGAAATTAAAACATCAAACTAGTAAAGCAAAATCAACAAAACCAGCTTATAAAGAGTATGCATGTAGTGTATATATGTATGTATATTATAGCATATCTCAATAATTCATAGTTAATTACTGCACTAAAATGGCTACTCTTCATACATACTTATTTCTATCAGTATTCCATCTTTACTATGATTGCCAATTGTATCAAAAAATAATTTCCAGTTTGTACAAGTGACTATGTTAACCCAAAGTCATAGTAAGGGCTTATTTCTGTCAACGTTCTTAATGCCATCTTAAAATAGTCAAGTCTTAATGTGATCTGCCCATTTTTACTGAGCTAACTAGCTGATTAGTTGAATTGATTTGGATGTTTGGGTAAACATGCCAGTGTTACAGGTCTTTTGGAGAATGAGGTAGAGAGAGTAGCTGGACTAGTGGGGAACAATCAAGTCAAATGGTAAGCCTTTTATGAAAAGAAAAATTGCTATGGAAACCAAAAGAAGTGGAAGTTAGTTATGAAGGTTTTTTTTAAAAAATTGCTTTTAGTTCTACTGTTCAATTACCATTAGGTCAGATCTTATGGCTGCTATTATTTTTATTATAATTCCTCATCTATGTATGCTACCATTGTTTTTCTCCTTTTCTTCATTTGCCTTTTCCCCAGTGCTGTTAAGTAGAACCTGAGTTCATGAAGCCAATGATGGATCTTTCTCCTTTCTTTCTTTCTTTCTTTCTTTCTTTCTTTCTTTCTTTCTTTCTTTCTTTTTCTTCCTTTCTTCCTTTCTTTCTTTCTTCCAGCTTATTAAATAGCATTTAACTGCAGAAAACCAATCTGTTCTGTAGAAATGGTGATTTGGGACTGGATATTGATAAGCCATATATAATATAACTATAATAATATATAATGGACTTAATGTAGGATATGTCCGAAAGATGATATTCAATAATATTCTTAGAAGTTATAGAGGACTAGGAACAAATGCAGAGAACTAGAAATACACTAGTTAGATAACCTACCCTGGGAAAGTTTGGTGGGAATTTGTTATTCAGAGTTTGGGGAGAGAAACAAGAGCTAATAATATACACACGTTTTCTCAAAATAAGAAGAACATTCTGTGATTTCATAAATCCATTACCGTGTAACTTGATGTCATCAGTTAGCAATCATTCAAATGGAAAACAACAGCAGAGATATTTTTTCAAAAACTCGTGTTCATCCCAAGGTTAGGTAAGGTTCATCTAATATAATTTTAATTTTGACTCAAAATAATGTGTACCCTTTCCAAGCTTAAAATCACAGAAAGTTCATATAAACACTAAGAAAATGTGAACATTTCCTAAAGTACATTAGCACATTTCATTTACACACCGAATGTCATTTTTGTTTGGGACTATTTAAACATTGAAATAGATATAAAGACGCAAAAATGAAAGATGTTTGATTTGCGATGTTATCCAATACCCAGTATTGAGGGACTCTGGTTATTTCTTGCAGCCTTGCACCATTATAGGAGACTGAGGACATTTCAGCATATCCTCCTGTTTTCCAACTGCAAGTGAAAGCAGAAAGCAAAACAAATAATTTAAATTCATAATTTGTCAACAGGTTGGGCTTAAGAACATTTACTCTTTAAATATTGGTGATGAAAATAGAAATTCTCTTGAATTCTTAATTATCTGATCCTTAATTCTAAGAAAAAACATACCTAATTTCCAGTATGAAAACAAAAGAGACTGGGACATTTACCCGATGACAAAATTATGAGAGCTTTTAATAACCTTAGAAATAAGCCTAATAATGCATTGAAAATTGTTTTTAATGTTCATAAATAGGGAACATGAATGTTAAAATCCTGTATTTGGGTCGGAAAGAACCAGATGTCCAAGAAGAGGATGAAATGTGGCTAAGTAGCAACGTGAATAAAAAGATTTCGTGCTCTTTGGGGACTGGCAGCACCATATTATTCAGTTGTGTGTTGTGGTTGCATAGAAAACTAAATCCATCTTCATCTGCATCAGTAAAAACCTAGAGTTGGAAACAAGGGAGCAATAGCAGAGCTCATCTCCGTGCTTGGCACACTTGTACTTGTAGCAGTCCATGAAATAACATCACGTGAAGGGGAACATTTGGGTAGCAGCCACAAGCTTCTGTGTTTCTAGAAGGAAAAGAGCAGGTTGCCGATGCATCTGAAAACCACGCTGAGAAGCTTGGGCTGACTCAGCCTGGAGATAAAAAACACTCAAGGAGAAAAGGAAAGCAAAAACTGGTCTTTGAATTCAACTTTACCCTCATATCTGGCACCCCTCCCCCTCCACACACAATCTCTCCCCCCTGTGACGCCTATCTCTTTCTTCTCTAAAGTAATTTACCAAAACATTGATGTTCTAGTTGGGCTCTTTAATGCTGCCATTATTTCCTTGCATACCCTGAACACCATGATTACCCCCCCAAACCCTTTCCATTTCACTTTTGTTCTTGCACCTCCTCACGTGTGGCCAGCAAGACTGACTCAGAGAAAGCACCCACCTCGCCTCCCTTCCCAGTGCCTTTTCAGGAGGGCTCATGTCCCTGGGAAAGGAAACAATATAAATGAAGCAGCACAGACCCCTAAGCTGAAGCCTTGTGAAAAATGGTCTAGGTACAAAAGAGGTAACTCTAATAAAGCTATAAAATGAACTTCCTTAGTCCCCCTAATGCCTGCGGGCTTTAGAGACAGGAATTTGCGCACAGCTCCGCATGGGTGGGCTGAAACTGCACCTGTAACACTAATCTAGGATGCTTAAATAGCAGGTTCCTACTTAAGGAAAAGGAAAGGGGCGTTTGTTAATACAAAAGTTTGAACACAGAGCACTAGCACCTGAATGATTAAACCTATTCCAGGGGGCTGAAATACTAATGACCCCAATTTGTCCAAACATAGGAGTTGTGATGGGGGCAGGAAGGATTGGCGGCAGTATGCATCCTGGGAATCAACAACTGCGCACTTGAAAGCGAAACGTAAGAGCTCTGTCCAGCTGAAATTCTCAGAAACACTATAGGAAATTAGGTGTAATTGACCGTTGTGAGCTCATGGAATAGAAAGGTAGCTGAATACGTAGCATCCCTTCTGTTAGAACAAGTAAATTAAATACATTGTCAGGATGTAAAATGCTTATTGTAACAGTTCGTGCAAATTGGCCACATCTTTGATTTAAACATTTTGTAAATGTAACGTTTTGTGCTGCAACCAGTGAGAGGAAAGAGAAGCATGGAGAGAAAACAGAAAGGATGAGGTGAAGAATAAAGAAAGATAGACAGAGAGAGGAATAAAAGAAGTAAAAAACAGGCACAAAAGGAACACAGAAGTATATCAAAATGCATTTCAGCAGGAAAGACAGAGAACAAAGGAGAGCGAGAGAGCTGCTGCTAATAACAATGACTACAGCGCATGTGCACTTAGAAAACTCTCCAGAGCTGTGAAAAATCAAATGTTTTTATTTCAACTTGTGACCGCTAATAACATCAGCAGTGCTGATGAACCAGACTTTATGGAGGGGGCAGGAGAGAGAGTCTTGATGTGTTCTCAGTCCAATAGTCTCTCTCAGGACCCACTGATCTCTTGCCAGGTACCTCTGCTCTGGGTTGAGGGGCCAAGCAAGCACACGACCACTGCTACTTAAATGTTCACAGTAACTTTATTCTTTATGGGTCCAACCTGGAAATTACCCAGATGCCTGTCAGCTGGTGAATGGACAACTTGTGTTGCATCCAAACTACAGAACACTATTCGGCACACAAAAAAGTAAGAGGCCAATGAGCTATGGACACATTTGCTACCAGAGGACCTTAGAAATACAGCGTGAAGTGTGAAAGTAGAGGGAGAACTATTTGGAAAGAGGAAGGGGATCGAAGAGGGGAGGAATGTAGGGAGAAGAAATCAATATCACATGTTTTCATTGCTATGTGTAATCTTTAACTAGACATGCACAGATATATGACATGAAAGCAGAAGCGCTCTTTATGACTAGAAGAACAGAACAGTGGCGGGGGAACATGAGAGGCTAATACAGGGTGAATATGAGCAAAATACAGTAATGTACACGTCTTAAAGTGCCATGGTGAAACCCATTATTTTGTAAAATAAAAATAATTAGTGTCAATATTTTCTGAGATGCATATAAAGCTTTCTCCAGCATTGTTAATTGTATCACCAGGCCAGTTTTGCAAAGTGCCTTTTGCTTACCTATTCACTATAAAGAGAAGTGAAAGTAACATAGGGAAGAAAATGAACAGAGAATCACATCATGTTAAAAAGAAAAGAACAACAGCAACACCAAAAACAGTGGGCGGAGTGAAGTAGAATGCCGAATGCTCAACCTTGCCCCATCTAAGGAGTGTGATGCTCTCCTAAGTGAGCATTGCTACACATGTGGAGGACAGATTGGTGAGAGCTAGGGATTAAGGTTGGAAGTCCAGTGCATCAGCACAGGGTCACGAAGGGACTTTTGAAAGTAAATAAAAAGCTCTAGAAGGGATCCCAGGTGTCCAGGGGAATGTCCCCAGCTAGATCCTTGGGCAGCAGAGTAGAGGGTGCCTGAACTGGCCTTGCCCCACTATCAATCACACTGATGATTATCTCGAATATCACCAAAGAATATTTGTCCGGCGACGGATGGAGACAGAGACAGAGACCCTCATCAGAGCAACGGACTGAACCCCCAAGGTCCAGTTGAAGAGCAGAAGGAGGGAGAAGATGAGCAAAGGAAGTCTGGACCGCGTGGGGTTGGTCCACCCACTTGAGACGGTGTGCCTGTTTAATGGGAGCTCACCAAATCCAGCTGGACAGGGACTGAACGAGCATGTGATAAAACTGGACTCTCTGAATGTGGCTGACAATGGGGGCTGACTGAGAAGCCATTGATAAAGTCACTGGGACTTGTTTCTACTGCATGTACTGGCTTTTTGGGACCCTAGTCTATTTGGAAGCAAAGCTTCCTAGGCCTGGATGTAGGGGGGAGGGCCTTGGACTTCCCACAGGGCAGGGTTCCCTGCCCTCTCTTAAGGAGGGAGGGGGGGAGAGGGAGTGGGGGAGCGGAGGGGAATGGGAGGAAGGGAGGAACTGTAAATTTTTGAATAGAAAAAAAAGTTCTTCGTCTTCACTGTGAAGATGGCTGCATGTCTCATAGAGACAGACTTATAGAACTGTATTCTTACAGTTGTTGAATTCTTTTTTTGGTTCTTTTCATTTTTTTAAGTTTTTTTTTTTAATTTCTGCCTCCTCCCCGCCAACCTATAGAAGAATGAAAGTAGACCCATATCTATCACCATGCACAAATCTCAAGTCCAAATGGATTAAAGACCTCAATATCAATCTGAACACACTGAACCTGTTAGAGGAGAAAGTGGGAAGTACTCTACAACATTTGGGCACAGGAGACCGCTTCCTACGTATAGCCCCAGCAGCACAGACATTAAGGGCAATATTGAATAAATGGGACCTCCTGAAGCTGAGCAGCTTCTGTAAAGCAAAGGACACTGTCACTAAGACAAAAAGGCAGCCTACTGACTGGGAAAAGATTTTCACCAACCCCGCAACAGACAAAGGTCTGATCTCCAAAATATATAAGGAACTCAAGAGACTAGACTTTAAAATGCTAATTAACCCTTTTAAAAAATGGGGCCCTGAACTGAACAGAGAATTCTCAACAGAAGAATTTTGAATGGCCAAAAGACACTTAAGGGCATGCTCAACCTCCTTAGCAATCAGGGAAATGCAAATCAAAACAACTTTGAGATACCATCTTACACCTGTCAGATTGGCTAAAATCAAAAACACCAATGATAGCCTTTGCTGGAGAGGTTGTGGAGTAAGGGGTACATTCATCCATTGCTGGTGGGAATGCACACTTGTGCAACCACTTTGGAAAGCAGTGTGGCGGTTTCTCAGGAAATTCGGGATCAACCTACCCCAGGACCCAGCAATTCCACTCTTGGGAATACACCCAAGAGATGCCCTATCATATTACAAAAGCATTGGTTCTTTTCGTTTTTGTTTGTTTCTTTTTAGAGACAGGTTTTCTCTGTGTGCCCTGGCTGTCCAAAATTCAACTTTGTAGACCAGGCTGGGCCTCGTCCTCACAGAGATCTGTCTGCCTCTGCCTCCTGTGTGCCACCATGCCAGTCTGGTGAATTCTAAGTTACACTTTAATTGTGTTGACAAAAACCAACAATCAAAGCAATTGTTTAAATTCAACCTACAAACAGCAGTACTGCCCTTGCTCCTGTATCTTTGTACTCTGAGAGGAGCACTGTGTGAAAATGAGGTATCCGCGGCCCAAAGCACACACTTAAAGATGTTTGTGTGTTCCCAGAACTCCTAACTGCTTTGCTTGTCATTTTAAAATTAATCACAGTGGCATTCAAGGTCCCTTATACGCAGCCCTGTTCTGTATCTCCAACCTTAACCGCCAACATCCTTAGAAACACCCTGTACATTACAATCAGGCAGCTCGGCTCACCTCATTCAGCATGCTCTTCTTCCGGCTCACTCCTCTAGCATGCATATCAACATTTTATTTCTTTTGGCCCATGATAACCCTAATTTCCTCTCATTTTTTGTCATGTCGTTCCTTCAGTCATCTGACAAGTATACACCGTGTGCCTACTACGTGTCAAGTGAAGCACTGATAACTGAGCACACATGAACAAGTGTGCCAACATTTTCAGTCTTCAGATATCAACCAGACAGTTAGGAAGGCGATTAGTATGAGTAAAAGAGCTTTAGAAAAGGCCAGACAACAGGGAGAAATTACAAGCTATTGGTGTAACATAGGCAAACGAATCAGGCTTCAACTTGGAGAATGGATTGCTGGTAATTGTTTCTCCAAAGAAATACCACGGAGGTGGCAACTTGTAAGGTAAGTTATAACTCTTCAGGAAAAGGAAATGAATGTATCTCATGGAATGAACAATGGTAGAGAAGACTCTGCATGGGAACCAAACTGTGGGAAGGAAATGTGAGATTTAAAATGATTTATGGGTGTGAGACACATAAAGCAGAAAAGAAGCACATGATGGATGATATGGGCCGGAAAGGCCTATGCCAGATTACCAAGTGCTTTCAGCACTCTATCAAGGAACATGATGTTTATTTTAGGGCAAGAAAACACCAACGCATAGATTTCAATAGAAGATTGTCACCTCTTATTTTGAAGGAAATTTCTTCCATGAAAGGAATATGATATTATCAAGGATGATTTCCAAGTTTCTGCTTGAGGAACCTAATTCTTTGAAATAGAGGCACAACCAAGGGCTTTGCTGTTGTTGGGGTCATACTGATCTGGGTGGCTTGTACTGCCACTAGGGTCATGGTGAGGTCTGGACCTGTGTTCCTGCTCCAGCTGGGTTCTGTGTTGATGTCCATGGCCTGTGTTACCACAGGGGTCATAGGAGCCCAACATGTTGAAATCAGAGAGCCATGCTGACTAGGCACACTCCTCACTGACCATGGGATGGCTGACCCTATCCCTCCCTTGCTGGACACTGCAGCAGGAGAGTTAGCCCTGCCCACCATGGGAGAGTTCCCACCCCCCACACTTGGAAGAGATGGCCCCACCCTCACCACAGGTGTGAGAGAGAAAACCCCTCAGTTACCACCCAGATCTATATCCTGGGCCTTGAGTTGGCCCACCATTACGTCTACCCCATCTATAACATGTTGTAGTTCCTGAAGGGACTGGTCCTGAGGAATGATAAGCACAGGATCCCCATGACTCAGGAAAACAGCAGCATATCCGTGTGGAATTTTGATGATGTCCAGTTATGATGGTATGGAAGAAGCCTTGAACCAGACCAATGACTTCATTGCAATAAACCTTTTTTCAGGTGAAACTGACTTGAGAGGGGGTGTTCTGTATGGCATACCACAGCTCTTAATGTCACTAGGATGAATGAAGAGCTGTTGAAAAGACAAAGGAGTAGCCGGGCAGTGGTGGCACATGCCTTTAATCCCAGCACTCGGGAGGCAGAGGCAGGCTGATCTCTGTGAGTTCGAGCCCAGCCTGGTCTACAAGAGTTAGTTCCAGGACAGGCTCCAAAGCTACAGAGAAACCCTCTCTCGAAAAAAACAACAACAACAAAAAAAAACTAAAATAAAAAAAAAAGAATAGACAGAGGACTGAAGTGGGTATTTTGTTGTTGCTGTTGTTTGTTTTGAATTAATTTTAGGGGGCTCCTTGGGGGGATGCTCAGCGGTGATGGGTGGATATGGAGGGACGTGGAGGTAAATGGGACTGGAGTACATGATGTGGAATTCACCCCCAAATCAATGAAGAATTATATTTAGAAACAGAAAGAGAAGGTGATGAATAAAGGTTCAGTATTATACATAACAGCTTAGACTTTGGGCGCTTGACTGCATTTGTCCAGTCAACTTTCCTTATGTGAAATCCTAGTGCATTGTCAAGCTCTCCAAACTTTAGTTTTCTTATATATTTCCTAAGGGAAATGGAAATCCTTGAGGGCAGGATTCTTTCTCTTTTTTAACATTTATTTATTTTTAATAATATAACATTTTTATTACTTTGGAGACTTTCATACCATCCATTTTGATTATATTCCCTCTGCAACACCTCAAAGGAGTCAACATTCACTTCTGTAGATAGATAGCTTCTCAGTCACAGTCATTGTCACTGTATTCATGGTAGCTAAGAAATGGAAACAACTCAACTGTCCTTCAGCTGATGAATGGATAATGAGAATGGGATACATATACATAATGGAATACTATTCAGCTGTAAAGAAAAATGAAGTCATGAAACCTGCAGGAAAATATTTATGGAACTCGAAAAATCTACTGAGGGAGCTAACTCAGACCTAGAAATACAAACCACATATTTGATTTTGAGAATTGCAGGCGTGAGTACTATGTTTACATAATTTCCACCCTGTCCTCTACCCTCTCCAATTCCTCCATGTCTTCCCCTGCTTCTCCTCCCTCTTAAATTCATGACCCATTCTTCTTTAATTATATATATATATATATATATATATATATATATATATATATATACTTATGTGTGTGCACATGCACATGTGTATATATAAATACAATCTCCCAAGTCTATTTACTGTTGTTTAGTTGTATGTTAGGGATAACTATATGGGATTGGATCACCTGTTGGGGGCTCATCACTGTAGAACACTCTGGGTCCCAGAAAGCCACCCCCTAACTTGGTCCCACCTCTTAAAGATAATTGGTTAACAAAGCTTCGCCACCACTCTACGACTAATTTCCGATGTGTATTGAATGAATACTGACTTCAGGCTCTGCAGTGTATGCATAAACTATGACCAGTAAGAACCAAATGAAAACTTCAAAGTGCAACTCAAGTTCTCTCTCTTCCTAATTATGTGATAAAATTTTAAAGTAAAAATTAACACAGTGTATCGCCTTCTAGGAAAGCCAACCTGTACTTTTCTGTCTGGTGCATAAAATGTGTATACTTAGCAGTGATTCTTTTGCCAGATTTACCTTGCAATTTACCATGGGCGGAAAGACTGTCCCTCTGAAGTTCATATGATTGAGTCTCTAACCCTCCCTATAACTGTATTTGAAGATAGCTACTTCTTGGCAGCAATCAAGGTTGAATGAGGGCATATGGACAGGCCCTGATCTAATAGGATTAGTGTCCTTATAAGAAGAGGTACAAGAGATCTCATTCCCTGACTACCAGGGAAGGACAGACACACAGAAGACAGCTTTCTGTAAGCTAGGGAAAGAACCCCACCACATATGCTAGTATCACAATGCTGAAATGTCCAACCTGAGAGCTATGCTATCGTTATGGTAGCTTGAACAGACTAATACAGAATGCCAGCTTAACAGTTCTTGGCAGATTATCAGAATCTAACAGAATGCTGCCTGTCTGAATAAAAATTGAACACCAGATGAAATAAGGGGAAAAAGAAAATGATTTTTATGATGACGAGGATCAAACTCAGGGCCTCAAACAGTGATCCAGAAAATTGAAATTTTCCTTATTTATAGGACTTCACCTGGAATTTTAGCTTCCTTGGTAATAGAGGGTTCTCTCTTTGTTTATAAGGAAGCCCACCTGGAATCTTTTTTTTATTTTATCATTATTATTAAAAATTTCCACCTCCTCCCCACCTCCCATTTCCCTCCCCCTCCCTTAGCTCCCCTCCCCCACCCTTGCCAGTCCAAGGAAATTCCAATCTAAGGTGTTCCTGACTACCATCCTCTGCATTTGTGGAATAATTTTCCATTGGATGCATAATTCTATGTTGGTACAATTTCGGTGAAGATTTAAAGTTTTCACTTCACTCTTGTTTTCTAACAAATCCACCTTAGGTCTTTACCACCTTATGCCCTTTCATTCCTCCTCCACATGCTTACACAAGATTTCCTATTTGGATTTGATTTTTTTGCAAACTCAATGGTCTTAGGGTTGTGTGGCATTCACTTGGCATTTAACTTGTTGATATTCTCTGAGTGTCCCTGGATCTTTACATTGAGATACGTCACTAACTGTAAAATACTCTTGACCATTACTTCAACAAGTTTTTCCGGTTTTTTTTTTTTTTTTGAGAATTCAAAACATATGTGTATTATCCTTTTGATGGAGGACTCTCATTGGTTAATAAAGAAACTGCTTTGGCTTTTTGACAGAGCAGGATTTAGATAGGTGGAGTAGATAGAATAGAATGCTGGGAAGAAGGGAAGTTAGTCAGATGCCCTGCCCCTCCTCTCTGAGACAGTCATCATGAAGCCAGCCACCAGGTCAGACATGCTGAATCTTTCCCGTTAAGCCACCACCTTGTGGTGCTACACACATTACTAAATATGGGTTAAAGCAAGATGTGAGAATTAGCTAACAAGAGGCTGAAACTAATGGGCTAGGCAGTGTTTAAATGAATACAGTTTGTGTGTTGTTATTTCCGGGCATAAGCTAGCCAGGTGGCCAAGAGCCGGGCAGGACGAAAAGCAGGCCTGCTCGCCTCCTCATTACATCCTTTCTTTTATTGTCCCATATTTTTGCTTATTTTTATCCTCCCCTTCAGAATCACTAAAAGACTTTTCTTGATTCTTGTTATGAGAACAAGACAGTTCAGATACTCTGATGGAATGAAAATTCCTTAATCGGGGGAGAAAAATCTTAGCAAAAAACAATCAACAATAAATAACAATAAATGGTGGTAAAGAGTCAGGTGTAGTGGTGCACACCTTTAATCTGGGCATTTGGGAGGCAGAGGCAAGTGGATCTCTGTGAGTTCAAGGCCAGCTTGGTTGACGTGGTAAGTTCCAGCACAGCTAGGACTACACAGAGAAACCCTGTCTCAAAAAAACCACCACTACAACAACAAAATGTAAAGAAAAGGCACCCCCTATGTGGGAGTGTAATCTAACATAATCCCTATGGAAATTAGTATGGGGGGTCTAGAAAGAAAGAAAAAGAGAGAGGAGGAGGAAGGGATAATAAAAGAATAAGAGAGAGAGAGAGAAAGGAAGAAAGGAAGGAAGGAAGGAAGGAAGGAAGAAAGAAAGAAAGGAAGAAAGAGAAAAAGAAAGAAAGAAGAAAGAAAAATCAAACTAAACTATCTAACACATGACTCAGTCCCATCACTCCTGTGTATTTATCACAAGCCTCCAAGTCAGGGAATATGAGAGGCACTTGTGAGTCAAGCTTTGCTGTTACAGAACTCACAACTGCCAAATTACAGAACCAGCCCATCTGCCTATCCAAAAGGAGTGGATAAATAAAGTACAATGTAAAAGCACAGAGAAATGTTGCTCAGTCATAAAGAATGAAGTTAAATTTGATGCAACCAGGGATGGTGATATTAAGCAAATTAAGATAAATGTCACATGATTTTTCTCATCTGTGAATCTTAGATTTTGTATAGATACATAAATCATGTGTGTTTGTATGAAAAGAAAGTAGGAGGCAAAACTTTTCAGAGAAACAAAGGTTATTAACAAGTGCTGGAGGGAGGGGAAACGGAGAAATACAGGTATGGGGAAGAACACTGTCAAGATACATTATATACTTTTATGAAAACATCCCTATAAAATCCAGTATCATGTAAAATGAATTCATACCAGTTTTTTTGAAATATTGGGAACATTGGATTTAATACAATTTTTATGAAAGATAGTTGGAGTGACAACTAATTGTTTAACAAAGCATGTTGCTCTTTCTTAGGACCCATGTTCCATTCCTAGTACCCACGTCAGACAGGTCACAACCACCTGGAGCTCCATTTCCAGGGGATGTAATTTGAGAGGAAGCAAGGAAGGAGGAGCATGGGAAGAGTTGGAAGGAGGAAATGGCAAGGAGGGAATTAAGTCATTATATTTTAATATAAACAATAATAATTAAATATGCCTCAATGTTCTATTGTCCTTTTCTGGCCTCTTATGGCACCTGCACTAACACATGCACATCTCTTCCACCCACATCATTAAAAATATTAAAAATAATTTCTATTACATTTTCAAGAGGCTTTTGGTAGGAATTGTCCAATTCACAGTAAAAGTTTATAAGACAATAAAAGGACCTAGAATATCCAATGGGATTTTGCAAAAGAACAAAATTGGAGGAATCATATAATGTAATATCAAAATATACTATTTAGCCACAGTCACCAAATGTATGTTATTGGAATAAAGAAAGGCATGTAACTCAGCAGAAAAAAGTTGAATATTCAGAAAACAATTTACATTTACTGTTTCAACAAAGATTCTAAGACAATTTGTTCAGAAAAATGATAAACATTTCAAAAGCTGATTTGGGGAAAATTATATACTCAAATGCAAACAAAACAAAATCTAACAAATATTTCTTTTAATAACCACATTTTTACATTTACTTTAAATCATACACACTTTTGAAGGCAGGGTTTTCTTCCCAAGCTAGACTAGAATTTATTATGTAGGCAGTTTTGGACTTGAACTTACATCAATTCTCCTGCCTCAGCCTCTTGAGTATTGTAGTTATAGGTTTGATCCACCACACCAAGATTTATATATGAGTATTAACTCTAAAGTGCACATTAGTCCCAAATTTAAGGAGTAAAATCACAAAAATCTTTGTTAATTGATTCAGAAAGTTTTCTTAGCTACAGCACCAAAGACATAATCCATAATTTAAAGAAATTGTATATTATATTTCATCAATATAAAAGGCATTTGAACATCATTAATAAAATTCAAAAACAAATATGACCTGGAATACAGTATTTGTAAATCATATATCTACTAAAACAGTTTAATCTAGATTTTATGAACGACTGTAATAATAAGATTAAGAATATAAATAACAAAAATTTGTACAAAGATTTAAATAGATTTTTTTAATAAAGAAAATAAACAACTGGCTAATACACAGAAAAAGATAGTCAATATAGTTACTCATTATGGAAATGCAAATTAGCATCATGATACAATACCAATACACACGTTTTGAAATGTATTAAAAAGGCAGACTATACAAATCATGGGTAAAAATGTGGAAAATTAAGTCTCTCATGCATTTCTGATGAAGACACAAAATAATGCACCTGCGTGGCAAATGGCCTTGCAGTTTCTGCTAAGCTCATGTGACTGAACTATTTTCTTAATAGGAAGCTCCTGAGGAGAAATAGAAGCATATGTCTAAAGATGTACATGACTTTTGTAACCACATTATTCACAATAATACCTAAACGGCAACATCCAAAGTGCCTGTCAACAGGTGAATGAGCTTAGTGAATGTAGTTTATCTGTACATTGGAATACTTCTTGCAGTGACCTATTGATGTGTGCTCCATTATGAATATCCTTAACAACATTGTGTTAAAAACAAAGAGAGATTATACCAGCCAGGGGGTCATGATAAGGGAACCCACAGAGCTCACAGGAGCTCCTTGACACCTGAGGAACAGTCAGGGAGCTTGAATAGGACTGACAGAGGCCCTCTGCATGTGTGAGACAAACACCGAGAGCAGGACCTCTCCAGGCGCTTAGCTGGCTTTAGGTAAACTGTTCCCCATACTGGATTACTTGGCCCCGCCTCGATGTAAGGGGAGGAGCTTGGTCCCTCCTCAACTTCATGTGCCATGCTTTGTGCAAGTCCATGGGAGGCCTGTCCCTTTAGGAATAGAGATGGAGGAGAAGGGGATGGGGAGGGTATATATGGGAAAGGGGAGTGGACAGGAGGGAAGAAAGGACAGGAAACTGGTTTGTATGTAAAATAAATGGGAAAAAATGTTATTTAAATAAAAAAGGGAAAAAACCAAACCCAAGCTTCATATGTATGATTCTACTCGCTTGAAATGCCTAGTCAAAAAGGAAATCTTTACAAGCAGTAGCTGGTCAGTGGTTAATGTAAAAACAAACAAACAAACAGAACCCTTCCTCTACATAAAGAGCTATAACAAACAAAGAATGCCCAATGTAGAGGAAGAGTCTTCCCTGGGGGAAGTGCCCCCTGATTGGTTGTCCAATGACAGGTGGTCAGACTTGAAATAACATACATACAAGTAACATTAAACAGACTCAGCAGGTTTTACTTATATATTTATGCAGTTACACATATATGTAACAATAACAAGAAAAAGAGCCTGCTGGAGAAATGGCTCTGTGGTTCAGACCACTTGTTGCTTTTTCAGAGGGCCCAAGTTTGCTTCTCAGCACCCTGATCATGGCTTACAACTTTTCATAAATTCCTGTTACAGGGGAACCAAAGCTGTATTCTGCCTTTTGCTGGTATCTGGCACACATGTGGCACATATACATACATACAGGCAAAGCATATATATACACACACACACACACACACATATATATATGTATATATGTGTATATATATATATGTATATATATATATATATAAAATTTAAAAACCAAAACAGGAAAAGAGATCATGAATTTGAGAGTAAACAAGGAAGGAGGAGGATGGGAAGAGTTGGAAGAAGGAAAGGGAAAAGAAGGGATTATGCAATTATATTTTAATTTAAATGATAATCATTAAATATGCTTTAATGTGTTTTAGAGTTTTCTTGAGCTATGTTAATTATACATAATAGTGGGCTTTGTCATGGCATTTTATACATATATAATTTATTATAATCATATTTATTTCCTTCTCCTCTCTTGTCCCCCTTCCCTCCCACTGGTTCTTTTCTTCTTCCCAACTCCTCCTCCTTCTTCTGTATCTTTTATTTCAAATAATTGAATTATCAAAATCTCTTTTTAGAGAAATTCCATGCCCCAGTGGTTTCATTGTAAATCATATGAAAACATTAAAGAATGGTCTTTATTTGCTTCCACATAATGTAAGAAGGCATAACACCTAGTTTTATGAGGCTGGCATATCACTAATGTCAAGACTAATTATAATTATAAAGAGAGGGGAACTATTTTCAGTCAATAAGACCTATCTCTAATTACTCCATTGCTAGCTGTTGCGGAATAGTATTTTAAGGTGTGTTGCTTTTGTTGATGCTGCATTTGTTTAACTCTGTGAAGCTGTGATTCTTTGCCTGTCTTGAACAGCTGATGGTCCTAATAAAGAGCTGAGGGGCAATAGTGAGGCAGGAGCAAGGATAGACAGGGCTGGCTGGCAGAGAAAATAAATAGAAGAAACTAGGAACGAGGAGCAAATCAGAAGCCAGCTGCCCAACAAATCATGGAGAAAGAAGTAAAGAAAGGTATACAGAAATAAAGATAAAAGCCCAGAGGCAAAAGGTAGTCAGGATAATTTAAGAAAAGCTAACAAGAAGCAAGTCAATCTAAGGCTGGCATGCAGAACTAAGAATAAGCCTCTATGTATAATTTATTTGGGAGCCAAAAGAGTAAAATGTCACACATCTTGTTTATTGATAAAATATCATACACATTGTCACTAATACTGGAAATAAGGCAAAGATATGCTCTTATTCAGAACTACTTTGCAATATTCTCATGAAGGAGCTAGATCTTGGAGTAAGGCATGAAAAAATATGTAAGATATACAAAAATATGTAAGATATAAAAATTGGAAAACAAGATACAGTATTGTTTCTATTTGAACATTTGTAATTGTTTATATAGGCAAGTTTAAGAAGTCTCTAAAATATCTCAAGGAATCGGAAAACTTAATCCTGTCAGCGAACAAAAGATTACTAATACAAAGCACTGTTTTATTAAAATTCTGAGATGAGAGGAAATTGGTACAAAAGTGTAATATTTATAATAAAAAGACATACTGTTGGAAACTTTGCTAAGGACTGGCAGCTTTTAAAATCACAGAACAGTCCCCAAATCAAGATACTAACATTGACTCCAAACAGGTTCCCTTTCCATGTGGCTCCTTCCTGTTGCCCTCTGGCAGTCATATTTATGTTCATCTTCACACCTAATTTTTTTAGTTTAAATTTTATTTGTTTGTGTATTTGGGTAGGTAGATGTAGTATCAGTATGATGCTAAGCTTTTTGGACTCTTTAAAGGGGGCTGCCACTCACCTCTCAAATGAATCATACATGTAATATTATTCTTAGTTATCAACGTTCAGCCCTAGTTTGGCTTGTTTCTTGCATGCTTTTTTAAAATTTATATTATCCCATCTACCTTTTGGCTTTTTGGCTTTTCCTGTTTCTCTTACTTCTGCAAATCATACTCTTATCCTATGGATTGCTGTGTAGCTGGATGGCTAGCCCCTGATGTCCACCTCCTTCTTGGACTACTTCAAACGCTTTTCCCAGTTTTCTCCTATTATATATTCTCTCAGCCTGCTAGCCCCACCTCTTCTTTCTCCTGTCTTCTTATTTGCCATTTAGATCTTTATTAGACCATCAGGTATTCTAAACAGGCAAAGTATCACAGAATCACAGAGTTAAACAAATGCAACATAAACCAAAGAAACACAGCTTAAAATAATATCCCCAATAGGTAGAGGTAATCTGGTCCATGATGTACATGTAGAGTTTAGAGGACAACTTGCAGGAGTCAGTTCTCTCCTTTTCTGTTGTAGGTCTCAGGGATCAAACTCAGGACATTGGGCTTGGTGCAAACACCTTTACCCATTAAGTCATATCACTATCCTCTCCTCTCCTTTGGTTTTCCTTTTATTGAAAATAGCTTTTTTTCTAACATAATGTATCCTGACTACAGTATCCTTCCCTCCACTCCTTTGAGTTCCTCCCCAACTCCCCTTCCATCCAGATCCACCATTTCTGTCTCTCCTTAGAAAACAAACAAGCTTCTAAGGTATAATAGTAAAAACTACAATAAGATAAAACAAAAAACAATACATTGGAATAGGACAAAACAAAAAAGGGAAAGAGACCAAGAAAATGCACAAGAAACAGATATGGAAGAGCCCTAGTAAACTCATGAGAAACAGATATAGATGTAGAAACAAACTTGTTCACACACAAAAACATAAAAAAATGCTAACCTAGAAGCCATAATATATACACAGAGGTCCTATGGGGGTAAAAAAGGAGTAAAATACATATGTATGTATGTATGTATGTATGTATAGATAGATAGATAGATAGATAGATAGATGATAGATAGATAGATAGATAGATAGATAGATAGATAGATAGATAGATAGATAGATACATGTGAAGGCATAAGTCACAAAACAGTCCCACATCAGTTCAGAATTATAAATAATAAAAGGGTTATTTATTTAAGGAGAAAACTTACAGATTATTGTCCTAGACAACAGCCCTCTGAGAGACCAGGAACAGAGTCTAGCAGCTGGAAGTGGGAGCCGGAAGCAAGAGAGCAAGCACATGGCTACTGCTGCTTTTTAAAGCAAAAGAGACCACACCCAAGTAGGCTGGTATCTTAAAGGCTATTGGCTGAAGGAGCAGAAGGAGCTCCCACAGCATACATGCATGCATACATACGTGTGTGTTTTAAAGAAATGAAAATTTTGAAAGAAGATAAAATTACACAAAATAAAAGCCCTGACATGGCATTATGAGACAAGGTACCTCCAATGATGTTATTGAGTATGTTTTCTGTTGACCATATTCTGTTGAGAATGCAACACACTCTTAAGAGTAGTTTGTTTCTCCAGTGAGACTACTTTGAGGAAACTAAATTTTAATTTGAAGTAACTATCAATTGGAGATAACTTCAGGGTTAGAGATGGGATGGGACAGCTCTATGACTCCATCTGGGAAATACTGCCTCAGTCTCTGTGAGTTTAGATGTTATTTGATCATGTTGATTTAGAGGGCCTAAAAAGGTTTTCTCAGTGGCCTTCATCCCCTCTGGCTCTTACACTCTTTTTACCTCTTGCACCTCAGGGTTCACTGAACCCTGATGGGAGGAATTTGATGGACATACCCCATTTATGGCAGAGTGTTAGGTGGTCTAACTCTGCATAAGGTCTGGGTCTCTGTACTTGTCTACATCTGCTGCAAGAGAAAGTGTCTCTGATAATGGCTGAAAAAGATACTGATTTATAAGCATAGAAGAATGCTATTAGTAGTCATTTTATTATTACTTTAAAAAACAGTATATTTGGTCCCTCGTCTATGTAGTCTCAGACTTTTGGTCACCCAAGCAAGGTTGGGTATGGGTTCCATTACAGGGAGTGGGGCTTAAGTCAAATCAGATATTGTTTGTTTATGCCCAAAAGTTTTGTGCCACCATTGACCTAGCATGATTTCAATGCAAGATACCAGTACAGATTTAAGGATTTGTTGCTGGGTTGGTGATTGCTTCCCCTTTGGTAGCTTACCTTTCTGTACCAAGAACACAGCACCTAAGGGTGAGGACTCAATGTAGCCACCAGCTAATCCATGTTTCAATGAGTTATGCAGATGTTGTCTTCAGCAATGAGGCCTTAGCATCAGTTCATGGAGAGCAACCTCTAGCCTTGGCAACAGTGTGCATTCTTTTGTGGTTCCTACGGGATCCCTTTGTCCAACAACTCAATTATATGTAACCCTATCCCAGTATTGGAATCTACATTTGGTGACCAAAGATGTCCATTTGGGGCTCTGTCTCCCCAATTATGTGGCAATTTTATTTATGTGACCTTCATATATGCATACCTTTTACAAAGCTTTTACCATATTAGGTTTTTATACTGCCCCTTAAATGTCCCTTCATTTTATCTCTCTCTCCTGTATTCTACCCCATTTTTCCTCCCCATTCCACTCCAACCTTGATTCTCCCACTCCAGTCCCCCTCCTTATGCACCTATAATTATTTTCCTTTCCTAGAGAGATTGATCTGCTTCCATTTAGTCCCTTACTCTAGGCAAAACCTCTGTGGTTCTACAGATTGTAGCTTGTTTTTCATTGATTTAACAATTAATATCCACATATAAGTCAATCATACCACATTTGTCTTATTGAGTCTGTGATACTTCATACAGGATGGTGATGTGGGATTCCCCTCTGTATGATGTGAATACCATTGGTTAATAAAGAAACTGTCTTGGCCTGTGATAGGACAAAAGAATAGAGCTAGGCAGGGAAACTAAACTGAATGCTGGGAGAAATAAGGCAGAGTTATACAGAAACCATGTAGTCCTGCTGGAGACATATATGCTGGAATCTTGCAGGTAGGCCAGGAGCCTTATGGTAAAATATAAAATAATGGAATGGGTTAATACTAGATGTAAGAGTTAGCTAGCAAAACACTTAAGTGATTGGCCAAGCAGTGATTTAAATAATATAGTTTCTGTGTGATTATTTTGGGAGTCTGGGTGGCCGGGAAAACAAACAAGCAGCTTCCTACACCAAATTGGCTCCTATTCCAGGATGGATAGTTCTACTTCCATCCATTTATATGCAAATTTCATGATTTCAGGTTTAAATGCTGAGTAATATTCCATTGCGTAAATGTACCACATTATTTTATCCATTCATCTTTTGAGAGACATGTAGGTTGTTTCCAATTTCTGTTACAAATGGAACAACAATGAATATGGTTGAACAAGTGTCTGTGTGGTAAAACGACACATCCTTTGGGTATTTGCCCAAGAGTGGTATAATGAGGTCTCTAGCTAGATTGATCCCCAATTATCAGAAAAATCAATGCATTGATTTCCATAATGGATATACAAGTTTGCACTCCCACCAACAATAGAATAGTATTCACTTCTTGCTCTACATCCTAGCCAGCAAAAGCTGCCACTTGTGTTATTGATATTAGCCATTCTGTCAGGTGTAATATGAAATCACATAGCTTTGATTTCTATTGCCCTCATAACTCAAGATGTTGAACCCTTAAGTGTTTCTCAGCCTTTTGAGCTTCTTCTTTTGAGAATACTTTGGTTAGATTTGTACTTCATTTTTAATTAATTTGTTTTCTTGGTATCTAGTTTTTTGAGTTCTTTATATATTTTGAAAATTAATCCTCTATCAGATATGGACTTGGTAAAAATGTTTTCCTATTCTGTATCCTTTTGCTTTTTTACTGAATTACAGTGTCCTTTGCTGTACAGAAACTTCTCAGTTTCATGAAGTCCCATTTTTGATTGTCTATCTTAGTGCCTGTGGTAACAGTGTTCTATTTAGAAAGTCATGTACATTGTCAATGAGCCCAAGATCATTTCCCATTTTTTTACGTCTATCAGAATCAGTGTATTTGGTTTTTGTTGAGGACTTTGATTCATTTGGAGAAAAGTTTTGTTTGTGGGGGATGATAAGTAAGTATCCATTTGGATTCTTATATATGCATTATCCACTTTGACCAGAGCAGCACCATTTGTTGAATATGCTGTCCTTTTCCCAGGAGTTATTTAGGCTTCTTTATAAAAAATCATGGATCTATATATGTGTAGATTTATGTCTGGGTTTTCAATTCAATTCCACTTATCAATGTGAATGCTTTTATGCTTATGTCAACATCACTTGGTTTTTATTACTGTAGCTCTGTAGTAGGACTTGAAATCAGGACTTGAAACCGAGCAGTTCTTTTACTGTTCAGGATTATTTTAGCAATCCTGGGTTCTTTGTTTTAACATATGAAGCTGCAAGTTGTCCTTGCAAGATCTGTAAAGAACTCTGTTAGAATTTTGATGGGGATTAGATAGAATCTGTACATTGTTTTCAATAGAATGGCCATACAAGTCCTTGAACATGGAATACCTTCCCATCTTCCGATATTTTCTTTAATTTCTTTTTTCAAAGACTTGAAGTTTTTATCATGGAATTCTTTCACTTACTTGGTAAGAGTTATCACAGGGTATTTTATATTGTTTCAGGCTATTGTGAAAGGTGTTGTTTCCCTGGTTTGTTTCTTAGTCCATTTGTCATTTGTATATAGGAGGGCTACCTATTTTTGTGAGGTAATTTTGTATCCAGCTACTTCACTGAAAGTGTTTATCAGCTTTTGGAGTTTCCTGGTTGAATTTTTTAGGGTCACTTATGTATACTATCATAACATCTGAAAATAAAACAAAGCTCTGTCTTTTTCCTTTCCAATTTGTATCCCTTTGATCTCCTTCAGTTGTTTATTGTTTGGTTTTTTTTTGGTTTGTTTGTTTTGCTCTAGCTAAAACTTGAAGCACTATAATAAATAGGTATGTAAAGAGACAATAATCTTTCTTGTCCCTGAGTTTAGTGAAATTGCTTTGAGTTTCTCTGCATTTAAGTTGATGTTGGCTATGAGCTTGCCATAAAGTACATTATTATGTTGAAGATTTTTCTGTTTAGTTCTTGTTTCAGTGACTTGTCTACTGGTGAAAGTCAGGTACTGAAGTCTCCCACTATGAGTGTATGAGAGTCAATATGTGATTTAAGCTGCGGTAGTGTTTGTTTTATGAACATGGATGTCCTTGTGTTTTGATTATTATGTGACAAAGAGAATTTGTTTTCTTGTCCAATGTATTTGGTTTTCTGTATGCTTTATGGATTCTTGTACCTTTATAGGCATCTCCTTTAGGTTAGGAAAATTTTCTTCTGTTATTTTCTTGAAAATATTTTCTTGGCCTTTGAGCTGGAATTCCTCCTCTGTCCCTATAACTCTTTTTCAAAACATTATTCTAATGTATATTTAATCCTTTCCACAGTTTCCCTTCCACCCTATACCTATTGTTTTTAAGTTTCATCTTTTCATGGTGTCTCAGATTTCAGATTTTCTGGATTTTTTTTTTAGGATTTAGCAATTTCTTTGACCAAGGTATCCATTCCTTCCTTTGTCTTCTTCTTCTTCTTCTTTTTTTTTTTGCCATTTCTATTGTGTCTTCAATGCCTGGGATTTCCCTTATCTTGCATTCCATTAGTAAGGCTTATCTCTGAGGTTCCTCTTTGAGTTCCTAAATTTCTCATTTCCATCATTTTGGATTTTCATTGATTATGTTTTTACTTTCAGGCCTTGAACTGTTTAATTCATTTCCTTCCCCTGTTTGTATTTTCATAGATTTGTTAAGGACCTCTATCATATTTATAAAGGCTATTTAAGATCTTTATCCTGTGCTTCACTTATGTTGCAATATTCAGGGCCTACTGTGGTGGGGTTGTTGGGAAATACTGGAGACATATTGTCCTGGCTGTTATTGATTATATTTTTACCTGATGTCCATTCATATTGGTTTGTGGAGTTTGTAATTATAAGTGCTGATAGCTGGTTTTGTATGTTTTGGGTGGGAGTTTTGTTACTTAGTTTATGTTGCCCTTTCTGGCTCAAAGGAATGTGTGTTGCCTAGTGGGGAGTTCTGAAATCCTGATAGATGTGGCCACTGGGGGTTCCAGGGAAAATGTGTTTCTAGATATTGGTGGTTGTAACTTAGGAATGGGTATGGTCTGGGAAGGAGGGCTGCGGTTGTTCATAGGAAGTAGGAAAGTGGAGTTTACCACTAGAATCTGTTTAATCTCCCCAAAACCTCCGCCCAGAATGGGAGCGGAGAAGAAAGAGAGGCCACAGCAGGTGGTCTGCTACAAAGCTGGGGATGGGCCTGGGACACTGGATATGGAGGAGAGGTGTGAGAGAGAAAATCTGAAGCTGCACCTGCTTGAATTATGAGCCCACTTGACTCTCTGGCAAGCTCGGCTATCCAGTTACCATGGGATGGTGCTGGAGTCGGTGGATGGAATTACAGGATGAGTTGGGAGGAAGTTTGGAGCAGAAGATCTGTATCCACTGTGGGGAGGAAATTTGGAGCATATCTGTATCCACTGGAAAAGGGGTCATAGAGCAAAGGAAGCATGGCAAGTGGTGGGCTATGGAGCTGGGAAGGAGACTGAGGGATTGAATTTGGAGGAAGGAAGGGAGAGATGAAGATCTGCAGTTAGGCTAATTGCTTCCCTGGCTGGAATGGCCTGAAGGTTCACAGGGACCCTACTCTCACTTTTAACACCTGCCAACCACAGACTATTCTTTATTATTATAATTCTGTCATTTTAATAGTATTATATAAATGGAAGCAAAAGATATGCTATTTTCATGACTCACTTATTTCACCATGTTTAAACTTATGGATATTTATCCAAGTCATTATATACATCCAGAATTTGATTTTTTTTATTGCTGGGTAGTATTCCATATGGTGCCTATTAAAGAACATCTGGGTGGCTTCTATTCTTTACTTTGTTATAAATAGAGCTGTTATATTGATGTTTAGCTTTTTGCATGAGCATAACTTCTTTCTATGAGATAAATGCCCCCAAATACTGTGAATTGTTATATGGCAGTTCTGTAAGAAACTGCTTGTTTGACAGAGGTGTTAAGCGCATTTGCATTCCCTTTTCCATTTTAGAAGGGTCCAGACATTTTGTGCATTCCTAAAAGCTTCTGGAGTTACATCTACTTTCTATTCCAACTATTCTGATAGACATACATCTCATAGTGGTTTTAATTTATATTTCCACTGACTAATGATATTTGAAATATTTTCAAGTATTTATTTGTGATTTATCTTCTTTGATGAAATGTCAGTCTGTGACATTTTCACATTTTGAAATTATATGGATTCATTTTTCTAGTTGAAAATATTGTAGATACCAATACTTCCTTGAAATATGTTATTTGAAAATGGCTTCTCCTTATCTGTAGCTTGTTTTCTTTCCCTTTAACAATGAGATTTAGAGATCAATTTCTTAAAATTTTGTGATGGGCAGTTTATCAGTACTTAACTTATGGATGTCATTTTTCTGTCAGTTCTTAGAGGAATTTGCTCAGCTCTTTATCCTGAATATTTTTCCTGTTTCATGATTATATTCATGATCTATTTTGAGATACTTTCAGAACAATGTGGGATATTGTGTTTAAGGTTCATTTTCATGGGAACCGATGCCTACCTGCACCAACAAAATTTACTTTAATGGCTGTCTTTCATCCATTGATTTACCTTTGGGGAGAGGAAAAAGAGTTCATTTTGGTTTGCACTTCTGGAAAGTTAAAGTGTATCATGTTGGGAATGATGTATCAACCAGCATAGAAGGCATAGTAGTAAGAACAAGTGAGCGACTGTTCACATTGTTATATCCTCAGCTCACTTTGTTCTTTTTACATAGTTCAGAATCTTAGCCCAGGGAATGATGCTACCCAAGTGGATGGATTCTCTGACTCCATAAAGATAATACCACCCCCAGACATGCCCAGAAGAGATAGTTGTCTAGCCAACTTAGTTGAATCTGTGATCTCACCATTCAGTTAAAAACATTTTCTCAAATACAGTACTTGTGCACAAAATGTTCAAATAAATTTAAAACCTAAGTTTAAAGGTAAATACAATAAAATAAACTCAAAGACAGCTACTCTAAAAATATAAGGTTAGAAAATGCTTTCTTTTTTCCATTGTATAATCTTAACTTCTTTGTCAAAAATCAGGTGTTTATAGGTGTATGGATTAATACCTGGGTCTTTGATTTGATTCCATTGGTCAACCTGTCTGTTTTTATGCCAATACCAAGTAGTTTTCATTACTGTAGCTCTGTAATAGAGCCTGATGTCAAGGATAGTGATGCCTCCAGAAGTTCCCTTATTGTACAGGATTGTTTTGGCTATCCTGTGTTTTTCTTTTCCCATATGAAGATGATTATTGTTTTTTCAAGGTCTGTGAAGAATTGTGTTGGAAGTTTGATGGGGATTTCATTAAATCTATAGATTGCTTTTGGTAAGATTGCCAGAAACCTGGCACTAGAGAAAACAAACAAGCGAAAAAAAAAAAAAAAAAAAAAAACCAGGAATCCACAAGGATGATCCCAACTAACACCCTAAGCAATAGTGGAGAGGGTGTCTGAACTGGCCTTGCTCTGTAGTCAGATTGATGAATATCTTAAATGTCACCACAGACCCTTCATTCAGCAACTGATGCAAACAGAAGCAGAGACCAACATTGGAGCACTGGGCTGAGCTCTCAAAGTCCAGTTGAAGAGTGGGAGGAGTGAGAATATGAACAAAGAGATCAAGATCATGATGGGGATATCTACTGAAACAGCTTACCTGAGCTAATGGGAGCTCACCAACTCCAGCCAGACAGGGAAGGAAACAGCATAGGTCCAAACTAGTTCCTCTGAATGTGGTTGACAGTTGTATGGCTGGGGTAGACTTTGGACCACTGGCAGTGGCACCAGGATTTATCCCTACTGCTTGTTCTGGGTTTGGGGGAACCCATTTTCTTTGGATGGATACCTTGCTCAGCCTAGATATAGTAGGGAAGACCTTGGAACTTCCTCAAAGCAATGTGCCTTACCCTCGCTGAGGAGTGGATGGGGAGGTGGGGACAATAGGTAGAGGGAATAGGAGGAGAGGAGGGAGAGGGAACTGGGAATTGTATGTAAAATGAAAAAAAGATAATTTGTTTTCTTTAAAACATAAAACAAATTGAATAAAAAGTATATAAGGTAGATAATGAGGAAAACATCTGATGTTGACTTTGAGTCTCCATATGCATACGTATACGCACAACAAAAATAAAATTAAAAAAAAGAAATGAAAGTAGAAGTGAGACAATTTGGGAAGAAAAAAGGTACAAAAGCCAGGGGAATGGGTACAAAACAGAGAAAGAGGTTAATATAAACAAGGCACAATATATATGTATACAGACCTGTCATAATAAACCCATTATTTTTATAAATATACGTAAATTAAAAGAAAAATGGTTCATCTATGTGCATGTGACTGATGCTGCAGAAAAACAGGATTACCCTATCAAAATAGGCAACATTGTAGTATATCATATATATAGTTAGGAAAGTGAATTTCAGGGTAATTCTATTTACAATAGCCTGAAATAGTTAAACAGGAATAAACTTAACAAAAATAGGCAAGGCAATATATACATTCTTAGGGAAAAAAATCTAGGAAAAATGCAAAATAAATTAGATGGATGCACTGTGCTTTCAGTTTAGGAGGGCGAAGTAATCATTTTCCAAACTTTATTTATGGTTCCAAATTTAACTTACAACCACAGTCAAATATCAAAAGACTTTTTAAAATATAAATTGACAACTGATTCTAGAGAAACATATAGCATTCAAAAGACCAGGAGAAATCAAAGCAATATTTTAAAAAATACCACCGAGAGAAATATTTCAGTTGATATAAAAATTAATATTAAGGTCAAGACTGTGATAGTCCCTCAAGTAATGACAGATACATTATTGAAAATAGAAATTCAGAAATAAACATGAACTTAGACAGCTATTCAATTTTTGACAAAGGTGCTAAAGCAATTCTACAAGGAAAGGAAAATATTTTTATTTTGTTTTGCTTGCTTTTTGATCTCTTTTTGCAGACAGCGCTAGAATAATTGCATACCCATGAAGATAAATAAGAATCTTAACCTTTTTGTGACAGTAAATATGAAAATTCCACGTATAAAAATAATAATTCTCAAACCCTTTATCATAAGGTATGCAAACTTAATTCAAGATGGATCATAGACATAAGCATAAAGGTTAAACCATGCAGTTTAAAGGAAAAAATGTATGAATACCTTTTATAAACCTGTAGGTGAAGGATTTGTGTATAAGGCACAGAAAACAGTAGCAATATCAAACTGATAAGATAAATTCCATCAAACGATAAATCACTTGTTCACTCTAGACATCACTCAAAAATCTTATAGTAAGAGAAGATATTTGTAAAATTAGTATCTGACAAGATTGCTACACAGAATATCAAGAAACTCATAGAGCTGCAATAATAAACCTCTAAAAGAATTTAAATGCATGGAAGTTATGCAGCCAACTCAGAAAGCAGTTTTCTTGCTTCCTATAAAATTGAACATAGAATTGACATATGAGTCATCTCTCTCACTCTTACATACAATACCTAAGTGAGTCAAAAATTTATAGGCACAGAAAAACTGTACATTAAGGGTAAAAAGTAGTCTTATTATTTCTCCTAATTGGAAGTAACCTAGAAATTTTCCAGTAGGCAAATGGATCCAGAGACTATGTGGAGTATTATTTGGTAATCAAAAGGGACATATGCTTGCTTTTGCAATAATGGAGAGGAGTATTAAATTCATTTTGCTTAAGTGAAAACAGGAAAATTCAAGGCAAAATATTGTGCCAGTTTATATATCTGAGATTCTGCAAAAGAAAAACTGGCATATAGAAGACAGATCTGTGGTTTCTAGGAATCTAGAGAAAAAGGAAATGATATCAAAGTGACTGTATAGTGGACATTTGCAGATGATGGAAATGTGTATGACACCATGCTATGAACACATGAATGTGCGTTTGTCAAAACCCAAAGTACAACATATCATGGAGAGCGTCTCACTGTATGAACACGAAACAATCTAGAATACCTACAGAACCTAGGATGGAATAAGGAGTATGGAAAGATATCTAACTTTTTATAAATACGATATAGCTTTATTCCATGAAGTAAAAAGGGAAGTAACTGACTTGATAATTGTGGTTATTTGCTGTGTCCTAAGAAAAACCGAATTGCAAACAAGCACTGTGTCGTAGATAAATCTCTCTCTTACAAGGGTACAGTTTAGCAATTCAGAAACTTCATTACATGTTTGCTGGAGTTGAAAAATAGGAGTAGATTAAAAGTAGTAAAAGCAAGCTTTCTCTACCAGAGAAATAATTAACAAATAAGACAGGAGAATATATGAGTTTTATATTGCTGCCATAATAAATTACCATAAACTAAGTGCCTTAAAAATAACACAAATTTATTCTCATATATCTCTGTAGATAAAAATTGCAGTATAATCTTGAGGGGGCAAAACAGAAAGTGTTAGCATACTGCTTCCTTCCTACTTTTCTTACTTGCTTCTAGAAGCCACATGTGTTCTTTGGCTTATGGTGCCCTTTCTCCAGGAAAGTCAGTAAGGGTTTATCTCTCTCGGTGTGCCCTGAAGAGTCCTGTCCACCTTCCACTCTCTTTGTGTACGCCAGATCTTTATGGGTGCTGTGAAGCAATGAGCATCCTCAGGAAACCCAGGATAGCCTCTGTGCCTTACAACCATTGCACTGCAACTGTAATTCCCTTTTGCAGTGTAATGGGACATCATTGCTTTCTGGGACCAGGATGCGAGCATCTTTTGGAGGCTAGTTTTCTGTCTCCTACAGGAAGAATGATAAAATAACCCTTTTTTATTCTGGATTTGCATTAGAGGTATCAATGTAAATCCATTTGTTTTGATACATATCCAGATCAATTAAACATAAAATACGGTTTTTATATATTACTTTCCTGGTGCTACCTACCAAGAAGATCTAGAAACAGTAACACCTGTCAGCGCCCAAAACACCCAGGTTTGTTTATACCTTGGTTTCTGTCTTAGTTACTATTCTATTGTTGTGAAGAGATAGTGTGACCAAGGCAACTGATAGAAGAAAGTATTTAACTGGAACTCTCTTATAGCTCCAGGGGGTGAATTGATGATTGTCACAGTGGGTAGTATAGCAGCAGGCAGAAAGGGGTGATCTGCAGAGAGAGAGACTGAGCCTGGCATGGGCTTTTTGAAACCTCAAAACCTACATCCCCCCACCCCCGGTAACATAACTACAACAAGGTCACACTTCCTAATCTTTCTCAAGCAGTTCTCCTAAGTAGAGACCAAGCATCGAAACAGATCAGCCTTTGGGGAATATTTTCATCCAAACCACCACAATTTCTAAATAGTACTTTTCATTAAAAACAGTTCAAGAGCCCCTAAACAATGGATGATTCTAAGAATCAGGGACTGTGGTAGTTTGAATGTAATTGGCCCCCCAAATCTCACAGGGAGTAAAACTATTAGGAGATGTGGCTTTGCTGGAATGGGTTTGGCATTGCTGGAGAAAGTGTGCCTCTGTGAGGACAAATCTTGACGTTTCCTATGCTCAGGATAACACCCAGTCTTTCAGTTGGCTTCCTGTTGCCAGCAAGATGTAAAACTCTTAGCTCTAGCACCCCATCTGCCTGCATTCTCCCATTCTCCCCATCATGATGATAATGGAACGAACCTCTGAAAGTGTAAACTTGTATTGTTTTACTTTATGAAAATTGCTGTGGTCATGGCGTTTCTTTACAGCAATAGGAACCCTAAGTAAGAAGTGATGAACAGCAATGCTGGAGTGTAAGCCTAATAAACACTTTCCTCCCCGACTTGCTTTTTGGTCATGGTGATTTGTCGCAGCAACAGAAACCCGAACTAGATAGGAAAACCATAGAAGACAAACTTGGATAATGTTATATTGGTAGGAACTGCTTTGAAAGGCAACCGTAAGTAAGAAGGCCATGTAAAAATGATACAAGGCCAAATATGTGGGAGTCCATAATCGCTGGACAAGGCAGAACACCTAACTATATAATTATGGTGGTGTACCACTAGCTGAAGAATCCACACTTCCATGGGTAATTTGATAAATAAATGGAAAATGGAGAGTAAATCTTTTTCATAGAATAATTTCAATTTATAAAAGTAGAAAACAATGAGACTAAAGGAAAACCAATTGGGCAGTATTTTTTGTAGGCAAGATCCACTGAATAATACTGAAATTAACAGATCAAACTTTAATGAACATGATATATTTCTAGTTACCCCAACTATTAAGTATGTGGTTATCTTATATGTTCACATATTTGTTACTCCTCCATATGCTACATTGGGTTTAGTTCCCTTTCCCTGAAGTGTGAGATAGACTTAGCTATTTGTTTCTACTGGAAAGAGTATAAATTCTAACCAAACGAGTATTGTGTAAGTACTGAGGATTTATGATACTGGGGAAGGCTAATTTCATTGTGAAAAATCGAAAAGGCGCTATTTTGGCCACGTGGCTAAAGTTAACATCACCACTGATAAATCACATGTTAGGTGCCTCTACTGAAAGGGCACTTTGCCCCATTTTATCCTTAACACATGGACCCACATTTGATTCTGACAAAACATTAGACAAAGCCAAAATGAGCAATAATCTACAATACCATTTCAAGAATGCCAAAATGTTGAGTCAAAAGTAAAGACTGAGGAACTATCACAAATTGAATGAATATAGAGACAAGGAAATAGAGTGTAGTATCCTAGATTTCATATTGATACAGAAAAAGGGCATCAATTGCTAAGCTTATGATAGAGTTCTATCAGTTTACAGTCAGTAACAATATGTTAACTTTTGATAAATGCGTGTATTATAGTTACACAATGTTCTAACATTATAGTAACTTTTTACAGTATTCTTATAACACTTTCTTAAACCTAAAATTCTTTCAAAATATTTAAAGAGGCTAAAGGTTTAAGCGGACAGTACAAGGGTAAATATAGAAAATACTAGAACACACGAAAAATACTCAATATCATTGGACATCATAGAAAAGTAAATTAAATCTACAAGGCAATGTCAACACCCACCCACCTGGACAGTGAAACTTAAGAAAATTGTCAACATCAAACGTGGGTAAGGAAATGGAGCATTCAGAATTTTCCTATGTTTGGGTGGGAGTGTAAAATAGTACTATGACTTTGGAAAATATCCCAGTAGTTTCTTCTAGAACTAAATTATTCTATGATTGAGCAATTAAACTCCTACATATTTAGTAAAAATAAATTAAAAAGCATATGTCCACATAAAATATGGTCGCAAATATACATTGAAGTTTAAATCACAACAGTAAGAACTGGAAGCATCCTTGGTATCTAACAATATAATAAAAACTTTGTATACTCATAAAACTGAATATCACAACAATTTGGAATCAACTACTTTTTAGTATGAAATGGCATGGATAAATGGAAAAACATTATTTTGAGTGCAAGAATCTCATGTAAAGTGCTTAAAATACCCAGAACAAAAAATATGTTGTGAGAAAGCATAGGAAAAAATTTGGCAAGGATTGACAGGGTTGGTAAATAACAGAATTCTGGGTTGCCAGTAATTTTCTGTATGCTGAAAGTTGTTTAATATATATGTGTGAATTTGTCATAATTTAATGAATGTGGACTTAAGACTTTTTAATATGGTTGTATGCAATCTTTTCATCAAAAGAAAATCTGTTAGCAATTATTCAACTCTAATTACTGATAGGGAGGCAGAGGGGTTGGGGAGCTGAGAGTATAGGGTTATGGTGGGATGAGTTACCAAATGAGTAGAGTAGGAGTGTAAAGAAACCACGTGGAGGCCCACTGTCTTATAACCCAAATAAAAAATACAAAAGAGGCATCAAAAACCTTTCCCCTGTATGACTGGATGACATTCGCCCTAGAAGCAGTTCCCAGTCCCAATGAACAACATGCCCAGTCCCAGGTCTGAAATACTGTCCCAGGAATTGGTCAGGGAGGCCTCCAAACCCTCCGAAATAGCACAGTTCCTTGCCAGTTCTCTTAGTGGTTCACCAGAATTAGAGGATAAGCCCATAGTTCAGAAAGCACTACTCACCTTGGTTTTCAGTTGTAGAGAACGCAGGCTAGAACTGACCTGAAAACTTTCCTGCTAGCTAACATTCAAACCACCGGAGGGTGCTAAGGGAGAAAAGGTATCACTGGTCTTACCCACCTGTGAACTCAGGAACTAAAAAGGTCAACCTATTGGGAAAAACATGCAACAGGAGATTGACTGCTTTTGGGACTCAAATCCGATGACTGGATTTGAGGCCCACATCCTGAGTGGTACTATAAAGCCAGCTAACAGCCCATGTCTGGAGAGGAAGTAGACTCAGGTGGCGAACTCATTACAGATGTTTAACTCAACTGACAGAGCATCAAACTACTCTGAAAATATTTAAGGTTATGTCCATGAACAAAAGCTGCTCCCAGGCTTAATCCAGGAAGGCTCTTCTTACAATGCAGAATCTCACGGCTGCCCAAGAAGTTAAGAATAGATGACACATTTGGACTCACTCATAAGCAAGACACACCACCACCTCTAAGGCTCAGGGAACATTGTTAAAGAAGGGGAAGAAAGTATGTAAGAGCCAGAATACAGGGAGAAGGACTACAAAATGCCGTCCTCCAGACTCAGTATAACCAATGCAATCACCTCCTCACAACTCTAGTTACCTGCACTGGGCCTACAAAAGACTGGCCCTGTCAAAAATTGGTCATGGAAGACTGTTGTGCTCATGGGAATTTATACTTTACCACTGAACTCTCTGCAACTCATAGAACTTGAGATAGAAGGAAAGATTGATTTTAGTGGTGTGCCCTATCTATCAGTCTCTAACAGATAGCTCTAGATCATATTACCTAGGCTGGCCTTTTGGTACTCCTGCTACATCATCTTGTGTGCTGAGACCCAGGAATCATTTGGATTCTATATTGATAAGGGCTTGTTTAAAATATTTTCATTTTTTTCCAGTAAGAATTGCAAAGATACAACTAAAAACTTGAAATAACAGACCTGTAACCTGATTCGAATTCAACAATGTCCATGAAACACCAAAGAAACAATAATGTTTTAAGCCATCACTTTTAACATGTATATGTTGGGGAGTTCAACATCAAAATAACTTTAAACCACAAAATTTTAAAACACATAATCCGTGACCTGTTTCTTAGTTGTATTACATAGACTTCGTGGCTCAATGACCAAAAAAGAAGGCATTAGAATGTGGCAGAAACTTTAGTGGTAATCATTGACACCTTATGAGACAATATTTGGTTATTACCAAGACACTTCTATGGGGAGTCCTGTTGATCTCTGTTGAAATAGAGACAGCTCCATGACCCAATATCTTATTGAGCAGAATTAGTAAGATATTCTAGGGAATATTATCTATTAACTGCATTTTGGGTTAGTGGAGAGTGAGTAAGAAACTAGTCTCATAGGAATGAACACTACTCAGGTAGAGCTAAGAATGGAAGATGAACACAGTCACCAAGACTTGTGACTGAAATTCTGACCTGGCGGCAGATATTCAGGAGGGGGAAGAACTTGAAGAGCCTGCAAGGGAAGAAAGGTTGTCCTTGGTTACTGTCACTGGCAGGATCTCAACATCCTATGTCATAGTCCCAAGAATACTACCACCGGAAACAACACAAAGAGAGGGATCTCCACATAATAGAGAGTCCCACATCCTAGAACGTCAAACTCATGATACTGATCAAATTAGTCATTGTATTTCTGAACATGAATTAGAGGGCCAATGCTCAAAAATGGGAATGTTGTCCAGTAGTAGATGTTTGAAAAGTTATAGACACAGTTAGATTATCACCATGCTTGGTTGGTGCTACCAACATTCAGAGCATGGGGACTAGTGACCCTCCTTGCTCTAAAATACACAGAACCATATTATGCAATGAGTATCTGTCCTATATACCACAAAGCTTTAGAGTCTTTTAGTAAGCTTTAATAATACAGATGAGAAAAAAAACATGTTGATATTTGAGTCTTGCCTTAATGTAACAGCAGCTTTTATACTACTGTCTTCCTGTATCTTTGACTTTTATGTTTTTCTTTGTTATGCGTAATGATTCCCAATCCTTTTATATAAACCTATTAATTTTAAGTTGGTGAAAACATGTATTTCATTATGCTGTCTGATGTGGTCGTGTCTTTGCATTCGTATATTGAAAGATGTATCATTTTATTGTAAATTACTTTCCTTTCATTCCTCGTTTATATTTCTGTTAGGTCACTGTATTGATTTTATTTAAATTATGTATGTAGGTAGGGCATATCATCTATGAACTTCATTTGAGGATATTGAAGGATTGATGTGTCACAAAATACTTGTTATTAAGAGTCAGTATTAAGCCTTGTAGGGATGAAAACTACTGTCAGAGACCTAAGAGTGAAAGATACGTCTAGAGAAAAAAACTATAAGTGATTGAAATTGTGACTCCTAATTAGTGTAGTAGGTGGAAGAAATCTGTGTGAGTGAGCCCCAGCACCTGAAAGCTTCCACCTGGAAGAATTCTTGCTACTGTGCGCCAGACCCTTCTCATCTGCAGAGAAACATGTCTTCATAGTGATCTTTTAAGACAGACTATCACATCTTCACTTTTCATATGAGGTCATCGGGCCCCAGAAAGAGCACAGTAGTTGTCATAGTTCTCTTAGTGGCAGACCTGGAAATGGAAGATCTATTTGGTTAGCAGCAAAGTTGTATGCCTTTTACTATCTACTTTCCCACAGTTTGCAAAATAATGGCGGAGAAGAAAAGTGATAGGCATTCTCAGCCTCTACAAGGAAATCATTTTGCAAGGGTCTGTGATTGAGGATCTTTGAGAATTTATTGAGTACCTCAATTTGGGCCATGAAACACTTTTTAAACCCATAGAACCCTCTCCCATTAAATGCATTAAATGAATTTTGAATACAAGTGAATACGGAATATGTATAGTAAGTACAATGTTAACAGAGAAAGAAGAGAAGATAGGGTACTTGAAAGAATAGCCAGGAGCTCCTCCCTCTTTCATGTGTGTGTAAGTGTGGGGCATGTGAGTGGTGTGTGTGTGTGTGTGTGTGTGTGTGTGTGACCACAATGTGTCCTATGTATATAAAAAAGAAACCACAACGAGGATTTATAGGATGCCCACTGTGTGCATGACAAAAAAATTCTATTAAGAAATAGAAGGCACAGCAAAATACTGGAATAAGGAGCCATCCTCTGGGAAGGTGCGTTGGGGGGGGGGGAATAAAAAGGCACCCTTACTACTTACAGGCCTCAGACCTTCAGGGAAAGAAAACTGGAACAAAATGTAGAAGGCATACTAGCAAATTGTTAGCCAGATGTGCTGCCCAAAGGCCGGGATGAAATCTTACTTAACTTACTTTTCAAGAGAAAAGAGTTAAGTGGAGAGGCCAAGGAGACCAAAAAATGTTTTGGGGCATGTTGTGGGCGTGAATACATCCAAAGAATCAACAGGAAATGAATAAAAGATTGTGGAGCTGCCTGCAGGGCTCCAGTGAAGCTAAGCTGCTGGGATTTATGCATTTGTTGATTATCCACTTTGTGCACTACCCATAGTAAATATTCAACCCAAGGCAGCTGCCTCTGCCTTTGTACCTTTCCCACTCCCGCCCCCCCCAGCCAATGTTCTGTCTCATTTATTCCTAAGTTGTGAGCAATCTGAGCAACAAATTATAAAGACAGTGCATACACACATAGGGTTTGCTGCTTTACGAAAAATTTACATCAAAATTAATCTGACACATATTTAATGAGATGCATAATTGTTATTGTGCTGGGTGGCAATTAGGCATAAATTGTAAACAGTTCACATAAATGCCTGTAATTAGAATTACTTCCAAACAGTTAAACCAAATTCTTAGTTTCTTTCCTGAGTTTGTCAGCCTTAGTGTATTCCTCATCTGCATCCACGTCAGCAGTGAATGAGCTGGCATTAATCACCACCTTCATCCTGCACTTGTTTGGTAAAGCACAAAACCGTGGGGGGTATCTTTGTCCAGCATCTACTTCTAACTTCCACTCAAAAAGCCCCTCTTCTGGACTGTTCTAATGCTGTCTTTTGTTAGCCTCTGGGGATACTCCCATCCTTTCAAGGTTTTCAGAAGGGTCAGAGGGTAGGTCCTTGGTAGTGGTGGTAGCATAGGGAGAGTAAATTGACTCTGAATATCAATATTCAGAACTCCATGGACTGGTGCTCCGGAAAATAAAGGAAAAAATGGCTGAAATAATTATCCACACTTCCTTCTACCCTTGATCCCATGAAATGACTAAGTCACTTCACAAATGTCCTCAAGGGGATAGAATATCACCAAAAAGGACAGTCCTGCTCCAATCCAAACCTCGACCCCCCTCCAAGTTTGTAGAGACAAGGATTGAAATGCCTATGAATTTCAATTCTGGGTTACTTGATTTTGCCATTAAAGATAGATAGTCTAAAACTTCCCAAGAAAGTCAAAATACTTACGGGAATACCTGTCAGTAGATGAGCTGTAAGTCTCAAAGCTAGACCTGTACATCACAGTCTGCAGCCAATGAAATCTTGCTATTTACCTTCTCTGAACCTCAATTTCCTCATCTGTAAAATGATAATAAAAAGCAAAGTCTGGTTTGCAGGACCATTGGTGAGGATTTCATGGAACCATGTATATAAAATATTACCACATTGCCTGGAACAGAGCAAAATTTCATTTACCGTTAGATGCATTTGTATTATAGTGGCTATTGTTGCTTTTAGCTGTAGCCTTGGCTTCCTCATTACTGTGCTTGCTCCTCCGTGTGTTTACTTCTGTAGGAAGTAGAACTACAGGAAATGAATGTATGAAATGCTAGTGGTAAAATCTGGAAAGCAAAGTCACAGATGACCTTAAATCAAACAGAACAGCACAGATGGCTCAGACCCTCATCTATATTCCATATTTGTTAGAGGAGGTTGGTGCTGACCTGGAACACACTGAAGCCTGGCATTTAGAGGAGACCAAAGCCAGACCAGATTAAAATGATCATTAGAAACATCCATTTTGTCTATGGCCATGCCACCCAGAATGTGCCTGATATTGGCTTAGCTCAGAAGCTAAGCAGGGTCAGGCGTAGCTACTACTTAGTATTTGAAAGGGGGAATGTTCAGTTAATCACCAAAAATGTATTCACTGAACCCTCCGTGTAAGACCCTGAGGGTGTAAGGAGAATAGGCAAGATATTTTAGAAACTGAAAGAGAATGTAAGTTAATATATGCACAAGGGAACCAATGAAGAATATCTTCCATACACTGGAAGCAGCAAAGATAAAAGATGCTCTCCTCTCTGTGTGAGAGGTTCAGGGAAGCTTTGCTTCAGAGAAGCAAGCATTGAATTAAGAGCATGAAATACTAAATCATATATTTAAAAAAAACATGCTGACAATCAAGAGGCCTTTTCTACAATGCAACTTTAATTTTGGAACTTGCTTTGTGCCTCTGAAATGCTATTGATTTCATGGCTCCTCTTTAGGTTACCTTTCCTCTACAAAAATCACCCTTACCAATTTAATATATTAGAATCAAAAACAGATTTATGTTCATGGATTCTGTGGATCAGAAATCTGGGCATGCCACAATGGAAATGGCTTATGTCTACCCCATGTCTGGGACTTCATTTAGGAAACTTCTATGACTAGGCAGGTCTTGACAACAAAGAAGAAGAATCATCTATCTGCACTCACGTATTTGACTGTGTTGGTATCTGTCAAGTAGTGCCCTGGCCATATACAATTAATGAAAGACACTGCATCCATTAGATTCCACTTCTCAATAGAAAGAATATCAAAGGATTTATGGATGTGAAATGGACCTTATAGATCTTGAATAGGAATCTCCCCAGAGACCATTAGCTAGAAGCAGGGACATGAGAGGACAAGAAAGGGTAATGGGGAAAAAATCTCTTATGGCCTCTCCATGTGGCCTCCATTCTGGGGACCTTGGGGTATTTAGACTTCTTATAAGGTATTTTAGTGCTCTGAAAAAAAGTTTGCAGCCAAGAAGGCCCAATAGACACCACTTTCTATGGCCCAAATGTGGAAGTCACTTTCTCTGTTCTCAAAGCTACTGCCTTACCAAGAATTTCATTTGTTGGTGCCTATGCCATGTTGTATTGTTCCAAATCATAATCATATTAGATTCAAAATAGAAAACATTAATTCTAACTGTTGATGGTAAGACAATTAATGAGTTTATGAATATTCTTTTGACTCTCCTAAGTTGCCCATCTAGCATATCAGAACCATTGATCTAACCATCCATTACTAAGTAGAGATTGAAAATTTCAAAACTATTTTTTTCTAATATATTTTGAGAACTTATTTTGGGACAGGCACAGAAGTTCCAAGAGATACACATGAAAAATATAGATATATAAATTATTTCATAATGATAATTTTGCTATGCGATTATTATAATGACATTAAAGTCAGCCCTGAGATGTGGGATATAATGGTATGCACAGGGAAGTCAATCTAGATGAACTATTCAGCAAATATACAGCTGGTGGTAAATTTAAGGAAGGAATGGAAAAAAAGAACTAACTGTATCCAGGTCCGGTAAAGAGTATTCTAAGCCAAAGGCAAACCGTATGCAAATGTTCTAAGGCATAGAAGAATTTTTAGATTCAAGAAATAGGAGTAAGGTCCCAATGTGGACAGAGCACACATACAGAAAAATAATGATACAAGATAAGGTCAGACTGGTAGATAGGGGACAAACATGTAACCATTGAATAGGTCCCTTGCCCCTTAGCCTCTCTTCTCTAATTAAGCACTACCCTTATTTCCTTTAACACTACTTGCTGTCAGAAGGGTGATTATTTTTTTCCATGGAAGAAAAATAATAAAGATAGGAGGAAGCGTGCTTTCTGCAGAAATAGTAAAGTGGAGTCAATATGATGACAACATTGGAGCAGCTATTAGATGCTAGATGTTAGGTATCAGGGTCCAAAGTTTCTGCAACGGCTTTACATAAATGAATATGTAAAATAAATTGGTTCAGAACATTTTTTTGCCAGCAATGATAGTGAACTAAGACCGCAGCAAAACAGACACCTCAGAAACTTGTCTCCCATTTTTCTAGCATCTGCTTTTTAAATGACTTCGCAGTGATTTAGATAACTTCCTGACCCATAATATTTTACTACAGCAAGAGAGGGCCCAATGACATGGTACTGACAATTATTTTTAAAATAATAATTAGCATATGTCAGGTACCTGTGCTCTTGGAAGCCTTGGAAGATAAGGTGATGCTAGTATTTTCATTTTCCATATGAGAGATTTGAAGGTCAAAGAGGCTAAGTTGCTTAGTTGTGTAAAACTACTGTAACAGGCCATCTTGTTTTATGATTATTTTTTATTAAATTATATAATTTTTACAAATTTTCACCTTCTCCCTCCTCCCATTTCCTTTTCCCTGCCCCCATTTCCCCTCCCCCTCCCTCTCCAGTCCAAGGAGCAGTCACGGTTCCCTGCCCTGTGGGAAGTCCAAGGTAGCCCCCCTCCATCCAGGTCTAGGAAGGTGAGCATCCAAACAGACTAGATTCCCACAAAGCCAGTACGTGCAGTAGAATCAAAACCCAGTGCCATTGTCCTTGAATTCTCAGTCAGCCCTCCATGTAAGCCACATTCAGAGAGTTCGGTTTGATCCCATGCTCCATCAGACCCAGTCCAGCTAGCCTTGGTGAGCTCCCATTAGATCAGACCCATTGTCTCAGTGCATGGATGCACCTTGCTCATGTTCTTGCTCCTTCTGTTCCTCATTTGGACCTTGGGAGCTCAGTCCAGTGCTCCAATGTGGGTCTCTGTCTCTATCTCCATCCATAGCCAGATGAAGATTCTATGGTGATATGCAAGATATTCATCAGTGTGGCTATAGTATAGGGCGAGTTCAGGCGCCCTCTCCTCAGCTGTTCAAGAAGCAAGCTCGGGACATCTCCTTGGACACCTGGGAACCCCTCTAGAGTCCAGTCTCTTGCCAATCCTCAAATGGCTCCCTTAATTAAGATATATACTTCCCTGCTCCCATATCCACTCTTCCTCCATCCCAACTGTCCCATTCCCCCAAGCTCTTCCCATCCTCCCCTTCTCACTTCTCTCTCCCCCTCTCCCCTTAACCCCATCCTACCCCTACCCCCAAGTTCTCAATTTTGCCTGGCAATCTTGTCTACTTTCAATAGCCAGAAGGATAACTACATGTTTTTCTTTGGGTTCACCTTCCTATCTAGCTTCTCTAGGATCATGAATTATAGGCTCAATATCCTTTATTTATGGCTAGAATCCACTAATGAGTGAGTACATACCATATTCATGTTTTTGACAGGCCATCTTTTTAAAGCATTGTTGAATACTATAATTATTCTAGATAGAAATTGTTGACTGAGGTTTCTGTCCTGCCTAGTTCCTGTAGTTGTTCAGTCTCAAAAAAATCACGCAATGGTCTACATTAGTTATAACCTGATTGGCCTATTAGCTCAGGCTTCTTATTAATTCTTACAACTTATATTAGCCCATTATTCTTGTTCATGTTAGCCATGTAGCTCAGCACCTTTTTCAGTGAGGCAGTCACATCTTGCTTGCTCTGTGTCTGGATCATGACTGCAGACTGCAGAATCCTCTTCCCAGAATTCTACTGTTCTCATTGCCCCACCTCTACTTCCTGCATAGTTGCCCTGCCTATACTTCCTGCCTGGCTACAGGCCAATCAGCATTTTATTAAACAAGTACAAGAAACAAATGTTTACAGGATAATACCATTGTCCCACAGCAAACACTAAACAGCTAGGTGCCTGAAAACATGCTATAGACAGCACTTCTAAAAGTGAACAGTTATATGTTTTCATTGTTGTCCAGATGCCTGGCTTCATATTGGCCAAACATGGCCTTTGTAAATGCATTTCTTTTTAGTCAAGACATTGCCTTCTTATCCTAATTAAGATTTGTTCCCCAATAATTTCCAGTAAGAGGTAAGCCCCTAAATTTACAGAGTACCAATTTGAACTTCAGGATACTATAGCAAGTAATGTGCCTCCCTAAGTACCTTGAATAAAGTGATATTCACAAAACAGCTTGCCTTTAATAGATCTCCTTACATGATCTCAATAGAGCCCTGGCTCAGGCATTAAGAAAGAAGAAATCCAATTAGCTGTAATTGTTGTACTGCATGGATGTGTTGCATTCTCATTGGCAGATGGGGGCTAATCTGTCATAGAAATGGTGACTTAACTTTTCTTACATGGACATATTCTTCTCCCATTTTCTTCACCATACTTCTTTTCCCCAAGTGAAGCATATAAGCTGCATATGTCTGAAACCTAGAATTCAGAGTTAAGAATAGAATTCTCAGGAATTGATGACCTCCTCAACAGAGAACAGTTCTATTTCCAGAAGGTGACAATGCTTGATTCTTCCTTGACGTGATTTTGCTGAGCAAATGTTAACTGGATGCTGGCTGAGCTTGATGTTCAGTAGGTGGATCAGTTAACAAAATGAAAAATTCACAAGAGACATTCACAAAAACACAGGTTTTATGACCAGAGTTCATGATTACATTGATATTTAACATTTTTGTCAGATAAAGCACTGTAGCCGAAGTCCAAATAGATAAGAGAGAAGGATCTTGCCCTTAAGAGACTCTGTAACTTGTCTTTCAAAGTGAAGTCTTCTTGTGTCTCAATAGGTTTCCATAGTAGTCTCTAAAATTGGGTTGGTCCACATATTTTCTTTTAATTTACCCTAAGTTATTAATCAGGGATACCAGTTATTTAACCAAGAGACCATAGATATCACCAAATCCATCCCCCCTTTTTATAGCTCTACGATTAAGTGTTTGTGTGGGAAAGTCCTTCTGTGTATGTGTTGCTTTTATTGGTTAATGAATAAAGAATCTGCTTGGGCCAAGATAGGGCAGAATAGAGCCAGGCAGGAAAACTAAACTGAACCCTGGAAGAAAGAAGGTGGAATCAAGGAGAAGCCATGTAGTCTAGGCTGGAGACGGATGCCCTGGAACCTTGCCGGTGAGGCACTGCCACGAGGTGATACACAGATTAACAGAAATGGGTTAATTTTAGATATAAGGCTAAGCCAGAAATACACTTAAGCTATTGGCCAAGCAGTGTTACAAATAATATAGTTTCTGTCTGATTATTTCAGGACTGAGAAGTTGGGATTGAATGAACAGAATTACTACAACAAAGTATAAATATTTTAAATTCATCTTTTGCTTTGGGTTTATTAGGGGTCAAAAAAAATCTCTGTAGTCCTAGATGTCCTGGAGCTCATTAACTAGACCAAGCTGATGTTGAACTCACAGAGATCCATCTACCTCTGCCTTCCAAGCCCTGGAATTAAAGGTGTGCACCTTTATAACCAGCATTAATTTATCTTTTTTGCACATATGATGCCATTAATATATAATATGTAATAACTAAATATATTACATATAATAGATTGTGGAGAGCTCTATACATAAGCATACAGAGCTCACTTTTTCTCAACTCTTGCTTATTTTTGGATATATTATAGTCATATGTCTGCATGTCTTTAATTCACAGAACCAATCACATTGCTTTAAGTCCTTTTGTGTGAATACTCCTGAAATAAATAACCAGAAATAATTATAATCCTTCGGCATTTTTATCTCTTTCACTTATATTGTTGCTTTGAAGAAAACGACTGGGATTCAATTACATTCCATTGTTTTCCTTCTTCTCTAATATAAGCCATGTTCTCTGAAGAAGAATAATCTATAGTTTTGTCTTTCGTTGTCCATGGAAATTGTCTTTGATGCTTCAGGGTTTTGAGTTTTCCTCAGTTAATATAAATTGAGTTTGATGCTGCGCAAGCTATGGGCTCAAATTAAAATTCATGTATCAAAACTGTCTAGAAGGATACTATTGACCTCTCCATTTGGTTAGTGCTTTCAGTATGCATCATGAATCAATACAATTTTCTAAATTTCTTTGACCAGGTATGTATGTATGTATGTATGTATGTATGTATGTATGTCATTGTACCAATTTTCTCAGAGCTACCTTCACATCCTTGTTCCTCAGGGTGTAAATGATAGGGTTGACAGCAGGTGTAAACACTGTGTACAGAAGAGAGAGCAACTTCAATACACCTTCATACTGAGGCATAGATGGGAAGCCATAAACAATGCCCAAAGTCCCATAATAGAGACTGACCACTGTCAGGTGGGATGAACAGGTAGAGAAAGCCCTCTGCTTCCCTGTGGTAGAAGGAATCCTTAGAATGGCACAAATGATGTGAATATAGGAAGCTATTGTCAGTAGGAAGGGAGCAAGGGCAAATAAAGAGGTACATATAAAAGAAATCATTTCGGCCACTTGAGTATTAGTGCAGGCCAGTTTCATGATGGGCTTCAGATCACAGAAGAAGTGGTCGATCTCATTGGCAGAACAAAATGTTAAACGAAAAATGAAGATCATGAACAGGATAGGAGCCAGAAATCCAGCCAACCAAGAGGCCACTGCTAGCTGGAAGCAACCCCAGAAGTCCATGATATTGGAGTAGTGAAGTGGGTTACATATGGCTATATATCTATCATAAGACATTACAGCAAGGAAGAAGCATTCTGTTGCCACCAGGGAAGCAAAGAAATAAAACTGACAAGCACAGGCAAGGAAGGAGATAGGCACATGAGCTGATAACAATGTCCTCAACATTATGGGCTCAATGGTTGTAGTGTAGCCAATCTCTAGGAAAGAGAAGTGACCAAGAAAGAAATACATGGGTGTGTGAAGAGAGCAATCAGCTGATACCACCGTGAGAATTACAAAGTTACCTATGAGAGTCATCACATAAATTGTCAGAAATATCCCAAAAAGAAGAAACTGAAGACCATGGAGATCCCCAAAACCCAAAAGGACAATTTCTGAAATTTGAGTCATATTTTCTTCTTCACTGATAGCCATGGTTTAGATCTAAATGGATAAAAAATTTGAGAAAGAACAATTGATCAAACACCATTTTAGAAAAAAAATCAAAGTGCTGAGAGATTTATTCATAGCAAGCCTAATTGGCTTCTCAAGGATACTGAAACCTAATGTGTTTGAGCTCAGTCTCCAAGGAGCCATTTGAAAAGTTAATCCATGGCTTAAACCGCCCTGTGGTATTTAGAATCTGACTATGACCCATAGATATTCACATTTCCAAACATTTAATTGGGAAACAGGCCAAAATGTCCAATCCTGGGAGATCTTTGTTTTTTCTTTTCTTCCGTCTTTCATTTTTTAAACTCCTGTGGGTGGTGTTATCTTAGTCATCAATAATCTTAGTCATCAATAACCTTAGTCATTTGTATATAAAATGAACATTTTTAAAAAAATAATTCCTGCTTTATAAATTCCACACCAATTAGTGTATGTATATTGTGTTTCATCATATCAAAGAACATCTAGACCTTAAAATCTGTTTTGATAACAAGTCAGCAAAATCAGTAGAGGAGGAATAGTGGAGCAAAATTTAGCTACTGTCAATAGGGAAGCAGTATAGAATAATAGAAAGAGATGCACTCAGACGCATATCACAAGTCTGCCACTTTTACTAGCTGTGTCCCCTGGGACAAATTACACTCCTTTTTGACCATCATTTTGTAATCTAGAAAATAGTATATTAATTTTATATATCACATTTTACATAACTACCAGTTCAATTTAGGCACCTGAGACATTCAACAAATATGTCTCTACTATAAGCCAAAATTGCTTAGAATTAAAATACTGAAGAAGTCTAGCAAATAAAGAATACTCTGCATTTTCAGGAATTAATATTCTGGTGACATGTAAAGACCCAAAATAAAGGAAGGGTTACACAGGAGAATTTTGAGCTACTCACTTTGAATGTAGAAACAAATACACAGTATAGGAAATACACTATATATTTGTGTGTGAGAAAAGGATATTTTGCCTTCTGTGGTCAAGAAAAGGCTAAAAAACATGAGATCTAGGAAATGGAAAGAAGGTAGTAAGACAGTAAGGCAAGCATTAGAAGTGAGGATAAAGGAGAACATTCTAAACCATGTGCTAGGCCTTGAGTCAGGAAAGAATGGCTTTTAGAAATCTAAACTAAACTAAGGAAATGAGAGAGGAGAGAAGAGAGGAGAAACGACGGACAGAAAGAGTGGGGGAGAAGAAGAGGAGGAAGAGGAAGGGAAGGAAGAGGGAGGGAGTATGGCAGATCATTTAGTTTCTTATACGTCCTCCTAAAAGGAATATATTTAAGTGCTGTACGAATCCATGGGAAGTTGTTAAGTAAGTAGGTTTTATCTCATGTGTAGCTTTAAACACTTGATGCTATGCAACCAATAAATTAGAATAAGAAATTCATAGAGTAACCAAATTTAAAAAACTATTCAGTGGACCATGTATGAGCCAATAGAGTACCTGATTGCCAAAAAGATAGGAAGCAGACAAATTTATGGGTTTTGGAAATAATAAGATTTAGTAACATTAAATGTGAGGAATACAGAACAGGTGAATGATCGGAAAGGATTTATGAATTTTTGGTTTAAATAACTGGTACCATTTACTGAGATGGTGAAATTTGTGTGGAAGCAAAGTTTCAGGGAAACATGCATGCACGTTGTATTAAGTCTGAGTTGTGTGTGAGAATTCTTTGTAAAGAGGAGCACACAGCCACTTTTGTATGTAACCCAGAAGTGAGGGCAAGGTTGGGATATAAACTTAGAAGTCCTCTGAATATGGGTAATAGTCAAGGAAATTGGACAGAAAGACCCAACCTCGAGAAGGACTATAAAGTACAGAAGAATACCTAACACTGAGCTTTAATTTTCTCTTTCATTTGGGTCAAGCAGAAAAGAAGGAAAACGAGAAGGCTAAAAAGGAGACGTCAGAAAGATGAGCTTGAAACCCAGGAAGAACTGAATGGGAAGAGTCACCCTACAGGACAATTATTATGCTTTAAATTGTAAGATTGTGAGGGTAACAGATTAGTCTCTCTCTTTTTTTTTTTTTTTTTTTTTTTTTTTTTTTTTTTTTTTTGGTTTTTCGAGACAGGGTTTCCCTGTAGTTTCTAGAGCCTGTCCTGGAACTAGCTCTTGTAGACCAGGCTGGCCTCGAACTCAGAGATCCGCCTGCCTCTGCCTCCCGAGTGCTGGGATTAAAGGCGTGCGCCACCACCGCCCGGCCAGATTAGTCTCTTAATCTGGTTACAGGGATAACTGATTGATGAGAGTCACAGAAACTGAAGAGAGAAGGGGGAATAGGTTAGTAAGTGTAGAGGTAAGCATTACCCTACCTTGTCTATGCTGGTAAGAATGAGGAGATGTTGACGATGCATAAATAAATGAGGCGTTCATCTGGGAGAGTGAAATTTTTCAGAAAGTGAAAGGGAATGAAATGTAATTGGACAGGCTGCCTTTGGATACAGAAAGGTACCTCTTTATTATGTTGTTGTTTTTAATCAAGGGAAAGTCCACAGAAAACAGTTGCTTTTAAATTGCTACATCTAATCTTAGGGAGATGTCTGAGCTTGCATCTGTTGGTTTCCTGTTCCTGTTGTTTCAGTAACGTATGAGAGGTCACTCTGGAAGGGGTGAGCGAGTGCATGTGGAAGGCTTGAGGGCAAAGGAAAGCTGTTAAATAGGCAGACCTAGAAGTGAGACTCTATGTTATAACCTAGTAAAACAAATTCTGACTCCTGGAGAGTATTGAGTGGGTATTTAATATTTGAGATTATGACTTTAAGAACGGATAGCTGAAATAAGCCCATTTATCTATGACCCTTGATGAACTAAGTGGTTTATCTTTGTAGAAATCTAGCTTCCAGAAGTATTCTCCATGCAGACCTGGACATCATTTACAGAACTGTTTAGTACTTGGGTAACTTTCACAGAAATAGGTGGTAATAATAAATAAAACTGTAGTTGACAGTGTGATGTGGTGGGGGAGTTTGGGGGGGACATGGATATGGTTAAAATGCAATGTATGCATATATGACATTCTCAAAACAGAAATGAAAATACATCATTATAAAAGTCTTTTGGCAATGCTTAGCTGCAGAGATACAGAAAAGATAGTAGGCTAAAAGCAGTCTGGGGCTTTGCCAGGTTTAAAATAATGGAAAGGATGAAAAAAGAAAATCAGAGTAATTACAAAAAATCAATTATACTGATAGATGTCAAGCCTCTCTTTCCTACTATTGATTATGAAGCCAAAGGATGCTTAAAGAGAATGGACTTTTAACCTATAATTTGAACAAAGTCTTCAATTTCTCACTGCCAGAGAAGATACGGACAAGTAAAATATCTCATAAAATCTCTCTCTCTCTCTCTCTCTCTCTCTCTCTCTCTCTCTCTCTCTCTCTCTCTCTCTCTCTCTCTCTCTCTCTCCCTTTCTGTCTGGCTAAAATGTCTTCCTTAAAGACTGAGGTCTACTGAAAAACACAGCAGGGCCTGGCAACAAGTTTTCATATCTAATTCCTGGTTCTTCCACTGTAATATACATTTATTTATTTATGTATTTACTCATTCATTCATTCATTCATTCATTCATTTCTCTGTTTATTTTCCTCCACTGCCCCAAGCAACCATCTTAATGCATAATTTGTAAGCACATCAAGGAAGAATTGCCAGCCATTTACTAACTTATATGTTGTCAGTGCACACTTTAGAACATTTTTCAGAGCTTTTACTACTTTTAATCCTTCTAAGTATCTTGTGAGGCATTTGGGAGTAGGTCTTTGATTTACTTCACTGAACTTACAGATGAGAAAATGTATAATGATGGTTCCACCGTCACCACAACATAGTGATATTTCAATTATAACTCTTCCCTCTGGAGATAAAAAGTTAATCTTATGTATATTGATGTAAGTGTAAATTTATGAGACACTAATTATAGTATGATCCAGGAGCTTGGGTCAGGTAACTGGATAATAGGAACCATATGTGGTTGCCAGTGTTCTCAACTGAGCAGCAAATCTAGGACATTGTAGTAAATTTCCATGACAGAGATGTAGCAACAGCAAATAAAAAAAAAAGCTGCTTTAGAAAGGAAACGGTTTGGAAGATAGAATCGCAAATGATGGTTCAATGTTCGAAAACAAGGAGGGAGAGAGGCCTTCCAGGAATATTGTGTAGAAAGGGGCCTAGTAAAGTGAGGTTCATGTTGGTCATTGGACTTGAAATATTTTTAGTGGAGTGAGGGCTAAAGAGAATTAACAGGAGCACACACAGATTTGGAGAACGAAAATACCTGAAAAAAATTTCAAAAAATAAGTCACGGGAGTGAGGGAAACAAAGAAAATGTCTGAGTCCAAGAGGAAATGAAGAGGCGTCATGACTCTTACAGTGTGAGAGGCAGCAAGCAGAGAGCGGTGAGTGGGATGGGGAAGGAAATGGCAGACATAGATTAGAATATGAAGAAGAGGATGTTACCAAAGGATGGGTGGGGGGAGAATATAGATATAGAAGGGAGAAGAAAGGACAGCGGAAACATTTTCATTCTTTCCCTTCTTTGTGAAGGAGAGGCTTAGCCTAATTCCTAGGCAGAGAATGTCACTACAGGAAAGACCTGTAAGGGGATGTGTGCTTGAGTAAAGAGTGACTTCGAGGAGGGTGGAAGCGCTAGAATGAGAAAAATTCAGGACTGGAGGCTCTACTAAGGTGAGAAAGAATCCTTTAGAGAAGACACATCTTGTTGAATATGGATAGTAAGTATAAAGATAATTACCTCATACTTTCCCTCCCATTGGACTTTGGAAACTTAAGCCATTTTTAGATATCTATGATGAGCCCGTGATAGAAATGTTCACTTTATTTTCTTCGAGTCTGTCTTCTTGTTCCATCTATAGTTGCAGAGAGCCAAACAATTGGTGAAGAAGAACAGTAAGATGCTAAAACAGGTAGTTGGTTATCAGCAACAAGACTGCGTTGTTGAGCAGGAGTTGATCCATCAACAAGGTGGCAGATCTAGCGCACATCCTCTAAGGACACTGCATAGAGCCTTAGGAATCATAACTTTCTATCAATCTTTCTGTTCCTGAACAATTACAATTTTCTCTCTAACTTCCTTACATATCACTAGGCTTCCAAAAAGAACAATTAAGGAGTATGCCACCTGAAGGTGCTTTTAGTTTTCACGTGCTTGTAACCAAAGCATTTTGGCCCCTGCAATGACCTCCTTTAGGTTTTGAATGGACAAAGTGCTCACCAGCGTCTCTCCCTTTTAAACTTTCCAACCACCTTCTGCAAGCAGAGCCTAGGAGATCGAGTTCAAATAAGAAAACCAATTATCTTTAAGTTTGGCTCCCAGGGGAGCTTTGCTTTTTAATTGAGAGATCGATGTTGGATTCTCGTGACATCCTGAACTTCCATTCAGTGACTGCCGACTAATGGTGTGAAATTGGATATTGGAGTATGTGACATGTCATATGGGTCAAATGCACCATCCATCTAGGTCAGGCTCCAGTAGCTGCTGAAAGTAGCAAGCGATAGTTTGGGGGAGGGTGCAATGCTAAAAGTGCTGAAACTAATGACTATAAACCAAAGCTTTGGACCCAGATTTCTCTATGCCTGAATAATTTGGTGTCACTTACTGTCACACAGACCTAGTTTTTCCTACTCTGAGAAGTCCTGCCAGCCTCACAAGGTTGCTGTTTGACTGAAATGCAGTGTTGTATGAGGAGTCCCCCTGTATTAGCTGAGGAGTCCCTGTATAAGTTAGTAAACTCCATAATACATTCTACTATCATGTTTATAGAACAAATGCATGATGTTGCTGATCCCAAAAGTTGGAGACAGTTTTGTCTTAAAGTTCAAAGAGGTTTTGACCCTCCAAACTGGAAGTTGAACTCTAGTTTATGCTTTATGTCATTAATTATTACCTGAAAATATTCAAATTCCTCTTTGCTCAAACCTTCAGACAACCTTAAGTGAATTCTGCATACCAATTAACAACACAACTGCTATAGTTTGGTTTTATAATCAAATTATACGTCCTCTTACACAAGCTGTCAAAGGCAGTTTTTCAAACCAGTTACCTTGTCATTGATCCATTCTTGGACAGATTGCATGTGCCTCCTGGGTCTGTTTCCTTGGCACTTGTTTCTATGCTTTGCCTTCTTCCAGGCTATGCAGAAAACACTTTCAAAGTGCAGCAGAATCTTCCTGGGAATTCATTTTTTTTCCTTGATGTTATGTAAGCATTCTTTGTATATGTCCTGTATTTATATGCAAGAGCATGAACATATGTGTACCTGTGTTTAGAGGCCAGAGAACAACCTCAGATATCATTCCCACCATGCCACCCAACTTATGTTTTAGACAAGGTCTCTCATTGGCCTGGCACTCACACATATTGTAACAGCTTGTCTTGACAGTGAGCCCTCAGGAGCTGCCTGACTCCTTCTCTCCAGTGCTGGAATTACAAGCACATGCCATGATCCCTGACTTTTGAACATGGGTTCTGAAGATTAAACTCAGTTTCTCATGCTTACTGAGTCAACTCTCCAGCCTCTATGTGAGCATCCTTTAAGTATCCATTAGCACCATAGAAAACCAGAGGTCTGATATTGTCTTTGTCATCTCAGAACACCATCAGTGCCACTACACCATCCGAAAGTGTTCAAACAATAGTAGATTAGCTGTCCTGTAACTATAAATCCTCTAAATGCTGAGAGTACAGATGTGCAGGAGAAAGTCTGCAAAGTGGACTGCATGACTATGCAGTTCAACGTGTACTGAAAGATTCAGACAAGGAAACATAATAATCAAATTGCAACACAATCAACACAAATTGAACTCTTTACATAATCCATAGCAAAGAGAATTTGAGGATCAATTAGTGGAAAGGTGGTACCTGTGAAGACATGTTGGAGGACCCACAGTCTGCTTTGATCTTTGTTTAAAAAACCTTTTCTTATTAATATCACACATGGCATTACAACACATTGAACTGCAAAGGATAAATTGAAGTCTGTTATAGGGAAAATTGTTTTAGTTGTGAAGGTCTCTAATGACATTTGTTACCTGAGTGAATAAATGAATACATTAAAGTACATAAATGTGCATATGATTCACTAACAAAGGCAAAATTATAATATATATTTGAGGAAACACAAGGATGCTTCAGATACAGCTCTTGGAAGGAAATAAAACCCTTTCAGCTGATTAGCTCACGAAGTGACACCTTCTCCTACTGCCCAGCTTGTGGGTCTCTAAAGCTCAGCAGGAAGTTTAATTAAAGTAAATGCCACATAATCTAGACACAAAGAATGACAGGTTAAAAATCAGAGGCAATGTTTTTTAAATCTACATTTCTTTTCAAAAACTAGATTTCATGAACAATACATAATTTGCACACAGGGCATAATTAACACAGTAGAAGCAAGCCTCCCACCATCCTCAAGATGGTTAGTCACTCCTCTAAGAAGTAAATACAAGAAGGAGGTTGTTGTGGTTGCCAGAGGGAGCTTTGTGTGCTTATACTATCCTGAGCACATTCTTATTTTTCTATATTTTCACAATAGTGATAATGCAATATATGATGCTTTTATGGAGTGTTTAGTTTAGTTTATCTTGGAGATCATTCTGTATCTAAACACATCAATCTAATCTCACATTTTAAAGTTTGCATAGTGTTCTTAGGGAATAGTTGAGCCTTTATTGCTCCCAATGCCCTCCAGAGCAGTTTCTTGTGTCAGGAAACCTGTTCCTCACTGCACTGAATGCTGGTGGGTTGATTGTCATTTCCCTTAAATCTTGTTTAAAAAAAAACAAGAGACCTATCCTAAGACTCCGCTATACTACTTGTGCACAAACCCAAAGGATGCTCCATTGTACCATAAGAACACTTCTGCTCATAGCAGTTTTACTCATAATAATCAGAAACTGTAAACAACCTAGATGTCCCTCAACAGAAGAACACATAAAGAAAATGTAGTACATTTACATAGTGAGATATTGTTGTTGGAGGCCACTAGTTCGTTCCTAGTTATCCAGACCCAAAGTAATCACTCGCAGAAAACTATATTATTTGCAACACTGCTTGGCCAATGACTCTAGAGTACTCCTAGCAAGATCTTGCATCTTAAATTAACCCATGTTTATTGTTTTACATTTTACCATGAGGCTCGTGGACTACCAGTAAGGTTCCAGCTGGGGGCTCACATCTTTCTACTCTGGCAGCTACATGGCTTCTTCCTGACTTCTCCTTCTTTCTCCCGGTATTCAGTTTAGTTTTCCTGCCTAGCTCTATTCTGCCCTATCACAGGCCAAAGCAGCTTCTTTATTCATTAACAAAAGCAGCACATATACAGAAGGACGTCCCACACAAGAGTATGAAATCATGAAATCTGCAGGCAAATGCATAGAACCAGAAGAAAAAAATATATCCTGAATGAGGTAAGCCAGACCCAGAACAACAAATGTGGCATATATTCTCTTACAAGTCGATATCAGCTGTAAAGTAAAGGATAACCCTGCTAATAATCGACAGATCCAGAGAGGGCAAGTAACAAGGAGAACTCAAGAGGGATGCTCAGATCTCCCTGGGAAAGAGAAACCAAATAAACTAGGGGCAGGTGGAGATGGGAACAGGAAGGATCAGGTGGCAGAGGGTTGAAAGAGACAACTGAAAGGGGAGGCATTTTGGAGTGAGGTAGAAATGTGGTACAAGGTAAGCTCCTAGAAACTGCAAGAATGACTGCAGCTGAGACTCCAGGCATTAAGGGATACTTAGCCTGAACTGACCATCTCCTGTGATCTGGCAAGACTTTGAGTGGATGGACTGGGACACCAACTGAACTGTATAAGCTTCAACCTGTCTGTCCTGCTTATGGTATGTTCTGGGGTAAGGTAGGCACAGAGATTGTGGGACTAGCCAACCAATGACTGTGATAGCCCCAGTCACAAGCATAGCCCACTCCTGACACTGCCTGTCAGCACAATATGAGTAGAGCACAATATAATTACTATTATAATTAGTAGATTATAGATTGGTACCTAGCCCATTTGTTATCAGAGAGGCTTCATCCAGCAACTGATAGAAACAGATGCAGAGACCCACAGTCAAATATTAGGTGAGGCTCTGGGAACAGTGAGGAAAAAGCAGACAGGGAAGGATTGTAGGAGTCAGAGGAGTCAAGGATTTCATAAGAAAACCTAAAGAATCAACGAACCTGGGCCTATAGGGGCTCACAGAGACTGAGATGACAACCATGGAGCCTGCATGGGACTGAACTAGACCCTCTGCATATATGTGACAACTGTGTAGATTGGTCTTCTTGTGGGACTCCTAACAGTGGAAGCATGGACTCTCTTTGATTCTTGTGCTAGCTTTGGGGACCCTATTCCTCTTATTGGGTTGCCTTGTCCAGCCTTAATATGAGGGGAGGTGTTTCCCCTTACTGCAACTTGATGTTCCAAGTTATGTTGATATCCATGGGAAGATTGCCCTTTTCTTAATAGAAATGGAGGAGGAGTGGATTGGGGGTGGGGTAGGGGGCAGAATAGAGGTGAGGTACTGGAGAAGTGGCGAAAACTGGGTCTGGATATATAATTAACTAATTAATTAAAAATAAAAGAATGAGAGTCCTTTAATTACATTTTTTCAAATGGTAGTTTTGAAATTGTGTTGCAAAGTAACAAAAATGTCAGCAATTCTGAGACATTGAAAGAGCAAATAAATTGCAAACTGCAGATTTTATAGTGTCAAAAAGAATGAATATTTATGTTAATAAATATATTTTAACCACTATAAGGGTCACAATGAGTGTCCTTGAATCTTTTTCTAGTATTTCCTTCAGGTATCAAGGAGTTAAATTGCTGATGCAGTATGCACATATTTTTAGTCTTACTGAGTTCTGCCAACTTCTTCAAAGTAATGTAGAACAGTTTGTTGCCCGGCATTCACACTGGCATGTGATATTAGCAGATGTTTGTATTTGGGGCAATCTGATGAGTAATGAGTAGTACCACTATGCTAATTGAATTTGCATCTCTCTGATTAATAATGAGTATAACCATGTTTTCATCTATGTACCACCTACTGAGGTTATCTTTTCTGTGCAATACCTGCTAATATCTTCTTTTTAGTTTAGGTTGTTTTAAAGGATGAAATCCTTTGTGCAGTCCTTTCTTTCTTTCTTTCTTTCTTTCTTTCTTTCTTTCTTTCTTTCTTTCTTTCTTTGTGTGTTTTTTTTGTTTTGTTTTGTTTTGTTTTGAGACAGGTTTTCTCTGTAGCTTTGGAGCCTGTCCTGGAGATAGCACTTGTAGACCAGGCTGTTCTCGAACTCACAGAGATCCACCTGCCTCTGCCTCCTGAGTGCTGGGATTAAAGGTGTGCACCACCACCCCCTGTCTGTACAGTCCATTTCTATGTGTTACTTGTTTCAAATGTCTTTCCCATACCATTTGTCTCTTGATTTTCTTTTATTAAAATGCCTTCCAATGTTGTTTATAGTCTTTTACTTCAATATCATGCACATCTTTTGTTAGATTTATAGCTATGTATAACATAGCATTGCTTATTCTTATGAGTGGTAGTTTTATTTTTACTACCTTTATTGAAGTATACTATTCAAATGAAAAATATCATCTACTTTGTTGTTATGATTTTGGGCAAATGTGTGTAATTGTATAATCATCAGTATAATCAGTAATGAAAGCATTCTTATCACCTCAAAAAGATGTCTACTACCTCTTGAATCCTTGTGCTGAGGAATGAGTGACCAGTTAGTGTTTCCTATCACAATAATTTAAATTATTTCCAGAATTTCATGTAAATGGAACAATATAACATGCAGCCTTTATGTCTTGCTCATGCTTCTTTTATTCAGTGCAATGATGCTGAGATTCTCTGTACATTTGATTGCTAAGTAGTATGTTATATGGATGAAGCAGGATATTGTTTGTTATTCACTCATTAGTTCATGGGTTTTTTTTCAATATTGACCTAAAATTAGTAGCCGTAGTATGGACATTAACATGCTGTCTTGTGTGCACATGTTTTCAGGTCTCTAAAATAAAATGTTGCAATTCATTATGCTAGTGTACACGGAGAATGCATGGTGAACTTTATATCAGAACTCTAGTTACAAAGGGACTGAAACATTTTGCACCCCTGCCCTGTATGATAGA